>NC_142201.1:109443775-109754171 GCF_049639895.1 Pseudopodoces humilis
CAAATAGTGGCTCCCACCCAAAACACTCCAAAGGCTTAACCTTATGATATCCAGGTGATACTGGGGTTTTTAGAGACAGTCCAGCCTGGTGAAAGATTAGAGCCGTTTTCTGAGCAGGCATTTTTTGCTACGTGCCTTTAGCAGGTAGTCAGAGAGGTATTCAGTGGGAAACCTCTCCCACAGCTCCCATTGCAACACGCAACCGGGCAGCCACACACGGTGCTGGCTGATGCAGTCACTCCCTGGTCACCTGCCACTCCCAGGACAGCTCAGGACTATGTGCTGTGAAAGAACAAGCTTTTTATTCCTTCAAGATTTTCAGAAATTTCAAATAACTGTTCTACATCTGATCAAATGGGGGAGGGAAAAAAAAAACCACAGAAAACAAAAAAACCGAAAAAGTAGTTTTCAAAATTTCTACCTAGAAGATATGATTAAATGAACTAAATACAAGGTTTCATTTTACCTTCTTGAAATGTTTCATTTTGACAGCTTTAAAATTTTTCTCCAATTTTTTTTTTCCACGATGAAACACAAAATTGGAGTCAACTTTTCCCGAAAATAGCAACAATTCTGGCAAATCAGCAATTTTCTAAGAAAAATTTTCTCTGGAGAAAAATCCTAGCAAAACCTAGTTCTGTTATTTCCTCCCAACACCACACAAGAATATGCCTCCATGGTGTAATTCACCCTTAAGTTTCATAGCAACTCTGATTCAGACATATTGCACACACAGATATTAGAATATGGCTTTGACATCACCAGCACAATGCAAAAGAGTGTATATACAATATGGCCAAGCAACGCTGCTATGGAAACCCTTGCTTTGAATTCCCGTGTATGGGGTGCTTAAATTCTTATCCCTAATATTGCTTTAACAGAATTCTGTGTACTTTATTTGCTCAAGTCATCTCCTTCTTTCTGGGAGGACTCTCCCTCCTGGAAAAGAAAGATGTTTTTGTGGGTGAAGCAGAAGGTGATGAGACCTGCCCTGTTTTCCTGGTGCTGCCATATACACCAGGTGCATGAGCTGCAGCAAGTGAAATGACTGATCTCTGCCTCAGTTTCTGCAGCTGTAAAATGGAAATAAGATGACACGTTACTTCGGATATGACTCGAATATGCTTAGAAATCCTTTGTGACAGCCAGAGGATACATGCATTCCTATTTGTTACTTTCTGTAGGCGAGGAGTTACTGTCCTCTACAGACCTATGCTGATGATCTCTCTATGTTGGAGAACCAAATCAGGAAGTACAGTCACCCACTCATGTAGCGAACAGATAAGTAATAAAGCAGCACACTTGCCAACTCCTAAGGAGGTGGTTTCTTAAAAAGACATAGGAAGCTTTCGTGTTTTGATGCTGACTAATTTCAGAAAGTTCCCATTTCACTCTCTTAATTTTAAACTTCTTCAAAAAACATGTTTACCTGATATTCCGAAGGGTCTTCTGCTAGGGAGGATCAGACCAGCCAGACTGAAGGTAACACTGCTGAAAGAGGACTCTATCTGTCCATCTCCTCCAGTTGCTCCTGATGGCCCTAGCGGTAAATTCCAGGTCTTTATCAGGTCTCACCTGGACAAGGAGAGGACACTGCAGCCAGCAGTGGCCATCTGAAACTATGCCAGCTGCATCCTGGGATGTATGGCACCACCTCCCACAAAATCCGGGATGAATGTGCCACCTAATAACCATCACCCAGCAGCCAAACTCACCCCTGCAATCCAGCGATCGCAAATGCAGATTAACTCACTTGCATTTGTCTGATGGTGTAATTGCCAGACTGCACATTCAAATGAGTATTTGTTTAACTGTGTGATACACAGATAGAGCTGATACACTTGAGGCCAAATTTACCCCTGTTGTAATTTCCCTAACTCCAGTAGCAATTACTCAAAGGACTAATTTGGCCCACAGTGTTTCCTAGTACATGTGATTCATCATTTCTTCCCTATAACAAAGAATAATACACTGTTTCAATCAGTGGTGATGTCCTGGCCTCCTTGAGGCTGCCGGACTCCCTGCTTAATCAGACATAAAACAAATCACTTGCAGAGGCAGAGGCGTACAAGCATGCTTTAATTACAATATTGTAACACCAATTAGAGATCTATCTAATCGAGGACTCAGTACTTCCTACTCGAGTATTACTCCCATGTTGGGATAATTACTGCTAATTAAGCTTGGAACTAATTAGGCCAAATGATCTCATTTATACCAACATAGATGACTTCTAGGAGTTCACACACGCACACAAAAGAAGTCCAAGGGTGATTTTATCATTCCTGGACTCATCAGCACTCCACTTTCAAAATGGACTGCCCTTTCCCAATGGTTAATCCCTTCTAGAACTCAAGTCCCAGATCTCAGATGATCACACGTTCTCCCATGGTGGAGAAACACTCTCTGAAGGCATTTCAGTTGGTTGGCCCAAGTCACCTTCTATTCTGATCGACACAGTGGATTAACAGAGTCATGTCCCATCATGGCCTGGTTAATTCCAAACCTCCAGGCCACTCTCACACAGTTATTGTTACAGTTCTCTGGGCACTTAGCACTCCCCAAACCGCCAGGATAGCTGCGCACAATAAGGAGGTTTGCTGTAGGGTGCAGTGCAGTGTTAAGACAACAACTGTGAAAAAAAAATCCAAAACAACTCTTAAACATGCCAACAGTCACATACTGCAGTCAGAAAAATAAAGGACAACCCATGAAGCTGTGTTAATGTTGCAGTTTCTCCTCCTCCCCCCCAGCCCCAAAATTCTGCACCAGCTCAGCACCGAGATTTTCAGGTTGAAGTGTCACCAAGGCAACTTCCATTTAGACCTGCTCTTGGCTCATGGAAACAAGTCACAAGCAGTAAAGAGGGTGTTCCCTGCCCAATGGTTGAACGTGGTGGGGTAAAACAAACCTTAAAAATAAAGCCTTTACATTTTGTCTAGGTATTTCTGGGGACTGTGAGTTAGCTTCCCACCCAAAGACAGTTTGCACCAGTGGCATGATTTCCTCCTCCATTAATGGCTGATTTCAGATTCATGGCTTAACAAAAGAAGAATGTCACCTATCCAAACACCAGTCCCACCTCTCCAAGTGACTGGACATCTTGCAAATGAAAGGAAGGTCCAATATCCAAGAACCGGCTGAGGGCACCCTGCACTATCTGTCTGCACTACAAACTTCACAAACCTGGGTATCTCAACACCTCTGCTTTGCCTGTCTGCAGAGGCTGCAAACCAGCAGGTCTGTGCTAACAGACACTATAGGTAACTCAGGAAGGGTTCTGTCACAGTCACTGAACATCTATTCTTCCAACTCCTGCCTCAGAATCAAGCCTTACAGGACCCACTTCAAGGTGCAGCATTGCTTCCTCCTCACTTCTGGCTTTCTCTCACCAGCCGCCTTTATTACTCCTAAAGCTTCCTCCTAAACACTTCATTTTCTCACGCTTTCTTGTACTTCAGGCTGGAATCCTGAAGCCGCTGAACCCAGGAATTCACCATTGTCTCCAGGTCTTCTTCCAGCCTGCCCCTTTATCCTCACAGCGATCATTGTTCCCTGGTGAGTCACAGACACCCCCCCTCCCCTTCTCCCCTCCAAATGCCTCCTGAACAATCTTCTCTTTTCCAAAGCCTGTCAAAACTGAGCCCAGCAGGATTCCCTACACCAACCTGACCTGGTTACAATACCTCCTGGAACTGATCCTCCAGCTGTCTGTGAAATTTCTGTAGAAGTGCCACTTCTTTATGCAGTACCATTAGCAGAAGACTAATAAATAATGCACAGGAATAACACAATCCCCAATAAACAATGTACTGCTTCTTCTCCTATTTTCTTAAGTGAGCAACGTGGATCCTAAATCTGATCTCCCCCTCCAGTTGTTACCCAATCCTCGTCTCAGCTACCAAACTCTCTCCTCCCTCCTCTAGCAAGTCTGTCATTCCTTTCTTCCCAGCTGCCAGAGGCTTCGCTGCTACCTCCTCCAGCCCAAATACACTGGCAGACATGAATGCAAGCGTCCACACAACACAAACACAAACATCCAGGCACGTCTCAGGTTGCATGTTGAAAATGCACGTTTCCATGCACTGCAGTAGGGTATGGAAACATGTGCTCAGCCCGCTGAATATCAAATTTAGTTGGGTATCTGCTGGAACCCCTGCAGGAAGAGGTGAGTTGGAGGAGATCTTCTAATGAAAACAAAATCACTGAACCCAAAGTCTGGGCAAGACAGTGGTAGATATATGATCAGAGCAGTCTTCAGCAGAAGCACACATTGGGCCCAGGGGGCCTCTGAATGGCTTCTTTAGCGTTAAAAGGGAGGAATTCAGGAGCTTTAGATCAGAAGTACATCCCAAACAGGCATTAGACTAATAAATAAGGTGTTTTACACTGACAGAGTGCCAGAAACCTCCCAACATCCTCCCCACGGTCTGCATACAGGCATCTCTACAGCTGCTGGTGGCTTGGATGGCAGAAACCAAGCAAACAATCTCCTCATGTCACAGAGGAGGGAAGCAATATCCTGCCAAAGGAACATCAAGCCACAGCCACTACAGAAAGCACCATGAATGCTCTAATTTGAGATTGCAGGAAGTCCTTCAGGACAGGGACTGACTCTTTCCAGGGCCTGGACAGCACACTGCACAATGGGACTCCAGCCCCATATCAGCACTTCAGCATGCAGTGTACAAATATTTACTGTCACCAGCGGCCTGCAGAGAGAGGCTGTCTCAGATGGACCTCCCCAGGGGCATCTGCAGAGATGATGGAAGTCTGAGTCAGTGACCTAAGACCCAGACCTGGGGAGCTCGCTGCAAGCCACAGTTCAGCATGTCCTCCTTCTAGACAGGTTCCCTTTTTTTTTCAAACACTCACTCATTTGGAGGTTTTAGCTTTTTTTTTTTTCTGAGTAAATCCCATGCAGAGTCTGCATACATGCAGAGTAGGTGGCCAGCCCTGCGTGGCCCTAAATGGCCAGCCCTGTATTTAAAAATAAAGAGGCAAAATGTGCAAAGAAACACACAGAGGCAAGAAATAAACAAATTCTCATTCTCCCAGCACATTAGCCATGGGAAAACATGCAGGGTCCCAGCAGCAAGATGGCAGGAGAGTGGGGATGTTGACCTTGTCCCCTCACATCCTGAATATCTGGACTGGTTCCAACTCCTTTTACAAAATGAGAGCAAAGGGGCTGCTGCTTACTGCAGGCATCTACCAGGTTCATAACCTCAGCCCTTCCAGGAGCTCAGGCTCCTGTTGAATAAGGCAGGGACATATCCCTAAGTCTGAGCCTTAGAAACAAGATGTATTTATTTGTTATTATTTTCAGTTATCTGAGTGCATTAAAGGTCAGAACACTTATCTTCTGAGGTTGGATCCACCTCCCACTCATGTGGTTCAAAACCAATTGAATGATTTTCTGCATACTTCTCAAGCAGGGAAAAAAAAAAAATCCAGGGGGAATGAAACCTGATACAGGGCATTTTCTAAAGAGGATCTGTGGGAAACAAGGATCCACCGCAATGGGAGGAAGGGCTTGTGGGCATTCCTGGGTACCTCCTCTCCAGTCCCTGTTACACACAATGAAACATGAATAAAGATGACTGAGAAGGCCACAGCTTTTTACCTACATTTTAGCCTCAGCTGATATCAAGAACTGGAGTGCACAGTATCACCTATGTGATACTCCCAGAGCTGCATTTTGGGTGACAAGATTCAAGGACATAGCTGCATATCCTGCGCCCTGTGCACCGGCTGCTCCATAATCTCCAAGATTAATTTATGCAAAACATGGGAAGATGTGCTTTTTCCTTTTGCAGTGAATGACTTCATTAACCTTTCAGGAGCTTGCCAATAGTGAAGTAGAAGCAATGGGAAAATCACACTTCTGGGAAAAAGGGACTTCTGCCGTGCATCTAAGAGCACATACCTGGGAGAGGCCAAAGACACCAGCAAATGATGGACTCTGGTTTAGGGATCTGCCTTGCTCTGCTCTCCCACACACCCTCCAGTCTTTGCCCTGCTCTTGCAGTGGTCCTCCTCCCCTGGCTTCTGACAGCTCAGGGCATGACCAGGGAGACAAGGAAACCAGATGGAAAGGCAAATGAGGCAGAGGGTTTTAGACAGAGTCTGGAGAGAGACCTAGCCCAGAGGCAGACCAGGAGGGAAAAAGCAGGTAAAACAGGTGAAGCAGGTATGGAGAGGGAGAAAAAAGGCTGTGGGAAAAACGGGAAAAAGTGCACAACACCTTGCATGGAGCATGAGGGAGATCCTCCAGCACACTAAGGAAAGGTTGGAGTGCTGCAGGGACAGAAGGGAGAAATCAGGAATCATCTGGTCAAGAGAACTGAGGCTCATTACTTTAACGAGCCTGGGACTGAGAGATACCTGGTAGGGGGAAATGTGCTACCCAGGAGTAGAGCTAAACTCCACTGGAGGCCAAGAAGTCACCATGGCCTGTCCTTGTAGGACACGGGATGAACTTCAGCACGTGGCCATCTGCCTTGACCCTTTGTGCCTTGCTGCCAGGAACACCTCATGAACCCTGATTTGGCCATGTCTCCCATCAGCCTAGATGCAGCCACCTCTCCCTGTCCTGAGAAAGGGACTTCTCCATGCCACATGTCCCCTATCTGGGCAGAAAACAGAGTTCATGAGGGGATATAAAAACCCACCAATTCAATTGCTGCCTCTGGATCCTTGCAGCCAAAACCCTGTCCCTGAAGAGAGGTGGTTAAATACACCACAACCACCCTGGCTGACTTGGAGGAAACTCTATCCCACATCAGATAGTGGGGCAGCCTCCTCCTGGGATCAAGTGGCTCTCTCAGGCAGATGGGAGAGGGGATCTCCCTACCACAGTGACCCTGTTGTTCCTGTCATGTTACAACAGCAGGACACTGAGCACAGGTCTCCCAGGAACACAGCACTCTTGTCTTGACCTGCTGGGCACTGGCTTGTGGGCTCAGTGCAACTCTCCATGAAGATGCACAGGGCTTCCCAGACCTTTGGTGCTCATCCTCTCCCTCCTGCATCATGGCTTTCCCTGACAGAGCACAGGGCCCTGAACTCAGCGGGAAGTGACATGTGGGACAGCCATCCTCTCAGCAACCAGAGATGTCAACAGGCAGCCAGGCACAACACAATCCATGTGTTTCAGGACAGAGTGTCTAGAGCCAGGGGAATGGGAATAGGACAACGGGTCAAGACCAGAGTAAGTCACAAGGTCATGTTCAAGGAGGTAAGGTGACATCAGGAGACAACATTTGAGACTACAGACTTCACCAAGCTTCCAGGCAGCAACAAAGTCCTCAGACGTTAAAGTGACAGCCGTGCTGCAGCTCAGAACGAGACTCGAGGCAGCTCCATCCAGAGCCGGCGGCACACACATGGAGGGAGTCTCACCTTGCTCCCTCAGAGGGCAACCCCCACCCCGCCTGGCTGGCCACAGCTGCAGCAGGGGCCTGGCCAGCTGATGCCAGCCCTGTCCTGCTCCCTCAGGACTGGCCAGCCAGCCCCACCAGCAGCTCCCAGGCAGCCAGGCCGCAGGGACACGCAGCCGGCAACAACAAAAAGGGGTCCGCGGTGGAGACACACATAAGGGAGGAATTTGGAGGATAAACTAGAGGGAAGCGATAGGAGTGTGCGGCGCATGAATAGTGGGGGAGGGTAGAAGATACAGGGTGAGAGAAGAAAATGACATGAACAGAAGGAAGAGAGCTGCAAATAGAAGGGGATATGGAAACAGCAGAGAGAGACAGATTGCAAGAGCAGTGGAAGTAGAGGAGACCTAAAGGGACAGAATATAATAATAACAACTCTTAAAATGAAAGGAAAAGAGGAGAGAGGGAAAAAGGTAGAAAGGAGAAGGGAGAGGGGTGAGGGGTGAGGGGAGGGATTTATGATTTCCTGGAGAGGGGAAGACAAATGCCCTGCATGTTTTTCTCCTTAGTTTTCAAAGGTTTTGTGGAAGCAGAGTGAAGACTTGTCATCCTCATTTGAAGAGGGGAGGAACTACGGCACAGAGGCAGTGAATGAGTGAGGTGGTAAGAAAGAAGCTTGGCTCCCTACTTTGAGTCTTCCGTCAAAGACACAGGTGAAGAACAGTCTAGACTTTCTTCTCCTGAGTACACCACAGAGAATCCACTACTCAAAGATGGTAGGAAGAGGACCTGCTAGAAAAGTAAGACATAACCCAAAGTAAAGTAAGAAAAAGAGGGGTACCTGTTGTTTTTTTTTGTTAGCACCACCAGCGTCTCTGGAGATCTGTGTTTAGACGTATTCAGAGAAAATTGATCTAGAACACACCAAAACGAGCACTGTCTGTGTGCTTACGTGGGGAACTGTCCCCAGGGAGGTGTTGCAGTGTGGGTTCAGGTACTTGCCAACCCTCCCAGCCCACAGCCAGCTGCAAGGAAAATGGAAGGAGGGTGCACAGGAGGCTGCGTGACGGGGGCTCTGCTCCTGCAAAGCCGACTGATGTGTTTTGCTTGCAGCTTTTTTTTTTAGGTGTCTAAAATTTATCCAGTTTAATTTGTACCACCTTTGTGTTTCAGCTGCCACTATGGAAAACAGGCTTTTTGTGCCTACAAACAAACACCAAGCCCCCAAGCACACGTACACCCAAGCCAAACATAGTTTGTAAGAGCCTTGAATAAACCAAATACCCGGTGCCTGCTTGAACTCCCGCACGCACTTGGGCAAACAGAGCCTCCCAGTTACTCCCTGCACACAGGAACCCAAAGGATCCAGCATTTTCCTAATCTCAGACAACACTACTTTATGGCTTGCTAGCACAAGAATTGTCTACGATTCCCTCATCAATGAGTGAGGAAGGTCTCTCTGCTATAAATTGATGTTAATGGCAGGTTGTGTACCTTGTTTGTTTATTGCCAAGAAGGAATGTTTGCCGTGGCTGTCAAGTTTATAAAAATATTTCCATGACTTCAGACAGCTTGGCATTTTTACATGCAGCTGAGAGAGTGGGTGAATGTACAGATGAAAAATTGAAGAAACATTACTGAGGTTGGAAAAATAGTATCTCCTAGCACCACCAAGGTGGCTTAGAAAGGCCAGGAAGGTCAGCGATATTTCTGAATAAAATGCATTTTTTTCCCACCAGGGGTTTCTGAAGAGCTGGCAATAATTAAGCATTACAACACCTTTCTGAAGTAGATAACCCAGCTGAGGCCATCTGAGGTTAAAGGACTTGCCCGTGATCACACAAAGCAAATCAGTGGCAGAGAAGAGAATTAAACCCAACAGGCTTAGCTTCCATGACCCAAGTCCTACACACCTGGCTGAGGTCCAGATGGAAGGACAGGAGCTGCACCAGCTGTGGACCTGACTGTCAAGCACAGGTCTTCCCAGGCAGTCTAGCAATTGGGCAAAGAGCTGAGCGACAGGCACCCACCCCAACTTCAGACGGTAATTGTGAAAACAAGCGACAGAAGGCTGGGAAGCAGTGCCTAGTTACCAACCACGGTGCCAAGTGGATTAAATATACATCGATAGATTCAATTACAAAGAGCAGCATGCAAAATGGAAGTGATTGCAGTCAAGGACCCAGGATGGCAAGAAATAACCTGAAAATAAAATCACGGGTTTGGGTAAGAAGAAATCCATGCTTCCAGAACTCGCGGACAAAGTTCAGCTGTCAGTCCCCAGGGGTACTGTCCCAGGCCACCCCAGGCTGGGAGGGTGCAGTGACACCCAAGCCTCGAGGGGAGTGAGAAGCCTGCAGGACTCAAGTTTAGTGTGCTGAGAGAGATCAGTATCACCGAATGCTGAGCAGCCCTTTGTTATCACTGTCACCAGAGAAGCTGGAGAGTGAAGTGCAGAGAAAGTGAGCTGTTCTCCTGTGACCCCCCCACCAGCTGCCTGCATCTCGCTGGGGCAGGGCTGAGACACAACACTGAGTGAGGAGGAGGAGACCTGCTTCAAACTTTGGGGGTCCTGGGCTGGAATATCCAAGGACACCCTTCCCAGCATGGATATTCAGCCTTGCATCCACTTGTCCCCAAAAGCATGTTCTGTTTTGGGGGCCCTGAAAGTACTGGATTTAGCAGAAGGTAAGGTCAGATCCTGACAGCACTGCCAAACTCAGCAGCTGAATACTCATCTGTAGGGGGAACAGGAGCTCACTCTGCTCTCCTTCACCCATGCATTTCCCCAGGATTTGTTGTGGAATCTTCATTGCAACCCCCCAGCCACCTCCATCCTGGACTTATCACGACATGTGCACTGCCATGATCACTAGTAAAGATTTAATTTCATTCTTCTTGGAGCAAAAATAGAAAGGATAATCATTCAACACTCCATACACACAGCTGTCACCTGAAAAATGTAGGTGAACACAGTTAAATGGAAAGGCAAGTACAATCTCAGACCATTTTTTGGTACCTGGAGAGCTAGACCAGCAGTATTTTGCATGCAAGATTACAGGTCTGTGTGTAGTTGCATTTTCACATTCCATTACTGCAATTGCACACAGCCAGTTACGTGCCTTAGCAGCAGCTTACAAAAGCAATTGCTGCTAAACATACAAAATCCAGCCCCCAGATGCACACGCGCAAGACTGAAAAACTGGTCCTTATTTTTCTGCCACAGAAAAGATGTGTATTTGCTGGCTGCGCCTGCTCCCTGTGCAAACACCACACCAGCATATTTCCTTGCATTTGTATGTTGAGCCACATATTCATTCAAGCTTTGCAATAACCCAAAATGTATACAGCATTTTGCAATTAGAAGCATCCCAAAAATGCAAAAAAGGCCCCAGTTTTTGCATAAAAAACTCTTCTCCCAGCAAGCAACTGTAACCACCTCTCCAGCCAGAATGTACTGTCTGTTTAAGGCTCCAGAGAACACAGTGCTTACCCTTTAAGACAGTAAGAGATGAATACTTTTTTTCATTTAAACTATAGGGAGTTTTACCTAGATAGACTGCAATTTCCTGAGCTCAAATCTGGCAAAGTGCCCAGGGCTAAGACCACTCCCCCTTCTTCTTTTGGCAAAAATTACCATGGCGTCTTTAATAGTCAGAAGTAGTTTTTAGGGTTTTGTTTTCACAAAAGATGCTGAGAAAAACCCAGCTGTAAGCAAGCAAGCAAGCCTGGGTACTGCAGAACTTCTAAGAACTAGACCGATGTTCAACATCTGAAGAGTACTATCCCCAAATATCCTACCGAGGGATGGTTCAGTTCTGAGTCACAGGGAAGTGGACTGAATCACCAATAGCCATTCCTGCTAACTGCTCTCACCCCCCCACCCATCCCAAGTTTACAATCCAAGCAGTGACCAGGTTGAGGTTAGCTTGGGAAAGCTGATGAGATCACAGTCTGGGGAGATACAGCCTCAGACAGCCTCAAGATTTTGTTAACCGGCTCCTTGTTTGCGTGGAGACACGGGCAGCAGTTGTTACACCAGGTTTACCATATGTTTATAATATTGTTGTTATGGGAATACATGTCCAGTCCATGTCACTGGCAAGTTGCACGGTTTTCTGCTGGAAGGACAAAACAGAATTCACTGTCCAACAGAGCGCCGAGTGTGTGCATACTTCGAGTAGAATTTATCATCGCATAAGTCACGCTCGGTGCAAAACCACACTCTTTGTCCATGGGCTGGTGTGCGAGCCCGCCGTGGTGGCTGCACAGGCACACACAACCCTTTGGGGCGCTGGGCAAGCATTACCCCAGCTCACAGATTGCAGTAGGAAGCTCCACGACAGCTTTAAGGCAATTTGCCCAAGGCTGCCCATCAGATCAGTGCCAGGATCTCAAGTTCCATCAGACCTCCGCATCCAATGGCCATTTCTCACATGGGAGAAGTGAAGGATAAAGCAGGGCTGATGCTAACTCTGTTAGGGTCACAACGCTGCATCACACAGAAAAAATATTCGCTTCCCCACGTGTCCCAAAATGATCTTTAGGGCAGTGAGTTGGCTTAGGGGACACAGGAGTTACATGTCTGTGTGTGAGAGACTGTTGTCAAAACTATGGTGCCTGGGCTGCCTGAACCCTTCGGCATGGGGCAGGGAGCACCACTGGTGCAGGAGCAATGTCAGTGGCTCAAGTGGCTCTGCCATGCAGATGCAGCACTGAATAACTAACTGCTGAGGAGAAATCTCTTGTCTGACAGCCCCCAACAAAATTCAGGCTCAAGGAGTGAAATTACATTTGGTTTATTGCCAGCCCCACCAACTCGTGAGCTACCTCTCTGAAGCAAGAGCAGCTGACTGGAACGGCACACCACCAGTTCAAAGGAAAACCGATCTGCCCATTTAGTCTCCTTCTAGACATCAGCAAACAGCATAAGAAATGGCCAGCTCCCCTCCCCGCCTCCACCCCCCCCAGCCCTGACACGTTGCCATTTTCTGTCCCCGTCTCCACGCAGCTTGTCACATCCCATGCCGTAGTTGAGGAACGCCGTGCAGGGTTTAATTGTGCACACGTTCTCCGGGGAAGGGCGGCATGGGATGTCCACAAAGGAGCAAAGGCAGGAGGCCAAGGCTGGTTATTGGCCTCGAGTCATACTTGCTGATTGGCGTGTCAAGGATTTTAAAGTGCATAGCTGATCAGATCAGCAGCTTGTCCTAGAAGGAGAAAAGTGACATAAAATATGCACAAGCCTTCCTTCTGTCCTGACAGCAGGTTGAGTTTTCAGATGATGTGGAAACAGCAGCCTGCTCTCCTCCCCCCAACATGGTCTCCTCTCCTGCCTTTGCTGCAGCGCTGCCGTCTTGTTCCCGAGGCCAGAGACTCTGCTCCCTCCCCAGCCTTCATGCCGAGGCTCAGACTCTGGCCAAGGGGCTCCATGCCACTGTTTTTATGCCCACTCAGCCCTTAGTCTTTCTTCTCAGCATGCCAAGCAGGGGCTCATTAGTGTTCCCTGTTGTTAAGCTTTTGTGGCTCAAGTCCGACCAGCGCCAAGCTGGAACAGAAAGGCCATCAAATCGCCATCCAGGAGGGTGCAAAACTTCCCTCTGCTGCTAGACCAGCTGGAATTCAAACAGGTGATCCTGGAGAGGAAAGGTGGAGCGTGCACACGTGTGATCTGCGTGTGTGGGAGCAGCCTGCGAGCTCTCCCTGCAACGAGCTGGTGCTGCTTCAGCTTCTTCCCAAAGAGAGTGACTTGGGGTGCATCTGACCTGAGACCTGTCCTCTGCACGTGAGTAACATTTTATTTGTGCATGCGAGACGCCTGCGGTACATCCCTGCTCCATCATGGGAATGCTGCCATGAATGGAAAAGCTAAAGCATGTCACACACTGGTTTTAAGTCTCAGCCACCTCACATGCAGTTGGTGCTATCGCAAAGTCGGCTGTCATGTACTACTGCTACCAGGCTGAGGGAATAAGCTATCCTGTAAACTGAGGAAAACACAAGAGTTGGGCCATGTCTGTGCAGGAACCACGCTCACAACACATGCACATTGCCCCTCAAGAGGAAGGATGTGCGACACAGGCAGGTGTGTTTGCACAAACTTGCTGTTTCCATGCATGTGGATGTGCTGGGTGCATGGAAACATCGATAAAGCAATAAAAGTTTATTTCTTCCCCACACTTCTTTTCACAAGGGACATATGACTTTCTCCTTGCTATAGTCACATTCCAGCAAAACTAACAGAAATTTACAAAGATATTTTAACGGAAGGCCCCTCTACCAGAGAAGCCACCTATGGAAAAGGCAAGGCACAGGCTCTCTCCTCATTCTCTCAAATGCGATTCTTGCCCAAGTCACAACCACTCCAGCTACAAAAATCTCTTCCCCTCACCAGATGCCCCAAACTCTGCCAAGTCAGAAAACTCAACCTCTGTCTCAACCTCAGCCTTCCATACTGGAAAGTCCTGCTACATCACACTTAGCTTAGCTGTGCTTTAACCTTGCTCGTGCCCTGATGCAGTTCAAAATTTCCCCTCTTTAAAAGCCCTCCAAGGAGACGGTCCAAGGTCTTCCTCAGACATGCTTCCTCCCCACTCCCCCATCTGTTGACATCCCCTCTCCACAGATTTTCCACCCAGCTTCAGAACCATAGGTGCTGGAGGCACCTCCTTCTCCCCAGGTCCAGCTGCCTAGAACAGGCATTTTTCCTCCCTTCCTCATTGCCTGACAAGTCTCCTTTCAAACATGATCTGATACTTCTCCCCCTCCTGTGACGATAAACCTCAGAGTCTCTCTCCCTGCTTCTCACATACCTCCATCACTGGACTGACTGTAAGGCATGTGGGATAAAGCTATCATGGAAAACGTTACAGCAAATCACAGGGTTTTGCTTTGATTCTTTTTCTGCTTATTTATTTATTTATTGAAGGGAGGTAACAAGTCAGAGAGAAGCTGGCTGAGATTTCTGCCGTGCATTTTTTTGCAGCAGCAAGATCCTCCATCTTCCTTGCTGGATTGAATAGGGTCTCAGGACAATTTAGACTCCCTCCCCCATCTCCCATTCCTGCTCATATTCTTCAACACATGATGCTCTCCTCCCAGCCTCGACTGGGAAAGCACATATCCTCACTCTCTCCCCCTCTTCCAGCTCCTGCCTCGCATAGGTTGTGCCAGGACATTAGGATGACGAACATTCGTGCAGCTCAGGATCTTGTAGGTTATTTTTTAACAAAATAACTAGAATCAATGAAACCTGAATAATGGCACACGACAAACTTAAAAGACCTCGTGAGGATGCACCTAGCATTTCAGGAGGCTTTCTGTGTGTTATGCCACAAGGAAAAAAAATAGCCCTCCAAATTTAACCAAAGCCAGTACCGATACTGCGATAAGCCCGGGTGTGAGGAGCAGGGATTCTCTCCCCTTCGTTTTTTGGTTTTTTTTGGTTTTTTTTTTTTGGTTTTTTTTTTTGGCTCTTGCACATTATCACCTCACCAACAGTAGGATAACAGCTACAAAACCTCCGGCAAGAGAGCAAGCAAGCAGCCTTCGCATTGCTGCTCTCACGCCGAGCTCGATATTTACTTGCTGATAAACGGCAACTGTAAATACATCTCATCTAATCTCCCGACATCCAGGAGGGGGAAAAAACATCTCCCATCCCCGCGGCGATCTGCCTGCCTCCGGAGGCAGCGGGATGGACGGCTGACAAAAGACCCCGGCTTTCCACCCTCCCCCGCGGGGCTTCTCCCCGGCGCGGGGCAGCGGGGCCGGCGGCCGCCCCGGGCTCTCCCCCCGGCCCGCCACCCCCACAAAAGCCGCCGGGACAGAAGCCAACAGGTGGAAGGCGCTTTTTGTCCCTTCCGCGCCCGGTCCCGGGATCCCCCCCGGCCGGCGCGGTCCCTCCCCTCGCCCCGCCGGCGGGGAAGAACCGAGACGGGGAGGAAACTGAGGCACGGCGCCCCGGCCACGGCCGCCGCAAAACTTTCCTCCGCCGAGCCGGGGGCGGCGGGCAGCGGCCCGGGGCTGCCTGCGGCACACGCGGCCGGGGGAGCGGGGGCGGCGGCGGGCGGGGAGCGGCCCCGGGGGCGGCGGCGCCGGCTCGGAGCCCGCGGCCGGCGCTTACCTGTCTCAGGCGGCCAGGGCGCGGGGCGGCATGGCGGGGGCGGCGGGGAGCGGGCGCTGCTGTGCCGGGCGGGCGCTACGGCAGCATCGGGGCAACTCACGGGGAAGCCGTGCCGGGCCTTTGGTCTGCGCGGGGCGGCGGGGCGGCGGGGCCGCCTCCCCCCGCGGGCGCCGCGGCGCTTGGTACGGCCCAGGCATTCATGCCAAGCGGCTTTCACACATGGAGGCTTGTCTCCAGCGGCTGCTGACAAGCCACAAACAAGGCGGCCCCCTCCCTCCTCCTCCTCCTCCTCCTCCTCCTCCCGCCTCCCGCCTCCCTCCTCCTCCGCCGGCCTCCTCCATGCGAACTCCAACTCCGGTGACAGGCGCGGGGCAGGCAGAAGGGCGCCCGCCGCCTCCCCGCGAACATGGCAGGCGGCCGCTTTCCCCCTGGCCGGGAGGGATCGGGGCATTCCGGGCTCCCTCCGGCTGGAAAGGCAACGCTAAACACGCCGAGTAAAGAGCACGGGTCCGCCGCGTCCCACCCTCGCCAGCGCCGCCACCAACCATGGCTCCCGGTGCTCCGGCTCCCCGAGGAGCCGGCCGGGAATTCGCCCCGCTTCCTCCCTTCCAAGGTCGTGCAAATAACCGGGCACGCCGAACGGCGGAGACCCAACGCCAAGAGAGAGCCTCGGGGTCAATTGCGTCCCGCAACACCGAGGTGGTGGGAGGCAAGGGGAAAAGGCGAGGGGAAAAAAAAAATCACAAAAAACCAAGCCCTCGTGGACTCCCAAAAATTTTTGCAGCCACCCATTACTGTAAAAAGAGGGAGAACCCAGTTCTCCAGTGAAAAAGTCGAGGTGCCACAAGGCATGGCCAGCTCTTAGAACCCAAGACATCCAAAGAGGGCCTGGCCCAACGGCGGGGCCATGTTGGGTCCAGGCTTACGGAGATTTGAGCCAAGTTTTTTCAGTGACTTCAGCCGAGAGGGTTCCCTGGCCATGCAGGTTTGCACGGCCTCCGTTCAGCAACAGCCAAACCAAAACATAGCCCCTGTGAATCATTAAACTGTGCTGCCTCGCGTACGGGTTCAGCAGGGTTCAGCCGGCCCAGAAAGCAAACCACATGACCGACTGTCATAAGTTTCGTAACAAAACCACAGAACTCAAATCTCAAAAAACACATCCCTGCCCAGGGATAACAAAAGATTTTCTTTTTTTTTTCCTCCGAGTCTCAACAGTAAAGGTCTGTGGAGCCCAGAAGAGTGTTGCACAAGAATCAGCTGGTTTCATTTAATAAAAGTAATTATAATAATCTTAATAATCACCAGTTGGATAGCTTTTGTTGTCCAATGATCTCAAAGAATATTTACTAACCCAGACAACTATTTTTATCTAAACAAGTGGTAAAACATTTGGGTAGATGATGTGACCTACTCTAGGTCATCTTCCAAACCTGTAACAGAAGGGAGAATGCACATTTTTGAACTCCAGCGCTCAACAGAAAAGCCACTTCCCAAAAACAAGAGCTCCTACAATTCCCCCAAAACTCAAGAAAGTTTTATTCAAGTCACAGTTTTGCTGAAAGAAATTTTAACCAGGTCTAATTTGTAGCTTGGATACTAGGACAGATGCAAATGAGGTTCTTCCCAGGAAACAGAAATAGAGGTCAAGTGGTGAAGGAAGACTACAACTAAGGTTGACTGAGGAGAAGGGGAAGAGCAAAGCCAGGAGAGAAGGCTGGAAAATCAGACACACCTACAAATTTCCCAGCTGGAAGAGCAGGATAGCTCCAAGAGATCTGGGTGAAGGGTTTGGAGGCTCTGTGAAGAATATAAAAAGGTGGAAGAACGCAGAGTCTGGAGTTTGACCTGCAGGAAAGCCAAATCAACCACTTGCAGTCAGGCACTTGAGACTTGGTGGGGCGCACTCACACCAAAGCTTTGGCCACGGTGTCAGTGAACCTCCCAAACAGGCTGGGAGCTGGCACCGCAGGTCCTCCCAGAGAGGATGACTGCCACGCTCCGCCTGATGGAAGCAAAGCCAGATTTTGGACAGGGTAGTCATCATGTCCAGCTTCATGTCTCAGTCTCCACAACGGGACGCAGGGCAGCAGCTGTGCCCGCTGGTGCACAGGGTCCTGCAGAGCCCGACATCCATCTCCAGGTTTTGGGGTCTTTAAAGAGAGAAAAGCATCCCTGTCTTGTCACAGGTTGAAGCCTGATCGTTTCAAGTATCTGCTAATGGGGTGAAACAAGCTAAGCTTCCCTTGTCTAGGAATGGCTGCCCCCAGTGGATAGCCTTTCTCCACTGCTCCAAATCTCACTCTTTCCAGTCGCTTTTCAACTTTGATGAAGATGGCTTGGTCTTCCATTCCAGTCCCTGGACTTCCTAATGCCTAGCCAGCTCTGGGTGAGACCATATCTTCTCGTTACTGCTGAGAGCTGCTGCTCTTGGCAGGGTGGATTTTCCCTCTTCCTTCATTTCCATAACATTTCCCTTCTGTTTACTTCCCCATTGCTCTCCTCATGGCCGCAATTCAGGACAGCATGTAAGCACATGTTTAATCTCATTGATCTCGTGGCACTCCACTTACGAAGGAAAATGCGGGTCCCTTTGCCCAGCTCCTGCTTATGAATTTTTTTGTCAAAGAGACATGAGGTAAAAAGTTAGAAGTGGCCACCCAAGGGCAGACTGGAGTATGGGCTTCCCCCTTCTCTCTGCTGAAAGCTCAAGCAGCCCGGTTGCTGATTCCTGCAGATGCTTCCTCTCCCGGGTGTGTGTGTGTGCACCCAGGGAAGCCACAAGGCCTTTAGGAAAATCATAATGCCCTCTCCAAAACAGCCAGCACCTTGGGAGCTGGAGCACATCCATGGGACATTCAGACTGGAAAGCCCTGTGGGAGAGAACGAAGTGCAGGCTGGGTCTTCCATATATCCTCCATGGGGGCTTTAACCTGTTTGGACACTGCACCTTAAAAAGAAGGGTCATCCTTTCTGGGGGCTCACAGAGAGCCCATCCTGGAGTTTTGCTCCCCTAGGCAAGAGGAATTTCATGTCTGGCCTCTCCTACTGCTGCTGTTGTGCCTAGCCTTGTCAGGTGGGAGCCTTTCCCAGGTAGGTGCAGAGCAGAGCCATGGGGCTTCATTCTCAAACCTGGTGGGTGTGAGGGGTCTGGGCATCCCCAGCCCATGGAATGAGCTAAACAAGGATTTACAGGATCACATTTTGCACTCAGGTGTCTAAACTTCACCTGGGTCCTGCTCTAGGAGACTAGGAGCTTCCCTTTATTTGGCTCATCTCTCAAGTAAGAATTGTGATGTCCCTTTCTTGTATTTCTGTAAGTTTAGATCGTGGTGGAAGATTTGTGGAGCAGCAGGAAAAACAACCCCTTTTCACTGTGTGCATGTACAATGTCTTAAAAATAACAGGACCCCAACCTCAGCTCTGTATAGGTGACTGCTGTAAAACAAACAGCATGGGATAGAAGAGTCTGAGCCCCAGACACAGGGAATATAACTAAGTTTCCTTGCCTGCTGCACTGAAGCTGTTCCCTCTTCTACAAATACATCAAGAATGTGTAAAAAATCCCCTGTGTTTGTCCTGTTTTCCAAGTAGGAATACAAACACCTGCACCGTGTAGCTGTTCTGTGAGTACAGGGTAGAACAGACACCTTTCAGAGCACGCTGGGCAAACTGTACATATGCAGATCCTCTGCACAGCAGGTCTGACAATTTTTGGATTCATTAGACATAGTGTGTGAATGCTATACAGTTCACACTCCCCAGTGTGCAGTCAGCCTATCCTGAATTTCTGGATGTTCAGCAGTCCAACTATCTGAAAGGCCTGATGGGCATGTGGAAATTCTGGATAAGCATATGCAGTATTGAGATTTCATCCCAACCAAATTTCCAGGTGGAGAAAGACGAGATGTCCAAGCAAATAGGTACATGTGGAAGCTCACAGTGCTGAAAAAGAAGACGTGGTTCACCTCTACCTGTGCAGCAACCATCCTTATCTCTTCTGATCTATGCTGCTCTGCCTTGCCCAGCACTTTTCTTCTCATTGATTGCCCAGGCTGTTCCAAAAGCTACAGTTTTGTGTTGGCTCTGCTACCCTGAGCTTGCATGGCTTTCTGTGGTGGCCTGTGCACACACATTCAGTCTCATAATGTGTAGACTGCTCCTGTTTGCTGCCTGTCCCTCTCTCCCTCGGAGTAAATGTCCTGAAGTGGTCACAATTTGCCGTGCTCCAGTCTTTTGCCCAACCCCATTTCCCCTTCTCAATACAGACCACCTATATCACTGCTAGAGATGTTTCATTCCTGGTCAGACCTCAGACAAAATATTCTCAAGAAAATCTCAGGAATCCCATTATTGCGAATTTTCAAGCCATCTGTTACTTTTCTTGAAGTCCCTGGTCTTCGGTTCATGGGCTTATGCAAGAATATCAGCCTTCCCTTAAGAAGGAAGAGTAACTTCTGCAGCTCGTGAAAGGCTCAGACACTGGAATAGCAGAAGAAGACCCTGAAGTGATCATGTGTGTGTGTGTGTGAGTTTTCAAGCCAGATTTCCGAACCGATGCCCTGATTTCCAGGTCCTGTTGCTCTCTGGGGGTGACACTGCCCGGTCGGGCGGGGTTTGTCCCGTTCTGCTGGAGGCAGAGGATGCACGGAGGAGTGCGGTAGGAGGAGGGCGGCTGCGGGGCGCTGCAGCAGAGGTATCCCGAAGCGGCCCGAGCCGGAGGGGGCTGTTCCCTGGCAGCGCATTGTTTCCCGGTGGTGTCATGCCGTGAGGTGGTGCCGGCTGTGGTTGTAACCAGCAGGCGGAGCTGGGCTGGATAAACAAGCGAGAGCTATTCATAGCCATGAGGAGGGCAGAGCGCTCCTCTCCTAGCAACACAGCCAGGAGAAGAGCAGGAGAGCTCTGCCCAACTGCTGGAGAAATGTGTGTGCGGAATGTTGGTGTTCTTCCCTTCCCCACCAGTTGCCAGTCCATCGCTGTGCGGGGCCAGGAGCCCTCTCACCTGCCGCTCTCCCTCGCTCCAAAGCCTCGGTTTGATCTCAGGGATGTGCCCGTGCAGGTGGTGGCCAGCTCTGTTTCCTGGCGTTTGATCGGTGAAAATGTCCCTGCCTGCTTTTAAACGAACGAGAAATGAGGGTTAAAAGGTGGGGTGCAAACCTTCGCCCTTGGGCTGCCGCAGCTGGGAGCTCCTGGGAAGGGCTTGAGCAGGGACACCTCTGCCCTGCTGCCTGTCCCAGGGTGGGTGCTGGTCCCTCCTTGATCCAGCACACCCTTAAATACCCACAAACAGCTAGAGAGCTGCTGCACTTTCACTGTTCACTTCTTACCAGAAGGCCAATTACATCAAAACCTGCATGTAGGGTCTGATTTATTTTCTTGGATGTATGGAGTGAGGCACTGAAATAAATTGTCCAAAGCAGCTGTGGATATCTCATCCCTGGAAGTGCTCAAGGCTAGGTTGGATGGGGCTCTGAGCAATCTGGTGTAGTGGAAGGTGTCCCTGCTCATGGCAGGTGGGTTTGGAAATGGATGATCTTAAAGGTCTCTTCCAAACAAAACCATTCTGTGAAATCTTAGGTCATAGCTCTGGAAGCTTTGGTGCAGGAAGGTGATAAATCCATGGCAGGGAAATTATACCAGGTAAGTGTGCAGAGACAGCTTGTAAAGGAAGCTAGCACACCCAGCCATTTGAAAAATCAGGCATGTAGTAGCAAGGTACTGACAAGTGTTCCACACACCTGTAACACTGCCAGTAAATCAAGCAAAGGCATTTGTCAGCTTGTCATTAGGAGACTAATGAGGTAAGTACAACAGAATTTAGGGCAAGCAATGAGGCCAGCATCCCTCTGCAGTAGATTTGGCCAGAGACAAAGAAGAGTCAAAGTTTAAAAGCAAACAAGACTCCAAGCAGAGGGAGCTCAGTCCCTAATGAAGAGAGTCCCTTGCTCTGACCTCTGCGTGGTGCAGACTAAACTGGATCTCTGGGAAGGGCCAAGGCTGCCTTCATCCTGCTCCTGCCACGTAACGAGAGAGGCAGACACCTCAGGACCTCACACACTGATTTCACCACTCCATACTCATAACAAATGCCCTCAAATCGGTATGCACGTGTTTTGATCTCTGGCAGAAAATGATGAGCAGATTGCTAACATACACAATAGTTTTCCAGCAAGGTTTCAATGTGTGAATTTAGTAAATTGTTGGGAACAAAAATGGAGGGGAAAAAATCAGAAGCTCAATTACAATGTCTATCTGAAAGCTGCATACTAGGCCTCCAGATCTCTCACAAAACATGCCACCACTTGAACTCCAGGAGTAATTAAATTTTATGGAGTTTGGCGAGAAGAGAGGGCCTCAACTCATAGTTTACCATTTGGTTACAAACTACTTGCTAAATAGCAGGAGAATTATCAAATCCAGGAACACTGGGTTCTGCTCCTAGCTATAGGAGCTAGAGGTTAAAGCAATGAAGGGGTCGATCTAGTCATGTAATTTGCCCCATCCAGATGAAAGGCAGACTAGCTGAAGGAGTAAGAGAAATGCATTCTAGTCTCAGTTGTTGCCATACTGTGCAGCTTTTTTCTTTATTTTTGCATTGCAGGACGGTTAGGGCATGTAAGGGGTCACAGACCGAAGCCTTGGCCAGCAAGTAAAGTTAGGAAGTGCCCTGTAATGTAAGTGAACTAGCAGTAGGAGAAAGCCAGGGATGTAAGGTGTGTTTCCTCAGGGCAGCCTCCCTGAGTCTGCAGGAAATTCAGCCCGGGACTCTCACTTAGTGATCTCATTGAATCAGCTGATAAAGCAAAAGCCCAGTACAGCTAAGAGTTCGTGATAGAAACAATGATAAGGCAAGAGAGAGGGAAGAAAAAAGAACAATTGATTTAATGCCTTCTTCATTTGTATTTAAATAAATAAAGATGCCAACAGAAGGCTCTAGGCACCTTACCACACAATTAACACAACCAAAGAGAAACCAAACTATGCACCACTCCCAAGCAGCATGAAATGATTATCCAGAATGTGCTCTGCCACCTCCCAGAGGAAAAAAAAAAAAAGACTCCTCACAGCCTCCCTCTCTAAAGGGTGACATTTGCAATGTGCTTGCCTTGCAGGCATCTGCAGGGAAAGGGGGACAGCACATCCCTGAGAGCCGCTGGTGCCCTGCCAGGGACACCCCTGCCCATGGCCTGAGGAGACATGAAGTGCTCCCAGTCACTAGCACATTGGAATGGGATACAACTTACTGCTCTTCTTCCTTAGCAGAAAAAATGTTGGCTCACCCCGGCCTCTGTTGACACTGAAGCATTATTGCTGGCCCTGGTATAACGAGCTGGAAAACTTCTGTGTCCTAATGAAAAAAAAGGGAAAAAACCCGTAATTTCACCAGTTGTTTCACTAGCAGGACTGTTACAAGCTCCAAGCCATAATGTTGTTAGTGTTTCTCCCACCACCAGGCAGTTTGAATTGTTTCTGTTTCCCATTAGCATGTCTTGCCCAACGCTGCAGCTGCACACACACCCACCCACCCCTCCCGCTGCCGGTGGAGCCAGGGCTGGGGCTGACAGTGCTCCAGCCCTCAGCTCCAGGGACACAGCCTTCCCCTGCTGTGCAGGGGCATCCCAGGGCGGTCAGGTGTGGTGCCCGGGGTCTTGCAGCATGCCAGCTGCTCGTCCTGCACAGCAGCAGATTTTTGCTTGAGTTCAGGTGGATTACACTTGGTGAGCAGAGACTACTGCAGCAGTCATGCTGAAATGCTGAGCCAGTCACTCTCAGAGCCGGGGCAGAGTGCCACAAAATCACCTGTGAGTGAATGTTTTGCGCTGTAGGAGGGTGCCTCGTGTCCTCTCTGGCTGGTCCCAGTGATCCCCAGCCCCATCTCTCACACAGGAGCTCCCAAGAAGCTACAGTGCTGCAAGGCGAGCTCACACCAGCAAAACACACCAGGGACTGGGATGAGGTAGGGGAATGGGGTGTACCTGTGTGTGTTGGTCCAAAGAAACCAAGTGAAGATGGGGCAGATAGGAGCCAGAGTCAGAGGGCAGAGGCTGGGTGTTGTGAGTGGGGACAGTGCAGGAATCAGAACTTCATAGAATCACAGAATCAAAGAATCATAGAAATGCTGGGTTGGAAGGGACCCATCAGGCTCCTCAAATCCAACTCCTGGCCATAGGCAGGACATTCCAAGAATCACACCATGTGCCTGAGAGCATTGTCCAAAAACTTCTTGAACTCTGTCAGGCTGGTGCCCTGGGGAGCCTGTTCAGTGCCCAGCCACCCTCTGGGTGAAAAACATTTTCCTGATATTCAACCTAAACCTCCCCTGACTCATCTTCATCCCATTCCCTTGGGTCCTGTCACTGGTCACAGAGTGAAGAGATCAGTGCCTGCCCCTCTGCTTCCCTTCATGAGGGTGTTGAAGACAACAATGAGCTCTCCCCTCAATCTCCTCTTCACCAGGCTGAACAGACCAAGTGACCTCAGCCACTCCTCTTAAGGCTTCCCTTCCACTCCCCTCACCATCCTCGTGGCCTCCTTTGGACACTCTCCAATGGCTTCATGTCTTTTTTGTATTGTGGCACCCCAAGCTGCCCCCAGCACTGGAGGTGAGGCCCTCCCAGCCCAGAGCAGAGCAGGACAATCCCCTCCCTTGCCCGGCTGGCCATGCTGGGCCTGGTGCCACCCAGGACAGGGATGCCCCTCCTGGCTCCAGGGCACTGCTGACTCAGATCCAATTTATCATCAACCAGGACCCCCAGGGCCCTTTCCATGGCACTGCTCTCCAGCCTCTCATTCCCCAGGCTATACACACAACAAGGATTGTCCCAGGTGCACAGTCCAGCACTCTGTAAATCTCCATACAGCTGGTGATCAGCCATCTCTAATTTCTCAAAGTCTCTCTGCAGGCTGTGTCTGCCCTCGAGGGAGTCAGCAGCTCCTCCCAATTAAGACTTGACAGTAAATTTACTTAGTATTCCTGCCAGTCCCATGTCCAAGTCGTTCATGACAGTGTTGAGGGTCACTCTTCCAGGATGGAACCAGACTGATGACCCCCCATTCACTGTCACTTTGTGCCTGACCTGTGAGCCAGTTACTCACCCACTGTGTAACACCGACACTTTGTCTGTGTGGCTGACACTTTGTCCAGAAGGAGACTGTGAGAAAAATTATCAAAAGCTATGCTGAAGTCCAAAAAGGTTATATTTACTGGTTTTCTTGCTAATTGGTGTTTGATTGTTGACTTTTTCCTGCCCAAGTATCAGTGAAATGAACAACTGCAGTTGCTGGAAAAAATCCTCTGCTGCATAAAGGCTCTCTGCTGTTGTGCTTCTGAGCTACCTGCTCCAGACTGAGCATGAGCTGTATCCTGACCATCTGGGTGACTGCAGAGGTGCCGTGGGGCAAGCTCAGACTGGCATAATGCACAATTCTGAGCACTGGACAAAAGAAAGAGCTTGCCTGAGTGGGCATGGGAAGGACCAGTGCGTACCCGGTTCTCCAGGCCTCTGGCAGATCCGGTGTGCAGAGGAGTGCAGCCTCCAAGTCATGTGCCAGCCAAGTACAGGAGACAGACATCACCTCCAGCCTTGGTAGCTTGGCAGAACTTGAAAGCACAAGTCTTGAACCACAGATAGTGGTTTTGCCAGGTTTAGTCTTTGCATCTTCTCATCTCTGGCTCTGCCCTCACAGTTGACATCTGACCATCTGCTCTGACAAAACCCTAAATTCTCGCAGGATGAAGTTACAAAGAGGAGACTTTCAACACTCCAATAACTTTCATTTGTCTTTGGGATCTCTACAGGTTTACAGTCATCAACTACAGCAATAACCAGAGTGATTCTTACGAAGCAAAGCAGGGTTAGATCTGCAGGTACTTGGGAGTCACAGTTGGATGCACCTCCACAGTGATGGGGATGACACCTGGCAACAATGCTGCCCTTATGAAATTACCTCACTCATCTGGCAGGTCAGCCACTGCCCTGCAGAGCCAATCTGCATTGTCCCACAGTGTTTGCCATCGTGGGGACCCTGACACCTATGCAGTACAATGCAGTACAGAGCACAGGGTTCTGCTGCTACTAAATCTGTACCTGAGTATGCAGGCATAGCAGAGCTCATGGGACATGAGCTGGCTTGGGTCCAGTACTAGTCCTGCCTCCTCGCTTCAGCAGTGTGCCTTCTGCAGCAAGCCTTGCCCTTATTACTTTGTGCACGGCTCTAAAAAGGTACCATGACTTCATGGGATCAAGGCCAGAGCTTTGAAGTCTGCAGGGCTCCCTGGTGCTGCATGGGCACAGTGACTTGGATCTTCACTGGCAGGACGTCCTTGCACCACCTTTCGCTGTGTGAAGATGTTTGCAGTATCCAGAGGATACAAAAGGAGGAACAAGTGACATCAGGAGATCTGCCTCTGACTGGGAATCCGGAGAGTTCATTCCAAGGTGCTCTCAGGTATGCTTTGTCAGCTACCCCAGTGCCAGCTTTGCCTCAGTACACACACCCCCATAATTCCAGCCCAGCAGCCATCATCACCCTCCTCTCAGTGGGCACTGCCTGGCTCGGAGCCTTCTCCTCGAGTTTCTGTCAACTGCCAGAAAAGCTCCTGCTCTCTTCTCCCTGGTGGCCAGAGCTCACATTTGGCAAGCAGAGCCCAGCAATCCTGCGAGACAGCATGCTTAAACAGAGGAGCTGAGTATATCTCCTTCCTTGTCCAGCAATTATTCTGCTTCCTTTCCTCATTCTAGGTCCCCAACCTGAGTGTCTCTGCCTCGGCGCAGGCTGGATGCGCTCCCAGCAGTGCTCAGCCCTGAGTGTCAGCTGGGAGCGCATGCAGCCACAACATCAGGCATGATCCCTGATCCCAAACAGCACCAGCTGTCACCACCTCAGCCCACTGGGACTCAGTGGAATTGGGTTTTTCTAGTGTGCACATTCTGCCAGCCCCAAGCCTCAGAAACCCACCCAAGCTGTGCATTACTCAGCAAGCCCCAGTCCTAACCACCATCCCAACAAGGAGAAGCCGTGGTCACTGTGCTGCCTGCTTGGGGGCAAGGGGTTGGCAGAAAGAGAGGTGACCCTCCTGTGGGTCAGGGCAGTTCCTGGCAGTCTCTCAGCAGGTCTCTGGGCAGAGGACTCATCCCATCCACAGGTGCAGAGATGCCCAGCAGAGCTCCCCAGGGAGCTTCAGAGACGTGCACGGAGGGAAGAGTGAGCCAGAACAGGCAGTGTGGATTCTGTGGGATGATGCACAGAGGAAAGCCTCTCCTATCAAACATCTAGCCTTGAAATTGTCTGAGTGACCTCATCTAGCTCCCAGTGTACTCCAAACATGTGGGTTGATGTTAAAACTATTCTGCATAGGATAGAAAAGCCTGGTCCACTTCCAGTGAGTTTCTGACAGGAATATTGCCACTGGCCCCAGGCGGGAGTGGGTTTGCGCCTGAGGGAAGGAGAAGAGATGGAGGAGGAATCAACCTGCGCTCCTCAAAGCCATGCAGCCATCCTTCTGGAGGCAGAGGCAGTAAAGGGAGGACATCCAGATGGGAACAAACTGACATCTGGAGCTATCTGCCTCCATAACTCTTTGTCCCTACAGTACTTACTGTTTTCACAACAGGAGCGATTAGTGCCCCCACCAAGGCCAAGGCCTCCCTGTACAAGGCACGGAACAGGCACAACAAGAAACAGCTCCTGCCCTGATCAGCTGAACTGGAGAAGAGATCAAGGGCATGGGAAAGAGGGACAGAGGTGGGAAGTGACTTGCTAACCATGGCAAGGGAGAAGAGCTGGGATCACAGACACAGGTCTCTCCCCCTCCCTTCCATCCCTCTCCCCCAGCCCAGTGCCCTCGGCAGTGAAACCACAGAGATGCTCCTCCACAGCTCCGTGCGGCTGCAGAGTTAATGAGTTAGGTCTGTGAATTAGTTAATTTCCAGGAGCGGTTCTTTCATGACAAACACCACACAGCAGGCATTTCACATCTACAGCTACAAGAGCAGCCTCTAAGCCCACAACCCTTTGTCGAGAGTAAAAATAGAAAACAGTCACAGTAGATGGAAAGAGACAGGACTAAGACAAGGGCAGAGAAAGATGGAAGCACTACAAGTTCTGCAGAAGAATGAAGGTTTTGAAAATGTCCAGTTATCTCCAGAATCTGCATGCTGCACACTATTTTCAGCAAGATGGTAAAGAGGGTGGCTCAGGGCTACACAAAGCCATCTCTAACACTTACTGGGATTCAAACACATTAGACTCATTACTCAACAATTAGGGAGCCCATTCTAGAAGTCACATCTTGCCACACTGGCTGAAGCTGAACGAGGCCCTAGTGTTTCCATCCCACTGGGACCAGCAGCATGGTGGCCTCAGCAGTGCTCAGGGCCCCAGAGGTGAGGAGCAGACAAGGCAGAGGGAGGCAGCTTCCAGCAGGGGCAGTGCAGAGGGGACAGCAGCTGCAGCCCCCAGAGCCCCTGTGGAGGAGCGATAAGGAGCACCGGGGCAAATACATCCTTGGGGAAGGATTCCTTCCAGGGGAGAAGAGGTTACAGGAGGGGCACTCAGAAAAAAGGACAGCTCCACCTGTAAGCACAGCTGTGCTGGGCCAGCTCAAAGCTCTGGCAGCCCTCGAATCTGTCTCCAAGTGCCACAAGAGATGTTGGAGGACAAGAGCAGCCTTCCCAGGGACAATCCTCCTATCCTGAGCTGAGCTTGCCAGCACAGGGATGGCAGTGGTGCACAGCCTGTCCACAGAGAGCACCAAGTGAGCATGAGCAGGGCTGTGAAAGGCAGTGCTGCTGCACGGTTGTGGTGTACAACAGGCATAGGGGAACTGTGACTTTGGTGAGCAGTGTTTCCACGGTGGGGAGCTGGGGAGGGCTGGCGAATGCATGGGTAAGTGCCAGGCAGTGGAAATGAGGGAGAAAAAGAAGACACTTTAGAAAATAGTGGAGGAGATTGATTAGGAATGGAGCAAGAGGGAATGGATAGGTCTCTAGATGACACAGTAGGGAAGGAAGAGACTTTGGTGACAGGTGGTGGTGGAAGAACAAAGCAGAATGAAAGAGAGGCGGTGTGAGGAAGAGAGCGTGAACACAGTCAGGCTGAAATGAGAGACTGAAATAATGGTGGGGAGAGCACCCCTCAGACATCCTTCAGAAAGGAAGTGACAAAGTGAAAAAGGAAAAAAAACCAAAAAACCATAAAATGCGAACAGAAGAAGTGGATATTTTATCACTGAGTGTGAAGTGATGCTGGTGTACAGGAACCCAGTAATTGAAAAGCACAGGCAGAATGGTAAATTCCTCTCCATGTGCTTGCACACCACGGGCACAAATAACCTGGAGATGCAAGGACTGCCTGTTAAATTGGGGTGATGCCCAGAAGAATGGCCCACCATCTTTCCTACTGTGTTTTCTGGGCTGGGCCTAGAGCTCAGGCATCAATCCACCCTAGGCAAGAAATCCTGTGTCAGTGCCCCCTGCTTCCACAGCCTGCTGGGGAGGAACCTACTGATCTGTGTCTGGGGATGCCAGCCTTGGAAGCACGGGAATCCTGCCTGCAGGGAGCAATGGGCTGCTTTGAACAATAAGGAGGTTCATCTCCTCACCTTCAGTGCTCTGCCTTTTGCCTACATTGAAGGCTTAAAATAGACACAGGGAAACAACAGCAACACTCTCAGGGTCTGCCTGGGCTCCCCAGGATAAACGTGAGGCTGGTCTCAGCACACAGAGAGGAATCTGAACACCATATCTGTGGCTGTGGTCCCTGCTTCAATGCTCTTACAAGGAGCATTTTATGTATTAAAATAAGATTTTCCCTGTTACCTCCCTTTTAACACTGCTGGCTGTTCAGCCTGGAAAACATGACTCAGGAAGAGGCTGTGGACCTCTCCCTGAACAGAGGGGAGAGCAGTGAACATCAGAGAATAGAAATCACATCCCTTGTCATACAGACACCACCCAGGAAGGCCAGCCTGCCGCTGCTCTGGAGGAGGGCTTGGGCAAAGCAGGGTTTGTATGCTCTGCCACATGCAGCCGATTCCTTCCTTGAGAGGATCAAACGCATCATTTACAGCTGTGATTATCAAAGCCAATCTTTTGGTCTCATTGGTCAAACTGGGGAAATCTCCCAAGTGCTTATACTGCTAAAATAAGATCTTGTTCAGTGGAGATTATGCAGAACCGTCTCTTTCCAGGCACATTTTGTTAGCAAGGGATTAACTAGGAATGTTGACATTTAAGTTGTTGTCACTGCATATTTGAGGCTGAGTGTACATTAATTACAGGGCAGCACAGCTCCCAGCCTCAAAGCTCCTTTTTTAACAGAAGAAGGGGCCAAGGCTGTGCCTCCCCCTGAGTGTGAGAGGGGTCGGAACTGTGAGGTGCTCCAGGAGGGATTTCAAGGGGGAAGATCAGGAGACAAGGGGAGACAGTCTGGAGCTACAGAGGCAGCCTCATCTAACACCATATTCAGGTGAATGGAGCAGTGTGCACTGATGGCAGAGACTGTCATTTCAGGCACTATCTTTTCATATTTAAGGAATCGGACAATTATTAGTGGTTCTTTGATTGGTTATTTGATAAATCTGGCAGAACCATATTTATCTCCAAAAGGGAAAGGGAAAAAAAAAAAAAAGATAAAGAGAAAAGATAATGCCACTTCAACGACTTGGTTTGACCTCTTGGTGCTTGGATGGCAGGTAATGTTCAGGTCCATGCTCTCGTTTACCCAGCCTGGGCATCTCAGATGACTCTGAACTAAACCGGCTCAAAATATCAGTACAGCCATCCATCACATCTCAATCACGCTGGATTTCAAATCTCATTATGATCCAAAAAGGCACAGGCAGAAATCCACAGTTTTGTTATTGTTCTAGTAATTCCAGCACGAATGCATCCAAAATACCACAAGAACAGGGGCACCTCGGCACACGGACACACGGCAGGAACCGAAAAAGCTGCTCGGGTGCAATTGTTCAGCTCCATTTCATGAAGAGAGCTGCACAGGGGGAGGGCTGAGTGCCGGGGAGAGGAGCAGAGAAACACGCCAGGCTACACAGAGCTGACAGAGGGAGCAGGACGAGAGGGAGAGCAGGGCAGCGAGAGACGCATGCAACTCGAGGGGAGAGACACCAACAGCGGCACGCACCCCCGAGGGAAAGGAAGAAAAAAGGCGGGGGGGGAGGGGGAGGGGGTAACTGTAATGAAAATAAAGGGGAAAAGGCGGAAAAAGGTAGGAGCAGGGAGGGACGGAGGGAAGGGAAGGCGAGGGATGCGAGCTCGGGTGCCGCGGGCAGCCCTGGCCCGCGATCGCCCCCTGCGGGCCGGGCGTGGAGCTGCGAGCGGGGCTCCCCCTGCAGGGCGGCACCGCCGAACCCGCATCCCAGGGATCCCTCCGAACCCCCATCCCAGGGATCCCTCCAAACCCCCATCCCGGGGGTCTGTCCGAGCCCCCCATCCCGAGGGTCTCTCCGAGCCCCCCATCCCGGGGGTCACTCCGAACCCCCTATCCCTGGGATCCCTCCGAACCCCCCATCCTGGGGATCCCTCCGAACCCCCTATCCCGGGGGTCACTCCGAATCCCCATCCCTGGGATCCCTCCGAACCCCCCATCCTGGGGGTCCCTCCGAACCCCTCATCCCGGGGGTCCCTCCGAACCCCTCATCCCGGGCGTCTGTCCGAACACCCCATCGCGGGCTCACTCCGAACCCCCCATCCCGAGGGTCTCTCCGAGCCCCCCGCCCCGCCCTGCCGGGGACCCTGCTCCGTGCCGTCTTTGAGTCTGGCGGCCCCGCTCCTGCAGCCCTTCCTCCCTTCCTCCCCCCGCCGCTTGTCAGAAGGCTGTAGCTGCAAGCTGCTGCCCCAATCTGCGAGGGAGCCCCGTCTCCTCCATAGGAGCTTTCTGGAGAGATGAGACCCTCCTCGAGTGGCAGTGAGATGGAGAAGCAGCTTTTGAGGAGAGATTCGGAGAGGGCTGATACATGCCCTGCACCCCCGCCAGGCACTGAGGAAGACGCTGCCGGAGGAAGACGGGCACACGCTTGCAGCCCACAGCAGTGGCACACCTCAGCCTGCCCCGTACCTTTGCTCTTGGCACATGTAACCCAAGGACGACCCACGGCATCCTCCCGTGGGGTAAGGGTCGCAAAACCCTGGCAAAGGGACTGGGGCACTGTGATGAGAAAGGCCACCAGAACTGAGCAGCTCGTACTCCACCGCAGTGGAGAGGGACATCCTCGCTTATAAGGATAACATGGGGTGGCCATGGAGGTGTCTTGAGTCTTTAACCGAGCAGCACAAGCTTTGGGCGTTTATTCCCTTCCTTCCGCGTGTAAGGGACTGCCACATTCCTCCTCGTCCTCCGGCAGCCTCGGCCGGGTGCTGGGAGCCCTTGGCCGAGCGCCGGGCGCAGCAGCAGCGGCGGCAGCGGGGAGTGTTTAAGTGCCCCCCGAGGCCCTCCCGCCTGGGCGCAAAGTGGAGAAGCAACTGCCTGTTTACAGTGGGAGGGTGCAAATTGGCCTTCGGGGAGAGCCACAGCGCACATTTCCCTGCAGCTCGGCTCGGGCGGGAGCGGGGGGGAGACCTCCAGCTGAGGAAAACAACCAGGAAGGCGAGTATCTGCCATTTCCTAGGGGGAAAGGATTCAGAGGAGAACTGTCTGAGTCTATTAACTGATGCTGGTTCCTGTGGAGAGATGGTGGCACACTGGTTTACTTCAAATAGTCTGTTTCCATCTCCAGTACCACCTTCAAGTATTCAGACCCAGACACACAGAACTCCCTTCCTGCTACCTTCTACGGCGTGTCTCTCTCAGAGGATTTTATTTTCCTAACGGGAGACACGAAGCAAGGTTTGCAGTAATTGAAAAGAACCGTGTCCATTTGCATGGTTGCATAATCACGTTACAGGGATCTTTCAGACTCTGGAGAGCAGAGAGAGAGAGAGAGAGAGAGGGAAAAGTGGGACGTCATGAGCGGGAGCTAAAAGCCAGATCTCTCGATGAGATCACGGAATAGATGTGAAGTCAGTCAGATGGAGAAATGTCTGGATAGCTCTTCCAAACAGTGAGAGTCGCAGGCTTAGCTCTGAACATAAACAAAGCGAGATGTTTCTGGGGGTTGGGCTAGGTTTTGTATAAACTCAGTTTCCTCTTCCATCATTGAAACCGGATGAGAAGAGCAGCCTGCAGCCAGGATCCTCTGCCTCTCTGCTGAGGACTTACACAGGGCTCAATTCCCAGGGTGCTCAGGCCAGGACCTTTCACCAACATCATATTCACTGCAGAGTGAAAGAAAAATCGCTCACTTCATGCTGCTGAATGAGAAGCTCTATTTCCAGAATACACGTTTGCCTCTTAGTAAATGGTAATTTACCAGCACTGGCAATATTCCCTTTTGGATCCCCTGGTGACTGTTGATTAGTCCAAGCCTCAGCCCGGGGTCACCAGAACCGCAGCCCTCTGAGAGAGAAAGCTTCACTCTAAACACAAATATTGTTAAATCGAAAGAACAAATTTTCACAGAAATTAAATATTGTCTGAAACAAGGGAAACTAAAACTGCACAAGTATAGCCTTTCTTTTGTAAGGATAAGTAATTAATTTTGAAACTTAGCATCACTCATTTACTATCCTGTAATTCTAATATTCCCACCTCCCATTCCTTAGTCCTTTATTTGTTCTGATGTGAGTAGCAGGAGGGTAAGAACATCTCCATAAACATTTCATGGTCCACTTTGTAACTCAAGTACTTTTGTGGAATTTTAAAAATCTAGGACATTTAGCCATCCAAACCATTTGAAATGCTTAACCATCTGAAGGATTTCTCAGCTGCTTCCTCGAGTGCGAAGTCAAACATCGCCTATCCTGTGGAAAAGGGAGAGTGGGAGGACATGTTTTTTACATGTTGTACCTCTTCGCCTCCTTTGCACAGTCTGATTTCTTGCTCGAGGAGTAGTTAACAGATACAGTATTTAAAGGAGATGTATCCTCAGCCAGAGAGGACAAGGAAGCAACAGGTGCCCAATCTAAATTAACTGTCTCACCCTTAGGAGCAAAGCTGTCATCACCAGTCCCGAACTTGTTACAAGGAATAAAAGGCTAACCTGAGAGGCACTAGAGAGCCTTCCCTCCCCAGGCAACCTGCAGCATATGGCAGCAGGAACCTGCAGGATTTCCAGTGACATGGAGCATGACTGCCAGGGGCTGCCTTCCCTTTGATGCCTGGACCTTTTTGCATCATTTGGGAAGTGTGAGGAGGCAACGGGCGAAATGCAAACATAGCCCACTGTGCTCATATTAAATTTCTCAACATGTGGTGTTTCGTGCGAGTGGGATAACTGTCAGACATTGCCTCTAGAGGACACATTCCTCAGTGGTCTTGGACTGCTAGAAAATCCTGGATTCCTCCCCCAACCAGCTCCTGGTTACCTGTCTCTGCACTGCTGTGCCACATTCTGCCTGCCGCAACTGTACCATGAAAATTGGGGCATTTATCTGTACCTCTGTGCTCCACATAGACACAGTTTAGCTAAGGACATCTCCTTTCAAGTCCTCGCTGCAGCTGTGAGCTCCCAAGAGAAGCACCTAAACCTCCCAGGGACCATGAATGGTCCCAAGAGTGGGACTGAAAAGTAAGCTGAGAGGAATACAGTGCCACAGAAGGGATACCTGAGATACTGGCAAATGAGCTTGTGGAGGCTCTGGAAGAAGACTAGGAGCTCTGGAAGCTGACTAAAAGCTACATGCAGATGCTGGTTACAGCTGCAAACTACTTGGCATAAACCACTAGACACTGGCAGTAGAAAGAGTGGGTCTTACAGATTTTGCAGAATATAATATATTGCAGACTTGGTGCTTGAGATGTAAGGAGCCAAATTATCCACAATATAAAAAATGAGCAGGACCTTTGCATCAAATTTTCTTCTAGTTTTCTGTCTGGAATGTCAAGAGGAGGAACAAAACAGTATTTTTTCATTATGAGAATGTTCTTTTTTGGCCTGTACTGTGCCACATACACCTTACATGCCAAAACAGGGATCAGGTACTAAATAGAAGAAAGCTTCAAGCAGGACTCTGTAAGAGGAGCAAGGGATTAGTGTGAAGTCGGGAAGGGGCAGAACTGGGGAGAGAAGGTGACTTACATTGTCTCAGCTTGCTCAGAAGCTTCTGCTTTGTTTGTGGCTGGGCATGTCTTCTGGATGGCACCCATGATACAGGTACAGAAGGGCAACCAATCCAACTAAAGCAGGATCCATGTGTAGACAAGCTGTCTGAGCAGGAGAGCTCCAGTAGCAGTGGCAGAAGCATGGAGCTGTTAGGAACTGCTGGTGGCTAAGCCTGATGTTAGAGAGCATGTACCAAGGAGCTCACCAAGCCACACAGCCAGACAAACCCTTCCCCCCTGCAAACTCACTGTGCTGCTCAAGATATACAAGTGGTGTAAACACCAGCAGACAGCTACAAAGCTGTCACATGCCAGGGTAGGGCCCAGTGAATCAGAGCTGCGTGATGCAGCCAGTGGAGGAAATGGTTCTTGTGTTTTGAGAACGTTCGCCAGTGCAGCTGGAACAGAGGTAGGCAACCAGCAAATGCCTATGGAACAAACTGCCAAGGCAATAACACTTGGGGCAGCTCTAAAACTGAGCATTTTCCTCATCAGTGTCGCTGCAAAGATGCCCAAAACTGCCAGGAAGAATAACACCCAAAGGGAGATGTGGTATGGAAACCCTCAGAAAATGAATATCATTGTCAAGCTTTGATTTCCCATTTATGCAAAATGGTTTTTTTTAATCTACTGGCAAAAATAATCAGTGTGGAGACAGTGGGAGTATCCTGTGGGAAAAAATAAAGCTTTTCTAAAGAAGTTTACAAATAATGGTTCAATGGTTCTCCTTCAAATTAACATTGAATCAGAAGAAATAAATGGAGCTACTCAGATTTGGTGAGGAAGTGATCCTATTGTTTTAATGCTATTTTGTTTTAATGATGTTGGAAAATGTTAACAAATTGTCTCCCTCTGGTTTGGATTTTTCCAGACTGGCACAGGACAGATCAGCAAATGAAGAACACCAGTAGGACTATAAATGGAATAGAACTGTAGTTCCAACACTCAGCTATGCCTGTATCTCACATACCAGAAGCAAAAAAAATAAAAAAAAAAAAAAAAAAGGGCAAAGGGAGGGAGCTATGATGGCATGGAATTAGGGTTTGTGTTAGTAAATTTAGGGTAAGATACATCTCAGAGCACTGCAAGCCCTCAGGGCTTAGCATTAATTTGAAAAGAATTACCATATCTCTGGAAATGCAGTGCGAAGGGCACCCAAAATAAAGTGATTTTTGTCATGCAGTGCCAATGCTGGCCAAGAGCATGATTATAGTTAGGTCATTTTGACATTGGAAACCAAGGACACTGCCCTCTCCTGCCAGCCACCATGGTAATTCCCAATGGCGATGGGAATCCATCTCTGCATTTTCAGATATCTGCTTCTTTGGTTTAACCTTGAGCCTGACTTGCGAAATTTCTATTCACAGCACATCAAACAGTTACTTCCATCCATCCACAACAGTTTTCTGTGAAGTTTACATTTCCATCTTCATCAATATATTTTCCAAAGATGTGCGCTTCATACGAGGTGGGTTCTGCCTTGTCAAAGATCTCATGCTCACTGATTCCAGCCTGTCTCAATACATACTCACATGAGTATTTATTTTACTTAACCTTAAAGCAAAGCAGCTCAGCTTTGTTGTGTAGACGATCCTTATATTTTCTTGGTTTTGAGAATTTGTATACAGATAAACAACATTCAGGATCTGACATTTCACTTTGATTGCAAGTTGCTGTAATTAAGAACCAAAGCTTTATGAATTTTAATCATCAGCTGTAAGTGGTACATTATCTCTAGTTCACAATGAAAGCAATCAAGTGGACAAGATATTTTTAGAGACATTACTGTGGTAATATTACATTAAGTAGTGGTTAGTACACTATTTTCACACCCAGTGATTTCACACATTAATGCGGCTATAGATCAGCGTTAATGACAAGAGAAAGTTATTTTTCAAGTAGCATGAGAAGGGTGGTTAAAAGAGCTGCTGGGGATTTACACTCCAGCAGCAGGAGGGGCACCTCAGCAGGGCTGCAGCTGAAGATGCTCCAGCAGCAGGGGCTGTTTCCACTTCTGCTGGAGACCGAGGCAGAAGCCCCTGAATGGATACAGGTTAATGACAGGGGCAGCATTTCCTCCCTGCTCCTCGGGAGGGAAGAAAGGACAGGAGGGGAGGAGAGAGCAAGGCAAAGTATGCTGGCACTGAACCTCAGAGCTGGTGAGAAGAATAACACACCACATCTTGCCTAAGGCTGCAAGACAACATTACTCCCTTTCAAAGAGGGCACAGTAAAGAACAAATCAGAAACACCCTACGGCTTAAAGGCAGAAAAATAAAAAAAACAAAAAACAAAACCAAAACAGGGAGTCTGGCACATTTTAAAGTTTCAGTGTATGCTACTCCATGTGGATACAATGTTGTCTAGATAAAACTGTAAATACAGACATTTCTTCTTGTAGGGCAGGAGAGACCAATGCACAATGCACAGGGCCCCAAAAGGAGCACATTTAAGTATTATCGTCCTGCTGAAGGATGCCAGTTCATCCAAAAATTATTTGCCTGAAACGAAAACTAATTAGAAACACTGTTCTGGGAAGAAGAAATTCTTCCTTCTTCCTGGAGTCTCAGATCTGGGATAATAGAAGCTCCAGCAGCCTCACCCCAGACCTGCAGGCCATTTTGTTTTACTGCAGAGTTCCTATGGGGATGGCAGGACTGGGATTCGGAGAGCTCAGCAGCCAGCTGTGCCAGGGAGAGAGTACATGCCAGAGAGCTGTCTGTGTGCCACAGTGGCAGACAGCTGTTGTTCACTGCATCCTGGATGCTGTTGGAAATGCCCTCAGGGAAAGCCAGTTCAGCTCCACAGAAGGTGGCACTCAGGGGTTGATGCCTCTGCAGCCAGAACATGCTGATACCAACATCATTTGCAGCTCCAGTCCAAACCACCTGGTTACAGAGGGCAGCTGTTGACAGCAGGAACTGTCTGTGGCATCCAGGTGCAGACACAAATGGCCCCTTCTGCTGCTCTCCCCCACACAGCACCTGTTACATTCCAGTAACAGGCCAACCCTCAAACTCAGTCCAGAATTTTTGTGTCAGTGTGGAAAGGTTGGACCACTGCTGCTCTGTGATATAGAGAAGCTGCATGGAAATACCAGTCAGACCTTAGGTACACGTTAAAATGGTCCTTTCGGAATGTTTGCCTTTTTTGTTACGGTGTAACCCAAGCAGCTGTTAATTAAAAACAACCTGAAGTAGGAGTACAGGTTCTGCACCCCACAGTAGCAGAGGAATCTTGTACTTGAGCAATAGATAATGCCCTCTGACCTACTTGTGCACTGAAGAATTATTTCTTCCTCAGGATCCTATAGATGCCTTCAGAAAGCAGCATTAGCTGTATATCAGAGCCTATAGGACAGACTATACCCACAGAAGTGTCACTGCACTGCACACCAACACTGTACAACTTGGAGAAAAAGAATGTTGAAATAAGATACAGACAGAACAGGAAATATTCTACCTGTGAAGCTGAGGAAAATACACACTGTTAATGCACCTTACATAAAATCCTGTATGCTGTTTGCTCACTGCCCAGCTTTCCAGGCTCTGCTGATTCTATGTGGAGAAGATACCAGTTGCAGCAGCAAAGCTTTTCTTGGTACACAGCCTCTGTCTTCTGTTCCAGTCCCATTTCCCTACACCCTGTAGAAATGCATGAAGAATGTGTTTTTCCTGCACAGAAATTGGAGTCTGCCTCTGGAGCAAGCTCTTGCTCCTCACTAGGCAAAGCTCCCAGCTCTTCCCATGGGCTTTCCAGGTGGCAGCTCCACAAGTCCCTATCACGTATTTTTCAAACAGGTCATTTGAACCAATGGTACCTTGTGTCAGGGCTGTGGCTTTATCAGTGTCCTCTCCCACTATGGGAAAGAGAATGAAATTGCTTCTTCATTAGTTCAGACAGGGGATGATTTACATATCCATCTATGCCTGTAATTAAAAACATAATGATAAGAAAACTCTATGATAATAGAGGATGAAGTGTCTAACAGAGTGAGAGATTTCTTGGTCACGGATCCAGACCTATACACATGGAAAGGTGTGCACTTACATCACACAGGGCTTTCTTCACTGCCTCCTTCTGCCTTTCCAGAGTCAATTATGTGTAAAATGCAAATTTGGCATCAGTTGGCACACACAGAGGTGTCTCTGCTAAGTGTGAGAGACACAAAGAACAGACACCTTCCTCTCATTCCCTTACACCAAAATGTGAATTCCCTTCTTTGGATTTCTGTGCAAACTGGGGCTCAAGTCAGTGCCCTGTTTTTGATGATGCCACACATGGATACTCAAGAGGAATATGTAAGAGTATCCCCAAGACACAAAAAATCTGGGAAAGGACCTCTGAAAATTGCCTGTTTCAACCCTAGTCAAAGGTGCTTCAATTAGAGCAGCTTGCTTAGGCCTGTATCCAGATCTTTATTAGCTCCTTATCAGATCTATATCAGATCTTTAACATCTTCATGTGCAGAGACTTGGTAACCTCTCTGGACAACTTGTTCCAGTATTCAACCCATCATCACAGTGAATAAAAAAAAAATATAAAAAGAAAGAAAGAAAAAAAAAGAGAGTTTTTCAGATAAAACTTGTTGTGTTTCACCTTGTGCCTGTTGCCTCTTGTCCTTTCACTATATACCATGGAGAAGAGTCTGTCTTCTTTCCATCAAGCATTTATGCACATGTGTAAGATCACACCCATCTCCAGTTTGGACAGTCCCAGCCCTCTCAGCCTTTCCCCACATAAGAAGTGCCCCAAACCTGTAACAACTTTCCTGGTCCTCTGCTGGAACTGTTCCAGTAGCCCACGTATGTTTTGTACTGAGGAGCTCAGGACTGGGCATCACTCCAGGTGTGCCTCATCAGTGCTGAGCAGAGGGGAAGGGCCACCTCCCTTGATCTGCGGGTGATATTTTTCCAGGATGTTGGTTTTCTTTGCTACAAGGGCACATTGCTGGCTTGTGTTCAGCTTGGTGTCTCACCAGGACCCATGGGTCCTTCTCTGCAAAGCTGCTTTCCAGACTCTTAGTCCCTGGCCTGTTCTGGTGGCTTGGGGTTATTTCTCCCCAGGGACAGAGCTTGACAATTTGCTTTCTAGAACATTATGAGACTCTCACTGGCCCATTTCTCCAAGCACAGGCCCATTTGAACTGCATCAGAATCATTTGGGATAACCTGCCTTCTACAGAGTGTCTTTCTGGTGCCAAAGAGTTGGTACCAGGTAGCATTAAATCTGTTAAATCTGTTAGGTACAAGGCATCATTATCTTGAAAAATTTAAGCTCTCCTGTTGGCCATTTAAATGTCTAAGCACCCTTAGAAGTTTGTCTGAGGAGGACTTAACTCCATGCAGATCATTGTATCACCAGTACGAGATCACTGTGCAACCCAAAAGTCAAATGCACCAAACCATGCAAACTTTTTCAAAGTAATAAAACCTTTAAGGAATTTCCAGCTGCTCTATAGAGGTCATGCCCGTTCCAAAAGGCTTAAATCCACAGTTTTGTGGGTTGTTTTTTGTTTTGTTTTTTTTTTTCCCTTCTCTTCAACAATCTGCTGAGACTATTTCTGTAACACTGCAGCATTAAGGCCAGGAGGTGTCTTGTCCTGCTAGGTGTCTAGCAAAGTACCATAAATACTTAAAGAATTTCCTTGAGCAGATCATGTCCCTTTAAATGTTTATGGTCTTTATGGCTAGAGCACAGATCCTCTAAAATCTATGAATAAATTCTGCTGTTAGGCATTCTGTGCTTCCCGGCCTGTGGAGACTGTTCTTAGTAAAAGATTTGAAACTTGGAATGTTTCACAATATGCAAAAATTATTGTTCTTGACCGTCAGTTGGAGGAAAGGGAAATTTCTTATCCAGGGAAGTTACTGCTCCTTCTCCATCAAACAGGAAAGGTTTTTATAGAGAACTCTCCCAGAACTTGTATTATTCAATATTTTCATTAATGAGAAGAATGAAGAAACAGAGGCTGAGCTTATTAAACTTTTAGATGGCATGTTGTTGGGAGAGGCTGCAAATATTCTGGAAAACAGACTTAGTATTCAAAACATCTTTGATTATCCGAGTAAGTCTGGGAAGAAAAAAAGGATGGAATTCAAAAAATACATGTAAAATTCAATAGTTGCTTAGGAAAAATCAGCTATTCAAATTTAGTAGACAGGGGTAGGACTGGCTACACAGGAGTTACAGTGTCAGCATTGGAAAGCAGGATTGAACTCACAAGGAAAGCAAGCCCAAAATGAGCCCAAAACTGCTACAAGTCTGAGCAGGCGCCATCACTGAATGTCTTTAAGAAAAGGGCAAGTGTTGGTCAAGAGTGGCAGACAGAGGCCATGATATCGGATAGAGAAATGGACTAGAAGACATCCCAATGCACCCTTCAGTCCTGTTTTCTGACTTTTCAGTGATATCATATTTGATAAGAAGAAAAGTTTCACTGCTTGTTTCAGACTGGTGGGTCTCTGAACCTGTACCCCTTTTAAAACACACATAACTCTCTGACAATAGGAGGTGACAAGAAAACCAACTTCTGCTTTTGGAAGTCTCTTCCAGATGCTCTGCTCTCTGATCAGCAAAAACCTTTCTCCAATTTTCTACCTCAAGGGAGTCAAAAGCAGCTTTTCTCTTGACCTTGCAGCCAATGTCATTTAAAGAGTATAGGGGGATGCAGAGTGCAGTGGAAGACTAAGTGTAAAAGAGAAGTTCAGCTCTGCTAATTGTTCAAGTCAGTGAAACTGGCATAGGGATTAAGTTAGCCCACACACTTTCTTCACGGCAAATTGTTCTCAGAAACCAGGTTGGTCTCTTTCCTCAACTCATATAGACATGTTTGCTGAAGAATCCAACAGGTTTATAGGCCAAAAACTGTGCCAGGCCTGAAAGAAACCTACTAAAAGCAAAACTTTGTGATTTTTCCAAACAACATTTTTAAAAATCTTTTAAAAGAGTTTTGGTTTGAATTTGCTTCTCCCTGACTTTAATACAAGCTTTAGCTGAACCAGATAGAACATTCAAAATGTCCAGCTAAGAGGGCTATCGCTGTGAAGGTAAAGCCTAATTTTGGGAATCTGGGAATGATCTAGTAATGCTTTGGAGACCCTCTATCCTATTAAATATGGAGTAAGAATTTGTTCATATTACTCCCACTTGAGACCCAGCTCTTATAAAGTTTGAGGAAACTAAACTAATCACCATTAGAAAACAAGGGTCAGTAAGTGATAATTAAGTAGCTTGGGGATCTATTAAAAAACTTTAGAAATCAATGTTTACACTGTGTAGTTACAAATTAGCTGCAATGGGCATTGTTAAAGAACCATTTTTATATGACAAACACTGGATGTGTGCACATTAGAAGAGTTCTCCCGTGATTAGAAATCACGGCACAACTCATTTTATCCCATCCCTAAATTAGAAACATAATGCCTCAGTTTATTAGCAGAAGGAAATTCTATTACAGTCAAGCAATGCTAGGACAGAGAAAAGCATGAATTTTGTGCAGCTCTGCAAAAAAGTTGTAACAAAGATGCTCACAATTACAGTTCCATGCTTCAATGATTTAACAACTTCAATGATTTAATGTCTGTGGAGTCACAAACATCTAGGAATTCTCCAGCAATGATGATCTTCAGGAAGCAAAGCAGCTGCAGCAATGACAGTGGCAGTGACAAGAACTGGGACTTTAGCAGGAGGAAACAAAGCTCAGCATGTTGTACCTGAACACGCCTTTTGTCACTGGCTGAAATAGCATGGAAGAACTCACATGTTCCACGTTGTCCAGGAATGCCTCCTAACCAGGAACCTCAAAGAGCTCTGCATGGATCATTGTCTGACCTCTGATGGGTGCTTTTCACCCAAGCCTCTGCACAATGGTACCTCCTCCAAGAGCTTCTGAAAGGTACAGATCCCCAAAGCTCCCCTAGGGACACAGGTTCAGCTACACCCAGCTAATAGACACCACAAGTATATACAAGGTGTCTGTTCCCCTAAGAAATGTCCTGTTGCCACAGATGTCCCATGATCTAACCCATGTCCTCTGGAGAACCCATCCCATGGTTAGCAAAAAGCCCACTGAAAAGCTGCCTACTTTTCTAGCATAAAGCCACTCTAAGCCGACAGCAGCATGGAAGGCAGCAATTTACACTCTCCCACTGGCCTGTGGAATTCAGGAAACGTGAATCTATTCATCTATTCCTCCTGTTATTCCTACAACAACCCCCCTCATGTGATCACAAGGTTTGCACAGAGCACAGCCCATCATCAGTTGTTGAGTGTCTCTATTACTGTGCATCTCTATCACTTGTGGAACACTGCCAATCCCAGGCTACAAAATCACACCATGTTTTTGTTCCACTTTTCCCATTTGCTTATCTCAACAAACCCACCCTCACTACGATATCAGTTTCTGCTAGCACAGATGTGACAATCCACTGCAACCGAGTAGTGCCAGGAGTGCAACAGATTGACACTGCCCCCTTCCTGGCAGAATTTCGGCATAGCTTTCCACTGTTGTGGTAAATTTAGGCACCAGGGATTAGCTGGAAACACATAAGGTTCCACTGACCTGCAGTGCATTGACAGACATGTTGTTATGAATATGAAATCCACTATTAAGAGATACCAGCGACCTGCTCCCTTACAAAGCTGTGATGTCTACCCTCAGAGACTACTCTGCAATATGAAAATGGCTGCTCAGGATTCCCATATCAAGCTGATGCCAACCTGCTTCCCTAACTTCCTTCCAGAGGGTGAGTGTTTTCTACCAGCACGCACTCCTCCATTTCACATCACTTGTATTTCTGACTATTGAGGGAGGCAGAGATGTCTCACGCTGCCTTCAGGCTCTAAATGGCTTTCTGTGTCTTTATTTTCCTGCAACACTTCAAGGATCAGTTTTCTTCATGCCTCAGAGAAGTGGTATCTAAATCGTTTTAAACTGAAACAGGGACAGAATAAGCTGTGCAAATCATTTTCTAGTAGAACTTTAATTACATCCTGCAGTGTCTCGTCCTCAGCAAACCAGCAGCAATAAAATTCTGCATTTCATTTTAAAACCGACAAGGCTGGGGTTTTTCTATTTTGTTTTCCCCAATTGACATATCCATAATCTAGCCTGGGACTTTGTTCCACAGAATTTTTGTCAAAGGCTCTAGAGAGTGTGCCTGCAACTACTAAATCTTTCTCAGGTTCGCATTCAATTTGCAAGTTATACAACTGCAGCTAAAGAAAGAGACGTTCTGTTTGCAGGAAGGTGCTTGCCAGATCCCCACTGGCAATGGCAAAAAGTGATTTATGACCAGTTTTAGTTAACATGGCCTCTCAAACAGATTTTTAAAAGTCTTTACAGCCATGGCCTAATGCCAAGGCTTTTTCTATAGGAATGTGCTCAATTTCAGCTTGTGATGATGTCCTGTGACTCAAATGCAAAAGCAAATGGGTACAAATATTGAATACATCCTCTTGATAAGGCTTTTTACTTTTTTCAAAACATTACCCCCCGCCATCCTCCACCACTACAAATTTGCCTTTTCCAGGTTTTGGTTTGTGCAGGGGTGTTGGTGACTTTAGAACCTCAGTTCACAAGATGCTCACAATTACAGTTCCATGCTTTGATAATTTAACAACTCCAGTGACTTAATGTCTGTGGAGCTACAAACCTATAGGATTTCTCCAGTGATGGCAGCCTTCAGGAAAAATAGTAGCTGCAGCAATGAGATTGGTAGTGACAAGTGCTGTCTTTAGGAGGAACCAGAACTCAAGTTCATCCTTCTGTGCAGAGTCCTAGGTTTTCTTAACTCCTCCAAGAAAGATGGATTTATCTGTACTGTTTCTAGGTGATACAAATAAAAAGCCTTAGATATATTCCTGGCCCAATGTTTATAAGTGTATTTACATATTCAATTCACACTAAATATGTGTCCTTCTTCCTCTTTGGGGCTGCTACACCCTGCTGCCAATGTGAAAAAAGTTTTATGACACTGTCATCACTGTCATGAGCACAGGAATCCTCTGGCACATACAAATCCCTCAAGGGATGAAACCACTGCAGTTCTTGCATCTTCTCCCAAGCACCAGATGTAGTTGGTTTGTGTTGCTCACACAGCATGCACAACTACTTAATCTTTGACCTTGGGCTTGAGCTACAGATGCCTTTCCCACTGTTTCTTGGAAGCTCCATTTTTCCCTTTGCCTTGAAAAATCCTCAGGCTGGGTTGAGGGCTGGGTTACTGACTTCCTTCACTGGCACACTCTGATGGGGTTTCATCAAAACCGAACTCTGGGGTCTCCAGCACTGTTTTGCGCAGTCCATCCCCAAGGTTCTGCAGACCCTGCAGAGTCTTAGTCTGAGCCTTCATTCATGACCCCAGCCCTTACTGGGTGTCCTATTCTGGCATTGCACTTCTCTGCAGTGCTCCAGTTGCTGTAACACTTTTATAATTCCCCTCCTTTGCATAAAATAATTGAATATTCAATACCAAACATCCCCAAGCCATGTACTGCAGCCCTGAATCCTGACAGCCACAGTCCGACACCTCCACAGGGCTGCGTGTTATGGAACACAGCTCAGAGCCAAGGGGAAAAGAAGCTCCACAAGGATCTCACCAACAGGAAACAATCTTGGCTCTCCAGAAGCTGTGTGGCTTCTTATGAGAAAGACTGGACCCATCCCCAGAAGCCTTGGTAATGTCAATCACAGGTTTTGAAGCTCAGCAGCCTGTACAGCTTCCTTCTTCCCTCTGCTGAGATGGCCATTCTCCACAGGAAATATTCCCTATTATTTGAGGAGTTCAGGAAGCCTAGTATTCCTTTCGGCACAAAAGGATGAATTAAAGGAGGACAGCCTCCACTGCCACCCCTACTCAAGCAGACAGCAGCAAAGAAAAGCCAGACCACAGAAGAAACTCAACATGTAGGAAGTATGTTTTCTTCAACTCAATCTTATAAGCAGCTTGGAGAACCAAACTCTTCCCTAGCACCCTTTTTCTAACCAGTGTTGAATATGTAAAGCAAGGACACCAGATTTACAGCCAAGTGATTTTCCACTCCGGGCACATGGAACAGGATGAAAGTAAATTTGTGGGTGTTTATGCTTGATTTGGCAGAGAAAAAAAATGAGGGAGGGGCTGTGTTTGAGGGAGGGTATCAAAGATCAGAGCCAGATGCTCCTGCACAGAGCTCTGGTTTTACAGGAAATTAAGAAGGTAGAGAAGGTGAGGCAAAGGCTGTGTTTGAAGTGAGAGTCAAGGGGTTCTGAGGCTTACAACCATCCAAGGTGCTTGGGGGGAACTACATCACATGCCAAAACCACACCACAGTGGCCTGGGGTGCTTTCATTATACAAAGCCTGGGAGAGCAGAGGCTGCAAATGTAGCTTCAAAAGGAGATTCATCTTAAAGTCTTAGCTCTCAGGGCCTATTAAACATTTATGCTGACTGCCACTCCTACTATTTGCTTCAGAGAAAGTACCCGAAATAACCTTTGCTACAGAGTGAACTACTACAGCTCTACTGGCTGTGTAGGAGACTAGAAGAGAGCTGTGAGAAACAAACAGAAATGGTGTTGGAAGAGAGCGCTGATGTCTCTATTCAGTCAGCCAGGAAAGAAGCAGGAAAACCTGGTCTGGAACCTGAGAGGGAAGACAGAAAACTTATCTAGAACTAAAGGGTGGATTAGCAATGTTAAGACTGAGTGAGGACAGTGGAGGTAAAGATCGATATTTAAGAGTATTGACAATTTTTTATTTTTACCTTACTAAGGTTCATACTCTTGGGGGTATCTTCAGACCAGCCTCTAGTTGGATCTGTGACTACTGCAACTCTGAGAAGGACTGTAGAGGGAAAGAAAGGAAAGAACCCTCTGCAGAAATCAAAAGGAAGACAGAGGATCTCGAGGAAAAGATGAAAAGAAGGGATTAATTTTCCTGATTTGCTTAAAAAATGTTTGGCTATGCAACAAGAGTTTAAGGTGAGAAAGCCAGAAATACTCAAGGTTTTCACTCTAGGAAGCTGTTACTAATAATAGCAGATAATACACAAAGATTCACTTATTCCCTCATAGGGACAACCACAGTAGAGGGCTGTGCTGGCACTAACACCTTCCAAGCAGGTGTTCAGAAAGTCCCTCAAAGTGACTAATTTCAATGGGAACACACATGATCCCGCAGACTTTGCCTGTAGGAGCTGCTGCCCTCCAGTCATGCAGCCAGGGCTTGATCCCAATATTCACTTGTGGCCCTGCACAGAGTGAGCAGACTTGGTGCCTGGATTTTATCAGCTCTTGCAAATTCAGTAGAACTACTGGTCTCTGGAGTTTAGCAGTCCTTGGGAAACGTTCACACTCCTTGTCAGCACATGCTTTTCCTCTTTGGTCTGTTTTCTGGTAATCATTTCTCCACCCAAATCTACAAATACCTACAGGACCAATTCAGTTTCACACAAAAGAGGCCTATTCCTCATTTTGTGAGGAATTTAGTCTTGGTGTGCTCCATCATTTTTGGAGAGCCAGAGCACAAGGGTGAAGTGAGCTGACTAGTGGAGGTGGAGACTGTTGTGCCTAATCAGAGTTCACTCTGTAGAAACTTAGTGTAAATGTGGCTCCTTCTTATTTATGAGCAACCACAGCTCCTCTTCCTGAAATCCAAAGCCGTCAGGCTAGGAAAAATGAATGTTTAGTGTTCACATTTGAATACACAGACTCTATGAAGATGTGACAGACCTTCCCTGATTCAGTCTCATGAAGAAACATTGACTGACTGGTGTCTGGATGGTATCTGCTTATCCCCAGCCCCTCTGACCTACGTTCATTTGGGTGCTTATCAGCATGGGTATTGCATCCTGCACACAGTTGATAAGCCTGTCTCCTGAAGGACAGCCAAATATGACCAAGTGGACCCAAACTCAAATGCCAAGCGCTAAGCAGAGGGTAGCTTTGAATATTGCACTTACAAACCATTTTGCAAAGTGAAAGTCACATTATACATTATGTTGACGGTACTCAACCACCGATTCTCAGTTCTCTTCTTTCACAGAGCATAAAATAGCTTGAGCTGGAAGGGATCTTTAAAGATCATCTAATCCTTGGAGGACATCAACCTGTTAGAATGAGTCCAAAGGAGGGCCACCAAAATGGCTATGGGGATGGAGGAGCTCTCCTACAAGGAAAGGCTTAGAGAATTGGGTTTGTTCAGCCTGGAAGAAAGACACCCTAGGTGTGACCTAATTGCAGCCTTCCAGAACCTGAAGATAGAGAGGAACATTTTACAAGAGCATGTAGTGACAGGAGAAGGAGGAAAAGAGCATGGGTTTAGATTAGATGTTAGGTAAAAAATTCTTTACTGTGAGGGTGGTGAGGCACTGGAACAGGTTGCACAGGGAAGTTGTGGATGCCCCATATCTGGAAGTGTTCCAGGCCAGGTTGGATGGAGTTAGGAGCAACCTGGACTACTGAAAAACATCCCTGCCCATGGCAGAGGGGTTGGAACTAAATAATGTTTAAAGTCCCTTTCAACCCAAACCATTCGATGATTCTATGATTCCTTGCAGTCCACAGCCCTGAAGATGCAAAGAAATTTATACAAATCAGCCTAAACCTTTATACTGAAACAATGAGATTTGTGACTTTACCCTGGATGTTCAAATTTAATTAGGCCTTTGCAACACCGAGTGGTCGGGCCAGGAGAAAGAGCTGGACAGGAGCTTACAGGCTGGATCAATTGCTCGACGAATCCAGGCGCCCAGGGAAGTTCTCCCCCAAGAACGCCCGAAGGGAGCGAGGCCAGCAGGCAGGCGCCCAGTCCCGTGTGAGGCTGGCGGGATTCCTGAGGGCGGAGTTGGGCGGGTGTTCGCGGGGGCTATCCCAGCTGCACGCTCCGAGCTCCTCTGGGCAGCGGCCGCTTGTGCAGCACGGCCCCATCTCTGGCAGCACGGCCCCATCTCTCGCAGCCCGCCTCAGCTCCGTCGCCACACGGCCATGTCCGCCCACCCCCTCAGCGCTCGGGCGGGAACTCCAGCTCCCATGGCCGCGCGGGGCGGGCGCCGCCGCCATCTTGGGCCGGGCGGCGGGGCGGCCATGGCGGCGGGGCGGGCGGCGCTGGCGCTGTGGGCCGTGGCGGCCGCGCTGTGCCGCCTGGAGCCCGCCCTGGCCGCAGGTGAGCGGCGGCACGGCGGGACGCGGCTGCGGAACGGGACCGGGGGGCCGGCCGGGCGGCCCCCCCAGCGGACCGCCGGCTGGAAGGCACGCCCGAGCCGCTGCCCGTTCCCCGCCTTCCCAGCCCGCCGCTTGTTCTGCCGGCGGAGGGATCGAATCCTTTGGCTTTTCCTTCCTGTGTGTTTTAGATGCCAAGTGGAAAACGATAACTGGCCAAATTAAGAAAGCTGTGGAAGCCTATGAGCCGTGTGTAAAGGAAAATTGCAGCTGCCACCAAAGGTGAGAGACTGATTTCCTTTCGACTGCGCAGGTCTCCGGACGCAGGAGGGAATACTTTCGGCAGCACTGGTGGATTGGGGATTAGCTGGGGAATATTTTGGCCCAAAGGTGTCACATCTGCAGCTATGGGACCGCCGCTGGTCACACACCTTGTTACCCTCTGCAGCTGGACGTACAGTGTGTTGGCATTTCATGTATGACCACATAATAAACCATACAAATAGCTGGTGACATTTCTCTTAACAAGCCGCTTCTGCCTTCTCACTCAGTAGGACTGGGGTGGTTTGATACCTATAAGCAGCCTTTTTATTTAAAGGAGGAAAAGGAATTTAGGAGTTATCATATTCTTCTGCCTTTGAGATTAGATTTCAGATGCATAAACACAGATGCCCAACTTCAAGCCTCCTATTTAAAAGTATCAGATGTGCTCACTCATTTTGGGGTTTGAGTACTATGTTGGCTTTTAAAATCAGATGAGTCATATTGAGCAACTGTTTGTACACTCTGTTTGGAGTTTTTGATCTTCATTGTTCTTGAAATATTGATGAGGGAAAGTCTCTTCTAGCTGAGCCTTCCGGCCTTGTTAAGTTCCAACCCAGATACAGCCTAAAGACATGTCCTGATCTTTAAATGTACACCCCACCAGCTCCTGCCCACCTATGGGCAAAACACCTTCCCAAGTGGTTACAACCTCCAAAACTTCTGCAGAACATAATAGGCAATAGTAACATGAAGTGAGGATGTGCCATGGCACTGCAACTCTCCTCCTGTTCTCAGGCTCATTCCGTTTGCATCCCTACCCGACTGCTCATGCTCTTGTGGTCAGACTATCTGTACAATGGCAATTCCTGGCATAGTTTCACTGTTCTCTACCTGATTAGGAAATAGCAGAATTCTGGAGGTTGGAGGGGACCTCTTGAGATCAACCCCTCTGCTCAAGTAGGGTTGCCAGGACTGAGACCAGTCAGGTTTTGAGTATTATTTGACATTAATATGTCAAATAAACTCCATAGCCTCTATAGGCAACCTGTACCAGTGTTTGACCACCCACACAATGGGATCACCCTGACAGTATTTTCTAAAATTGAAACATTGATGCAATCTGCCTAAAAGCAAAGAATGTTTCCTTGACTGTTATAATCTGACAGTGTTTTTTACATGCTCCAAGCAGTTAGGTCACGGGACTTTTAGACTAAATCTATGTAAATTGAGTCCTCCTTCTGTGTTTTCTTATATTCATTAGGTTTGTGCTTCTATACTATGTTCCTGGAGCTCACTGGTGACGTGCAGAAGTCACAGGACATGTGCTACATAGGCCTGTCCATCTGGGTCGGCTTTCACTCACCCAGTGTTCCTGGGTGATGGTATTTAATGTAACTAGACTGTTACCTACATTTTTAATGTCTACATAACATGAGATTTTGTGAAGAATTTGGCCTTGGTGTGCCCCATCATTTTTGGAGTGCCAGAGCACAACGGTGAAGTCAGCTGAAGGATTTTACCCAAAACATGCTGGGCTATGTCGGGTACTTTTGTGGGAGAGTAACTAGAGTTGTCCTATGCTGGGTTTTGTGTTCAGGCAAACAGCACATAGGTAAAAGCATGAAGCTTGGGCCTATGAGTCTCTGAGGAACTTCCAAGTGACTTAAATTATCACACCAGAGCTCCTAGAACCTACATGGAGCTTATTTTAGCTAGAAGACTGTTCTTCACACTGCAGTAATTTAATGCACAGTATCCTCCCTGTGGTACATAATGATGGCTGATGGTTTTGTTTCAGTGTCTGGAAGCAGGACCTGGCTCCTTTTCAAGGTGGCATTTCCAAGGAGACAATATCAGATGTGGTGAGCCGGAAGCTTGGGACCCACTACCAAATAATTAAAAACAAACTGTATCGTGAGCAGGACTGCATGTTCCCTGCAAGGTAAGAGCTGTGCAGAGGATCTGCTCTCCCTAGCTGGGACAGAAGAGTACTTCCAACACTGCCAAGTTGGAATTTATTGAGTACAATGATATTTCAGAGGTCTGAATTCCTCATCAGAGCAGGAGACCAGAAAATAAACTCTTAGGCTTATTTGCATCAATAGGAAAGTGTCACTGTTGCACTTCAGTGTACAAAGGGTTGGTTGGTTGTGGGATCCTGATCAGATCGGGCCAGATTTAATAGGATCTGTTGCCTCATTGGTGTCCATAGTGCAGTGAGACTTGGAGGCTGCTGTAGTCAGTTCCCAGTTTGCATCATGGTATAGCTTAGGCTCGCCATCTCTTCTGTGTCTGTGCAGAGGAAGGCCTGCAAGAGACTGCAGGAGCCTGCCTCCTTATAGCTCTTTTGCCATGTGTCATTTCCCCACAGATGCAGTGGAGTTGAGCACTTCATTCTGGGGGTCATTCACCGCCTCCCTGACATGGAAATGGTGATCAATGTACGAGACTACCCCCAGGCTCCCAAGTGGATGAAACCCATTATCCCAGTCTTCTCCTTCAGCAAGGTACACACACCTTTAAAAGCTGAGCGTTTCCAAGATGTGCATGTCCTTCTTTCTCTTGGGAACATATTTTTGAGGATGGGTCTCTGCAGGTTTTCCATTCCTCAAAATTGCTTACTACTTCTTGCCTTTCGTTTCCTTTTGCTCCCAGTTTTCTGGCAGACAGACTTGCAGATCAATTTGATAGATCAGCTTTCCCCCTCATTAGCTTCTCTTCCAGGTCAAAAAGTGTACCTCTGCTGCAGTGGAATCGTACACAGCTGGGTGGGATATGTGGCAGTATTCCTCCCATATGCTACAATACATCTCTTAAAACTGTAGCCATAGTTTATCAGCAATATTAAGGATTTTTGAACATGTCATTGTCATACAGTAATCTTATTTAATGTGAATATTTTAGTCCTTTTTTTGTGGTGCCACAGATGTGTGTTTCTATAATCTTGTGATCTCTGAACCCTTTTCTCTTGGATTTCCTTTTCTACCTGCAGATGTGCACACACACACAGAGGCACATGCATGCATGGGGACAGTCACTCTTTGCTTCTCTGTTCCCAGACTCAAGAACCCTCATGCATATTTTCCTACCTCTCCCACTGTTAAACCTGACTTGTAGCATAGTGTTTCATCCTTTACAACAAAATGTTCTTGCACCTCAAGCTTTGGCTAATCTTGCTCTGCCTTAGTGTATGTTCTGTATGCCCAAATCCTGCATTTTTACAACAAATCCTGTTCTTGGCTGAAGTCCGGCAGACAGTAAGGTACAAGGAGAAGCAGTTAATTATTTGGTCTTGCTAGTTCCAAACCCAACTCTGTTTCTGCTGCTTTTCAGCATCTTACTCTGAACCTGAGTCTTCAGCTCATGCAGTCTGAGCGATAATATGATCCATAACTATTGCCTACTCCTCAGCGATCGTAAAATTCTCTCTAGATTTTCAGTACAGGCAATAACCATGTTTGCTGCTGGATGCAGCAGTAAAGCCAACCTGTCTTGCCCCTTGACCATTGAACAACCTTAACTCTAGCCAGCAGAACCCAAGCTTTTGCAAAGCAGGTTGCAGGAGTTTAATCTGCAGTTGTTTTCATAATTCTGTCCCTGGGTGCCCTGCAGGACCCTGCAAGAAACTGAGTTTCTGTGCTCACCGTTGCCCAGTATCTGAACTGTAAGCTCAACCCTATCTTAATTGAAACCCAGTGTCCAAGCACAGCTCACATTTCAGCAGCCAGTGTTAGGAAGACTTCAGGGTGCTGGTCCCATGTGCTTTCTAAAGCTGAAAGTGTAAGGGATTGAGGTATTTTCCTGTTCTGCATCTCAGAAAGTTGATCATGGAGCTGCTGTGTTCTGTTACCAGTGATTGGTTGTAGCAGGACTGAGAAGATAGAGAAGCACACACTCATTCGAGTTGGAAAGGACCAGCAGTTAGAAGGTCACCCAGTCCAGCAGCTTTGCTCAGAGTAGGAACAGCTCTGGGCTGCATCCTTCTCAGATCTGAGCATCCCATCCACAGACAGAGTTGGACCTGTTGTCAGAATGAAAACATATTTCCCACTATCTAACTGGAATTTCTCCTCTTGTAATCAAAACTTGCCACCACTCATTCTGGCTCTGCACTTCAGAGAAGAGTGTGTCTCCTCTTGAACTCTCCCATTAGGCTGTAGGAGATGGCATTTACAGTTCCCCAAGCCTCTTCTTCCTGTGCACAGACAAACCCATTCCTCAGCCCCTGTTCACAAGTTGTGTGCACTAACCTCCTGACTACCTCATTGGCCTTGGACTCTCCAGTATCTCCAGGTGACAGATAGATGGATAATTGTGTAGGAAGTTTACTACTAGTGCAAGAAAGTTGCCTGGTTTCATGGAAGGGTTTAGTCTTAAGTGCTGGTCTTCCCTCCAATAATGTATGGGGACTTAAGCAACCAAACAGGAGCAAGGAACTGGAATTCTTACATGACCTGGATATTTGTTACAGTGAACTGTTAAGTGATCTCTAGGAAGTTTGGAATGAAGTGTTGGAAACCTTAACATCAAAGTGTCTCTAAGTATCTCTATCTCTGAGGAGGTAGTAATGCCTCTTATCATCAGAAGAAAACATACTTAGCTACACATAGGCACAAGCCTTTAGTGAGTTGAGCTCAGGTCTTTTGCTATTTACTAATCAACTGCATCATGGATCTCTTTTGCTATTTATTACATGAAAGTCCTGTGTCATCGCACAAGTAAAAATATGAAGCGTTTCAGTATCAAGCTGTCTACATATAAACGCTGCCCAGGGAGGTCGTGGAGTCTCCCTCTCTGGAGATATTCCAAACCCACCTGGATGTGTTTCTGTGTCACCTACTCTAGGTGACCCTGCCATGGCAGGGGGGTTGGATTGGATGATCTCCAGAGGTCCCTTCCAACCCTAATAATTCTGTGATTCTGTAAGCCCAGCAAATGGTGACTGCAAGGCTCTTGTGGCCTCTTTTGGACACATAATGGAGAAAGCCAGCAGAGCTCCCAGAAGGAACATTTGTTACTGGTGGGCTCAGTCAGTAAACCAAAGTAGATATTACTCTCATTCTTGCATTACTCTCCTTTTTCTCAAGACATCTGAATACAATGATATCATGTATCCTGCCTGGACATTTTGGGAAGGAGGACCAGCTGTTTGGCCAATTTATCCAACAGGTTTAGGGCGCTGGGATCTCATGAGAGAGGACCTCAGAAGGTATGTTTTGAAAATGGTTATGTGTGGGGGGAGGTTTCATGGAAGGAAAAAAATCCATCTTGCACTGGGCAGCACTGGGCCAGTGTTGATGTCTAAGACCATAGGTCTGTTGGCCTATGATCTGTCCTGCTGCCTCACATTAACTACCTACAGCCTAACTGCTGTATGGGAATTCTCCATGGAAACCTTGGATGATCTCACTGGAAGCTATAATTAGCTCTTCTGTTTGCAACCCTTTAGTAAAGAATGCAGAGGACAAACTATGCACATCCTTCATGCTGTCAGGGCCAGATTACTATCGAGTTTAGGGAGAGCAGGTTTGTCAATAAAGTAGCAGTTATCTTTTGCGTGCAGAAATCTCCCCTGATATGCAGAAATATTTTTCTTTCTTTTCAACTACTTCTCTAGGAGCTGTGTTTTTTTCACTGCAGGGATGATCCAGGATGTTTGTATAAGCTTCTGGAAGGCTAAAGGAAAGCCTTCTTTAGATCTGCTTTTATTGAGTGTCATTGTGCAATAGAAAAACCTGGAATCATTCCTAAGAATCAAGAGTAAATACTGGGCTAAACAGAAGACATTTCTGGCTGGGAATCTTCCTTTTGGCAGGATCTTTTGACTTATTAGCAGAGTAAGGGGCTGCTTCTCATGGAGAGTGACAAACCAAGTGTTCAACAGTGAGTGAACACAAAAAAATAAGTAGCAATAAAACAGCAAAAACCACGTCTATGTAACTGACTTGACATCTGAACTCAAGGTTGAATCTTGCACTTTTCAAAATCTGAAGATCCATGTGATTATTCATAGCTAAAGCTTAATGTGTTGTAGTGTAATGGAGGTCCAAAGCATTTACTCATCCTCGTGTTTTCACTTGTTATAAGGAGATCAGCTTGGGGGTCAGGACCTGCATGTTCCAGCAGCTGCAGTAGGAAAGTATGGCAGAGTTCCCCTGAGAGGTGGTGAGGCAGGTGACTGCACTGGCAGAAAAAAACCCCAGGTGAACAGCTATTTTGAAGGATTTGATTAGGTTTAAAATGAGAGTGATTAGGGAAAAACAGTGAACTCCTGTGTTTTAAATGCAAAACACTAGGTGGGTTTTTTGTTTCTTGATTGGTAGTTTTGCTTTGTAGTGGGAAATGACTGATTAGAAACTCTCTAGTTGTTTTTCACTATCCATAGTCAGTGAAGTACAGCAAAATAAAGCCACAGTACAAAAAGTGGATTCAAATCTTAGGTAGACTTTTAATACCTTTCAAGGTTTGGTCGGGGGCTGTGTGTAATACATTGTTTAGCCTGAAAGGTTTTCTGGAAAGTAGCCTATATTATGTTGCCTTAAACACAATATTCACAGGAAAACCTGTTTCATTGGACCTGGCTGAGAGATTTTTTATGTTACAATGAAGAGAGTGATTTTCATCAAAAATGAAGAATAGAAAAAGACATCATGCTGTGAAAGCTGATGAGAGTGATATGAAATCATTTATTATGATATGAAATCATTTATTGCCATGTATAAAAATTATTTTCAGATCTGCAGAAAAATGGCCATGGAAGAAAAAAATCTCTAAGGGATATTTCCGAGGATCCAGGTGAGCATTTTTTTCCTGCAACAGAAGATTCTACCAATCGAGGCTGTGACAGCTATCTATATGTAGAAATTTCCATGTCTCTAAGACCTAATCCCTAATTAAGTGTAACTCAGAGTGTGTTTTCAGAAAGTAAAGAAAGTGAGACATGTACAGCATTGCACTATTAGTTATTCTCCACAAGAACTGCCATTTGCACCTAGTTTATTATAATCACCTAATATTGAAAACAGAAGTTGTGATGGATTTGCCACATTATTTCTTAATGACTAAAACTGTCACCTCAGGAACCCACTTGTTTTTTTCTGTGAAGGGAACTGCAGGTGCATGATACAAATTTAAAGATTTAATACTGCTGTTCATGCTTTCTACCAATGTGAATGCTTTATTTGCTGTGCAAGTGCTTCACACTGAATGAAAAGTATTCTGGCCTTGAGTTACCTGAGTGGTGGGGGATAAGAGAAGATTGTTTTTGGCCTCTCTCCAGTGACAGTTTGAAATAATACTTTGTTTCTTTCCCTTTCCCACTAGGGAAGGATTTGATGGCTTACTAGGTAGACTCAGGAGGTGATGAGGAATGTGTCTCAGGGATGTCATAACCTTGTTTATCAGCAGTGTTTTAAAGTCCTGTCAGAGGGATCACTGCTGAAGATGCTGAGCATCTCTTAACTCTCTCTGACTAAGGTGGGAGTTAAAGCATTTGGCACCCATCAGGATCAAGGAAGCAGGATTTGTCCTGGGAATTGTTTAAATACTAGTGTTAAATATATAGTCAGTCAAATAATTTTGGTACCCATAATATCATTCTCTTCTATTAATATACCCTTGGACAGAAATTACACTGTGGTACACACTTCATAATGTTTTGGGAGGCACACAGGGAGGTCAGCCTCAGAAAGAAGCAGTGCCTCAAGTCCTGTAGTCTGCTAGCTGTGTTGAGTCGTGGGGATTGGCAATTAGTGACAGCATCTCTTTTTCAGAACAAGCCCTGAGAGAGATCCTCTCATCCTACTGTCCCGAGAAAACCCGGAACTTGTTGACGCTGAGTACACTAAAAACCAGGCTTGGAAATCTGAAAAGGTGTGTAGGTGTTTGTCTGTCTCCAGAGTGTGAAGGCCAGAAAGGGTGGCATTGCAAGATGGCTTTGATGAGAGAGAAACATCTTGTTGGAGAGTTGTGGGTGATCCTTTAGAGTGGGGGAGGTTTGTAGTTCCCTTGATGGCCGCACCTCTCTGACAGATGAAAGGAAGGAGTCTCTGGAGCCTGGCAGGCCAAACACTTTTCTTCCTTCTACGCTTGTTGTTCAAGGAAAGCAGAACACATAAGAAAATGAATCTCTGCCAATCTCCTCCTCTCCCACAACAACAAAATTGGCCAACCCTTCCCCTTCTGTCTCTGAGCTGCCTCTCTGGTGTTGTCAGTCTTCAAACCTTTTTCTGTTTTCTCCATTTCTTGATCCTATTGCGGATAACTTTCTGATAACTGTTGCTGATAACTTTTTAGTTCCTTACTTAGTCGACAGTCCAGCTCTCTCCAGACAGTCTTGGCTAATCCAGTTACACTTGGCTTCACACAGTCCATTGTCCCAAGCTGTTTTCCACTCTATAGCTGCCAACAAAACATTATCATTTAATGTGTTTGTGCTGGCATTCACTTACAGGCAGTGTGTAATTTACTGAGCTTTTTTTCATGTTTGAAGGGCCGGGAATTCTTTACAATCCTTCTAACAGCCCACCAGAGAAGGTTTTCTCAGAAGTGGGAATGGAAGGTTTTGACACATCACCTTTGTTTCTAACTGAGAAGGAAAACAAATCACCATTTGAAGCTTACTGTTTTGTTTTGCTTTGTTTTTTAATTCTCTTTATTTTAAGGACACCTTAGGAAAGCCTCCTGCAAAGGAAATTCCATTGGTTGATCACTGCAAGTACAAGTAAGAATTTTGATTAGTAAATCTGTTCAAGGGCTGTGGGTTAGCCTTTCCTTGCATGGTGTAGGGTCTCATTTTATTTTAAGGTCTAATTCAACATCCAGCTTCATGTAGGTATGAAAGCTTGTGAGCAGATATAAGACAGTTGAAAATTTGGGAGCTTAGCATGACAAGTGCTGCCACTGGGCATGTGTAGTAAAAGAGAACCTGAAATCTGATTGAGCAGAACTTGTAATAATTCAAACTTTTATGTTGTTTGGGAGAATGTGGTTTGATTTACAAAGGTTTTTATTCTTTAACTACTTAATGACAGGTTTTTGGTGCAATACTCTCATGGGTTTCTATGTACAATATAAACTCTTAGTGTGTATGCACTTGTATGTCAGATGTTTTGATTTTTCTTCTGCTAGTTGTGATTCTGCCAGCCAGAATCTGCTGATATAAGAGCTCAGTCATTTGGCTGAATCTGTGTTTTTGTGCAAATGTGATTGACTTGTCTCATTTTATATTTCACTAGACTGTAGCCCAGATTTCTCCCTTCTGTTACACACACACTGCCCAACTCTGATGCTCCCCAGCTCATCATATGGTGTAGGCTGAGACCTTCTCACACACTTTTGTTGTAGCCCAGGGTGGTAGGGTCAACATGAACTTTTGTCTGCTCCCTTCAGTGTAGGTGTTAGAGCAGGCTGGTTTGGCTGAGGTCATGGATGGTGGGAGCTGTGTCTGACATTGGAGAGAGGCATTTCCATGCTTCCAGATCATCATTCTTGTTACATCTCTACATGTGTTTGTTGAGTTCCTAATACAGTGAGCTCCTCATCCCTGTCTTGAGATTCTAGGTAATACAAAGGATGCAAAGTAATTTCAGATTTACCCTTTGTTATTTAATGCTGGACTAAGTTTAGCTGTAATTCCCATCATGTCCAAAATATATATAATATTATATAAGCTCCATCTCACCCAAAATAGCTTCATTAAAGGAAGAACTCTCTTCCCCCAGCTCAAAATGTTTGACTTCAAAGATCACTTATGTGTTCTGGGGAGGTTTACCCGTAGGAAAAACAGCTTTCCATATAATAGGAGAAATGTGGGTTTGATAAAGAAAACAAGTAATCAAACAAACATCCCTATGAGATACAGTTTGCTAAGAGAAATACCCCCTTGCCACAGTCAAGCCCATTTTACTAACTTGGCAGAAAATACTGAAAACAAAATTGTGGATTCTTTGTTATCTGCAACGTCCATCTGTTGTGTGCTGTCCCATTTAACCTCCTAGGGTTGCATTCCCAAGTTAATATGAAGCAATTACATTCAGATTAAAGCAAAATCCCAGAGGAAAAAACAACCTGAGATAGATATGGCAAAGCACAATGATGAACAGAAAAGCTTCACTGCAAGGCAAGAGAGAATTAGGAAAAATTTCCTTGTGGTTGACAAAGCCTCTGGGTGACCCCATAGGGTCATAGAATCCATGTTTTGACCTTCCATGCCTTGTTGGCAATTGCCCATGAGACCTCGGGGGTTTGTCATAGGCAGGGGCTTTTATCAGAGGTAAAGCCTCATACCTTGAATTTCTCACTGAGTTTTGACAGACAGCAGAAACTGACCCAGCACACCCTTAACTTCAGCTCACCTTTCCTGTGAACAGCATCAAATAAATGCCTTTCCTCTGTTTTAGTGACTGGTGTGCTGCTCAGCTGCTGTCTGTCAGGGAAGGTTTACTGCTACCTGGGGACCAGCACACCTTAGTGCATTTCCTCACACAAAATGTGTAATCAGGACCCTCTCTTTGCTCATCCTTTTAAAGGTACCTGTTTAATTTCCGCGGTGTGGCGGCCAGTTTCCGCTTGAAACACCTTTTCCTGTGCGGCTCACTTGTCTTTCATGTTGGAGAAGAGTGGTTGGAGTTCTTCTACCCCCAGCTGAAGCCTTGGGTCCACTACATCCCGGTGCAGTCAGATCTCTCTGATGTCAGGTGTGACACCTGAATGCTCCATGGAGCATTCCATAGCATGGGGAAGCCTTTGGGAAGGTGGGATGGTTTGTGTTAGGCCATGAAATGCCTCCACTCCGAGACATCAAGCAAAGACTCTTGGAGATCGTGATCTTTTCTCTTCATCACCACCCCCAAAGAATCCTTTGCTGATATTACTTGGGGAGTACAGTTTCACTGGACTAAGTCTCTCACTGAAATCAGCAGGCACTAGACACTTAAATTTGCAAGTGGGCAGCAGAGATAAGGGGGAAGAAGAACTTACCAGTGGGCCAAAAATGTGTTAGCTCCCAGATTTCAGGATGTTGTCCAGAACTGATGTGAAACAATTAAGAGGAGAAGTTCCTTCTGTCCTCTGAGGTGAGCAGCACCTTCACTCACTTGTAGACTCAACCTCACCCTCCCCAACAATTTAGCTAAGGGATGATGTTCTCCACTGAGACAGTTGTTTCATAGTTGTTTTTTTGGGGTTTTTTTGTGTTTTTTTTCATTTTAGGGAGCTCTTACAGTTTGTAAAGGAAAATGATGCCATAGCACAAGAAATTTCAGAGAGGTAAGCAGTGTGTCCTGCCTGGCCACTAGGCAGTCTTCTTCCAAAACGTTTTCTTACACCTCTTTTGAAGGAGTTGCCCATCAAAGATAAACCAATATTAGTAGGGTACAGTATAACTGATCTTCTGCGATCACAGCAGGAGGGCTGGAGCACTCGTAACAAGCAGAGGGAAGCAGAGAACAGGATTCTGTGCTCAGCTCTTTGGTTCACATGTGACCATGTGTCAGGAACCCTGCGGAAAGCTGGCAGAGGTTGGGAGCTTTCGTCTCAGTATGAGGCAAGCTGGCTCCTGGGAGCTGTAGCTGCACTGTAAACATTATCTATCCAGGCTGGTCTGAAGCAGCATGCATCAGTGCTGCTCTAGCTGTATGTGATAAGTGAAATCTGATATTTATTATCCCAGAGAGCAAATACTGTCTTGAGGATAGCAAAAGCACTGCAACTGTCAGAGCTGTGAGCATGAATGAAAATTGTGAAATTAAAGTAGACGGTATAGAGCAGTGCATGTTGTTTCTCATTTGAAACAAGGAAGAGTGAATGTTGATATATATCCAAACCAAAACTAATGACTCTTGTAGGAACTGGAAAACAGTCCTGACTGTGCCTTGTGTGTCTCTAGGGGACGTCGGTTCATCACTGAGCACTTGGAGATGGAGGACATCTCTTGCTACTGGGAACATCTGCTGTCTGAATATTCCCAAACCTTGACTTATAAAGTGAAAAGGAGGAAGAGCTACAGTGAGATCACTTCTGGACAGCTGAAAACAGAACTGTAGAGACTTCTCTTTTTCTCTTCAGCTCAAACTGATCACTGTGGAAATCTGAAGATCAATATTAACTTATCTCTTGGTCTCTCAGACTTACCTTTTACACTAGAACTACAGAGGACAGCAGTAGGCTGACTTTGACATTGCTTCCAGGCAGTGGGACCTGGTTATATTGTCACCACAAGAATGTTAAGCAGCATGTTGAATTATGGCTATTTAACAGAGTGGTCAGTCATGCCTAGAGGAGGGGTGCTAGCATTTAGGACTTAGTTACTACCTGTCTCAGAATGATCCTCAATTCCTTTCAGTTGATGAGAAAAGTCCTTACTGGACTTTTTACCAGAAGTCATGGCAAAGGACACAGACTGTGAGCTGCACTCAGCTGGCAAATACTTGCCCCTTCGGTTTGGCAAATGTTTTCTCAGCTGGGTGGTAGCACTTGGGGTTTTAGGTGTTCTCTGACAGAAGCAGGTACTGGGATTTGGGGGTAACCTTTTTCGATAGCTTAGAGTTGATGTTTATGTTGGGTTTTAGAGGTGAAAGTTCTTAAAAGTATCCTTGGAAGGATAACTGATCCTTGCAGGGTTACCTACCTCACAGGGGAGCAGAAGGTGCTGGTGATGTGCTTGGTAATCACTGATTTGATTGCCAAGAGGTGGTTCATCCTCCAACAGATGAGCTGGGTGCCTGCACAGCCCTGCACAACTGAGCCCCTGTTAATTATCTCTCACCAGCTGCCTGGCCAGACCTCCTGGGACCCTTAGGAACCCAGAGGAAGTATTCACAGAGGTGGATTCGGCACTTAATTTTTCCAAAAGTGCAAAGTCTGCTCTGATCCCCTTCTGTAATCTTTCTAGGATTATTTTGGGGTTTTTTTGGTTTGGGGTTTTGTTGAGACTGGTAATAAATCTGGTCACTTCAGTACTTGCTTTTCTTCCCCACAGCTGTACTACTTCTTTTCTCATCTCCTTCAGCCTGGTTGAGGGAATGTCTTCAGTCACACAGTAGCAGCTACTGCTCACATTATCCATTTTGAGTTCAGTCACAGGCTGCTTGTTTTTGCTGTGTTTATGCCCACCACAGCCTCTCAGCCCAGGACTGTAATTCCTGAAATGCTCTGTGCCCCCTGAGGTGAGAGGCTGGGAGGGAACAGCATCTTCTCTGGCACCCAGACAGGAGAGTGGGTGTCAGGAGGGACACAGGAGCCTCCCAGGGGAGCACCCTTGATGGTAAAGCAGCCTCAAGGCTGAGAGAAGCACATTATCATGGAAGAGGATGATAGCAACAGCTCTCAGCCAGTCTGCAGTCTGTGTGGATTAGGGAAGAAGGAAATTGCATGGAACAATAACATTTAAGTGCACATGTGCCCTCACAGAGGCCTTGCAGCCCTGATACAGGGACACAGCAGCTGGCCCTATTGATCAAATGCGGGTTGCTGGGGCAGCGTGTTGGTTTTGGGACCAGTGCTGGGGTGTTATCCCACCCAGCAAAGGAAACAGAATAGGACATTAAAAGAGCCTGGTTTCCCAGGAAAACTGTGCCAGAGTGGAAAGGGTTTTCTGGTTTTCTATTTTTAGCCAATGGAGACAGCACTCCAAGAAACTGAACAGCTCTGTATGATATTTTAAAACCATTTGGAAAGAAGTGCTTTTTGGAATAAAACAAACAAAAATGAAATTTTGCTGAGTGCTTGTTGCTTCATCGAAGAGTAATAAAAGGTCTGCAGAGCCCCAGCTTTTCCACCCCTTGATCTTGTGATGAGACTTGATTTCTTGCACCTTAGGTGGCCCTTGGCTGAAGTGATGGTTTGTCAGGAGCAGGGGAAGAATCCCGGGAATTCAAGTTCCATGGGTTAAAATACTCACAGGCTCGGTGGGAAGGCCCAGGCACCTCCCCTGGTGGGGAGCTTTCACTCCTTTGGTGACAGGCCTCACAAACGAGTCTGGGGGCGCTTCGGGGGTCGTTGATGGTTTATGACCCCTAAGACACGACGGCTGCAGTCAAGCCAGGAATGCCCCCTCAGCCTTCCCCGAGGGTCGGGGGAATTCACCACAGAGTGAGCAGTTTAAGGGAGACAATGAGCACCAGGAGAGGCACCATCTCGCCGTGCAGCATTTGCCTCAGCCCGGGGGCTGCACCCCTCTGTCCAATGCGAACCGGGCATCGCAGCCCCCAAAACTCAGCTCCCCTCTGGGGGGTGTGGAGGGGGGAAACAAACCTGGCCCTGCACAGACGGGAAAACGTTTGGAGTCATTAATCAGTAATAATGCAGTCTCTTACACGAGCCGAGCCGAGCGGTGCCGAGCCGAGCCGAGAGGTTCCGAGCCGAGCCGAGCAGTGCCCCGCCGGGCCGCAGGGGGCGCTGCCGCCGCTGCCGCCGGCCCGGCCATGGCGGAGCTCCCCGGCGCTAAGGTGGCGGCGGGTCGCCCCTCACCGCTGCCGCAGACGGGCTGGGAGCGGCTCAGCGAGCTCTGGCGGCGAGAGTGAGCGCCGGGCCGGGTTCGGGTGGGCTGGGCCGGGCTGGGCTCTGCGGGGCTGTGTGGTGGCGGTCCCGCCGTGCCGACCCCGCGCCCACGGCTGCCCTTGCCTTGCAGCGAGCAGCAGCAGTTCCCAGAGGAGACGGTGAACATCGCCAAGTCGGCGTTCACGGCAGGGCTAGTGGGCTGGCTCTACGGGGGGCTGCCCGCCTTCATCAGCGCCCGCAAGGCCTTCATCGAGAGCAGCCACGGCGAGATCTTCCAGAACCGCGCCGATGCCGTGGTACGGGCCCGGGGGTGCGCGGGGGAGCGCCGGGCACCGCCCGCCCCCGGAGCCCGCAGCGTCCCCGGGAGGCCTCGGCCTTGGGAAGGCTCCGGTGGTGGAAGTTGCCCTTGGAGGCGCGGTGTGGGGTGACACCGGAGCCCGCAGGAGGCCGCGTGGCCTCGTGTTCGTGGGAGGCGTGTGTTAGCCCGGTTTTGGTACAAAAAGTTTGCTGGGAGTGTGTGAGTGCGTGCAGCCGGGCCGGTTGGCGGCTGCAGGAATTAGCGGCACCCCATTACCAAAACTGCACGCGGTTAACTTCAGAAAAGTGTCCTTCGTTAGAGAGAAAGCTGGTAACAAAGTTTTACCGTTCTGTTAAATGGCTGATTAGTGTGTCTCGAAATTTTAAATTTTAGTGTGCTGACAGGAGAGTTAATAGTATCAGACTGGGATTGTACTCTTGTCTTATTAATGTGAGTCATTTTTGGACCATTTAAAATTCTCTTAGAACAACAGCACAACAAACAACATTTGTGACATTTTATAGACGTATTTGAACTTCCAGGTGTTTGTTATTCAATTAAAGTGTTGGTTACCTGGATTATGAGGAAGGAAACTCCTTTAAAAATCTGCCTGATGTAAATTTTGCATCACCTAAAATTAGATTTGGCCTCTCATGTGGTGACTGGCTAATTACCACTGCCTGGCTTCACTCTGGTGACTCTGGTATATCTGAACCCAGGCTAAGCACCTACACCACAAGCACTGGAAGAGAAAATTTACTTACTTTCATGGTAATAACTGCAACATTTGTAATTTTTTGTGAAGCTTCTGTTTATCACATATTTTAAAATCCTCAAACTTTTAAGAGCCAGTGTTAAACGGCAGAGCTTGATGGTATCTTAATATTTAATGTAGATGGTTATTATTTACTGACTATTATTTATTGATGGTTATTATTTATTAATATTTGTGAACTCATAAAATGAAGTAGTTTCTAGTTTTTCTGTATTCTCCATAGATGCTTTCCTATACTGTCCTCAAAAAGCCCTTCCAGTCCATCCAGATGTCTTTCAGCATCAGGATTAGAAAGACCAGTTGACATTCCAAACTGGAATTGATTCTTAGTTCTCCTGTTGGTGGCTGGGAGCAGCTTTTCCTCCGAAAGCGTCAGGCTTGATCAGAGTTGGGGTCCCAAGGGACATCAGTCCCATGAGCTGGCTTGCAGCGTGCTGGCAGGAGGGGGCTGTGACCTGTGCCATGTCCTCTCTGTCCCCTCAGCAATCCGCACACCGTGCTGGTCTCCGCAGTTTCATCCGCTACGGCTGGCGCTGGAGCTGGAGGGTCGCGGCTTTCACCATGGTATTCAAGTGAGTGTTTCCTGATGGCAGAGGGAGCACAGCTGCCTTGTGCTTGTCCTTCAGCACCAGTGGCCAAGAGCTTTCCGTGCCAGCAGTGCCCACAGCTCTGGTGATTGATTGAGCCTCCTGGTGTTGCCTTAACGTGAGTCTGGTTGATCAGCCAGGAGTGTGGAGAGGGTTTAACCTTTTAGAATTGCCCCAGAATGCTCATCTACTAATGAATCAACACAAAGGCTAAATGTGGAAAAGCCCTGATTGTACATCTAATTCCTGGTGTTACTGACCTGAATACTGTTCTTCCCTATCTTGACAGCTGCTTTCTGCTTTTGCTTCATCTCTTTTTGTGCTTTTTCTCTGAGGGAGTGTTGAAGCTTGTTGGCAGTTTCAGGAAGTGTTTTCTAACCCACACTGATTTTTGTCCTTTCTGCTATGTCTCATTACTCCTAGTTTGTATATGCTGGTGGTACTCAAAATTGTCACTACTACTTTGTCTCCACTGCTGTTACTCACAAATCTTTGTTCTTGTCCTCAGACACTTGCAGAGGATTCCCTTGTTCTTGAGCTGAATATCAGACCTAACAGTTCTATGTACCTGTTTAAGCCTTCAGATTTTTCCTACACACACAGCATCAATGCAGAGAGTGTTCTGCTTCCCTGATTTTCTTCCTTGGCTGTTTCAGTGCACTCATGGCAATAGAACATCAAACTAAGCATGGTCTTCTAAGCAATACCCTTTTAAACTAGAAATACCTCCTTCTCTGTTGTTCAAACTAGTAAATTTATAAATTTAAACCTGCATTGATTCTCTCTGCAGGTATGTTCTGTTTAAGTTCACCTGCTTTTAAGATCCCACAGTATTGACTGGAATTATTTTATATTTCTGTCTCCCTAATTTTTTTGTTCCTTTCTGAACTTCTTCCTCACTGTCTATTGTTTTTTGCTCTGGCTTCCTTTAGTTTAGTATCTGCTTTTAGGCTTAGTTAGCATGCTGTTTGCTTTCTCTCCTGGAGCTTTTGATTTCTTTGAGTTTTCATGGATTTCTTTGGATTTGACATGTAACCTCGTCATCTTCCACCAGGTGTCTCTCCTGCAGTCAGAGCAGCCCCTTTTTCACCAGCCCTTTGGAAAAGGTTCTGAACAAAGCTATTTGCTGCTCAACATGGTTTCTGTAAAGCCCAAGTTGAAAACTTCATCCTGCAGTTGTGAAAACTTTAAGTTTCACAATTAAAACCCAAATTGTTTGGGTTTATCTGTGTTGGGAAGAAGAGGATTGCTGTTGGCTTGTCATTGTCATGCAGGAGGCTGGGGAGTATGTGGCTGCTGGATTGAGAACAGTATTTTGGGGCTTAGCTAATGTTTTAGGAGGAGTTGGTTTACCTACCCCAGAGGGAAATCTGGTGCCACAAGAGTAGGTGACCCTGCTGATGTCACGAGTGTGACTTAGGCTGTTTACTGGGGACTGTTTATAAGGCAAGATTTTACTGACACATGGATCAGCTTCTGAAGTAAATGTCCTGCATCCAGACAGACTGATAGGACTTCTTCATTGCTCAAATTCTTTTATCCTTGACTAATTATATGTTCCTAGGCACTGGAACAGGTAGTTCTGAGAAGCTGTGGATGCCCATCCCTGGAGGTATTCAAGACCAGGCTGAATGGAGCTCTGAGCATCTGGTCCAGTGGAAGGTGCCCCTGCCTGCAGTGAGGGCTTGGAACTGGGTGATCTTTAACATCACTTCCAGCCTAAACCATTCTGATTCTATGATGGGAAAGAAAAATCTTTGATTAAAAAAAAAGGAGGAGTATCTCAGATCCAGTTCAGGAACTCTGATACTCCCTCGCCTGTGTCTGTGCAGCTGCCTGTAGTAAAGTCACAGAAGCGTGGCTGGCATGTGTGTGCTCTGAACAGACGGGCAACCAGGCAGTTAGAGGCAGCCTGAGGGCTGGCTTAATGAAATCCAGCTTTATTCCAGGCTGTGTTTTGATACCTCTCTTTTTCCACGTGCAGCTTCTGACTTCTGTGCCTTACCTTTGCAGCATGGTGAGCACGGGCCTGTCAGCATACCGCGATAAAACCACCATCAGTAATTTTGCTGCAGCAGGAGGTAAGAGTGCTGTTACCTTGTGTGCTTCTGGTTGGAAGCAAGGGTCGTAGCAGAAAAGCATAAGCAAGTATCCACATCCCTTGGGCTTGAGCAGCTTCTGTGCTCTTGGGTTTTGCTTCTTGTTCCACTGACTTTGCTCTGTTGTTTGCCTGCTGCGTGCCTTTATTTGTAAGAGATACTGATGCACTGCTGAAACCATTGGGAGATTTGTGGTTATCAGTTCATCTTCAAGTTACTTGCTGGAGTATTTTGAAAAAAGTGAAAAATGCTTGTGTGGGGTTAAGGCAACACTTGGTGCATAACCTGTTCTCATAAGCATTTATTTAACAGGGAAAGCATCTTTTATTTCCACTCTTGGTAACAATTCAGCACACTGTTTATAGGCTGTCCTTTTCATGCTAAATTGTGCATGTCCACTTTTGGCAACAGGGCTCTGGGTAAGTGATCTGCTTGTTCAGTTTTACAGGCTTTATTGCCCTTACAGTTGGATACACTTTTTACTGATCTTTCTGCCTTACATGGCAGCTACTATTATTAGCTGTTGTCAAACAGAAAAAAGGGTGAGGATCTCATGCCCCAGCCTAGAGAGAGCTTGGTTTTACTTTTATAGATATTTCTGTGGTACAGGAAAAACTTTGGCAGTTTTTCTGAAGCAGAAGGAATTTTGTGCAATGTTTCAGTGCAGAGGCCATGGTGACTGTCTGGTGAGGGTCTGTCCCGCTGGCCATGGCACTTGGTTTCTGCTCTGTTAAAAGCAGATGTCAGCTCATGGAGAAGAGAAATGCAGCAAAGCATCTCCCTATGTTGATATGAGATGTCTGTGGTGGGGCTATTTCTAGTTTCAGTGGGTTTGTTCTTTTTTTAGCCTTCACAGGAGCCCTGTTCAGAATGCACTTGGGCCTGCAGGGCCTGGCGGGCGGCATCATGTTTGGAACGGCATTTGGGTGAGTTGTGACTGCTGCACACACCGAGCCTGGGATCATGGATGGGGCTACAAGAGCTTCCCTTCCTCTCCTGCCTGGAGGGATTTTCTGTATCTCTCTTGGGACCTCATGATGATCACTTTTCTTCCAACCTTTAAACAGTTTTTCTTTTCTTCTTTGTTTCTTGTTTTGTGTTTTGCTGGTCCCAGTAGTGAGAGCTCAGTGCTCTCAGTAGAGCATCTTATTTGCTGTTGTTTACTTATTAGAGGGAACAACATAGGCTCCACCAATGCTAAAATGTGAAGCAGCAGCCATTAGGAAACGCTGAGGGAGTAGCTGCATGGCTGGGCTGTAAGGTGACACATGTCTTCATGTGTGTTTTGCAGCCATGAATCTCCTAAAGTTCCCTGGGGCATGGAGGAACCCATGGTTCTCTCTCAGAGGCTCTGTGCTTCTGGACAATCACCTCTAACTCAGGAGAAATCCGACTTTTCAAGCAGGACTGGGATTTCTTCTCAAAGTGCTGACCTGTAAATAGCCCCATAAGTGAATCTGGGGATCCTACCTGAAGAAGAATGAGCTTTATTTGTGCTGCTTGGCACCATCAGGATGGTGTGAGCTGTGGGCATGCCTGGAAGCAGCCTAGGGAGCTTTACCTGTGAAAACACAAGTACTTCCAGAGCTGGATAGAAGCTGAGCAGGAGTGTCCCTGTCTGAAATATGGTTTAGGTGTCCTATGGGTTCTTCATAGAGCACCACAAATGCTTCCACCCCTTTGTCCTATATGTTCCTGTCAATGAGTAAATTCAAAATATGTTATCACAGGGGCTCCAGTGAGTCACAGCTGAAGAGAGGCTGTGGTTGGTGGGTGACAGTAGAACAGAAGTACCTTAGTCTGTGGTGTGATGTGATTTCTGGGGAATGTGATGCTCCCCTCATGCGGCATGTGGCCCCTGCATGCTCCTTTTGCTGATGCCGGAGAGTTATTGCTGTTGTGTGTCCCCTGGATGACTGCTGACTTCTCTGCTTCCTCCTTCAGGGTTCCTGCAGGAGGCCTCCTAATAGCAATGTATGGCTTGGCTGGTGAGACCCTGCAGGAGAAGAGGAATCGTGAGCGCAGGGAGCTGTACGAACAGAAGCTGGCAGAGTGGTGAGGAACAGCTCTGCCCCTTCCAGTCATGGACTGGAGGAGGGTGTCTGGGGCTGTGTGTTCATACATTTAGAGAAACCACGACACACTAGGCTTTCTAAACCTCAGTTCTTCTCTTGGTTGTTGGTGGTGTTCACATACCAGTCTTAGAAATGCTGATTTAGTCTTCCCAGTCTTTCCTTCCTTGCTGCCTTCTTGCTATCCCTATTAAAGAGAGGAAAAGGAGGATAGCTGAAGGCTTGGGGGAAGAAAGGCCATGACACTGGTCATGTGAACTACTGAAACTTACTCACTAATTCTAGGAGAAATTTTCAAGAGCTTGGATTCTGCAGTGATGTCTCTGTCTGGAGGATACAGGCATAAAATTGGTTTGCACTCTCTCTTCTCTCCTTTAGGGAATCCAGGCTCAGTATGACTGAAATCTTAGGTCAAACAGAAAACAATGCCCAGGGAAGACCAGAGACGGAGAGAGCAAGAGAATTGAAGAGTTACTGAGTCTTTCCCAGATCTCTGTTGTAAGAAGCTACACAGCATTTTGATCCTGCTTGTGAAAGCCTTCAGTCAAAGGATCATGGGAGTTGTGAATGCAGTTGTATCCTGTGAAAAAGTGTTTTGCTGAAAACATTGTACAGGGATGGATATCACTGCACAAAGAGCTTGGCAGCACCAAACCTGTTCCACCTGAGAAGGTGGAAATACAGACTTTACAGACCAGAAAATGTCACCTAGCTTTGGCAGGAAGTGGAGGCTCCAGAGCCTCATCTAGGACCCATTTCACTGCTGGAAATGTCCAAACCACTAGTGATGTAGAAATATTCAAGATAAAGGCGCCTATAAATGGTTTGTGTGCTAAAAGTCCCCTGATTCCAAAAGTTAACTATGCCCTGGTGAAAGCTGTTCTTCAGACAGTGCTTAAAGAACTTGCTGATGGTAGTTTCTTACTTGGCTGCTACAGTATTTGGGGTATTTTGCAGTCAGTGTGGAGGAAAGGTGGAGGAGCTGGGAATTATATGGAAATACCCTGAAAAAGGCATGTTTTGGATTCCTCAACAGAAGCCTGAGGGAGCCACAGAAAACATGTCTTATTTCTGGTGGTGGTGGAAGACTTGGCACTGTGGACAGTTTTAACAATAAAAAGGCCTCTAATTTCATTTGAAAGTTGGAAATCAGGGGATTTCCTTTGGGGGAAATGTGGTTTAAGACACTTAATAAAGCCATCCAGCAGTGGTGACTGTGTCCATAAGCTCTTTATATCAGTACAGCAGGTACTTTATGCTAGTAGTGTTGGTACTAGAGGAGCATCCTTGAGTGACATTCCTTGAGAAGAGCTCTGAGATCCCACCAGACATTCCTCTACCCAGGCAGTAACAAAGGAAAGAGCCATGAGAGTGTCAGCTCTATTATTTTGTTGCAGATAAACTGTTAAGTCAGAGCTGTTACCTGTGGGTGGTGCTGGAGTTACTCTAAAATGGTCTGTACTCAGAAGGGTGAGGTGGCCCATCACTGTTTCCACAAAGCAGGAGATCAGAATTCTTGTTCCTTTTCTTTGTTGGAATTTTTTCTCCTACTGAAAGGAATTACAGGATTTTCGGGTGTTCTTCTCATAAGAAAAGAATGTATTCTGGTTGAATGCTTCTCCATATAATTACTCTTGATTGAAATACGAACAGTCGATCCCACAGAGTGTATTCCACCCACCCAAAGCAGATTTTTGGCACAGTTTGCTTTCAAGAAGGTGTTGTGTTTTCTGACTCCTGAAGTGAGCATTTAATTTTTTTAAACACCCCAGTGTAGCTCATTTTTCCATTGAAGAAATGTGTATTTCAGGGTTGTCATCAACCAGCTCTGATTTTCCCTTTGTGTAAGTGAAGGATCTGCATAAGCAGAGGTATGGATATATCTTTCCATCTTTCCTCAGAGTTCTAAGCTCTGCATGTGTTGGTGATAGTAATGGTGTTGTTATTGGCACCCCCCAAAAAAAGGAAATGGGCCTTTCTAAGTCACATTTTTGCCATTGTGCTTACACAGCGATGTCTTATCTTCTTTTTTATCTTCATTTTTATCTTCTTGCTATTACATCCCCACCCAATATCCCACACTCTTATCTGTACAGCAGCTCTGATGACATTTAGCTGTGCCATTGCTCTGTCTCTATTCCTGTTTGGTGGTATTTGATGTGATGCCTAAAGAATACTAATTTTCCTGTGCCTGACCATTGATGCAGGGATGGGAGGGAAAGCAGAGCCAAGGTGTAGCAGTTGTGTGGATTTTCTGTCTGTGCAAGGGAGGGCTGCTACATGTTCTTACGCTGCCTATTAGCCAGGGGAAGCAGAGACTTCAGCTCACTCAAGATTAGCAGGCATTTGTTTCTCAGTTTTCTTCTGAATTTAGTTCCCTGCACTTCCTTACTTCTTAGACTCCCAAATGGTTCAGAGCTTGTTTTTTACATACACCTGTAAGGAATTCTTCACATTCCCACTCCCTCCATCCCCAGCAAAAGCACAGCATTGAAATTACTGACCCTCCACTTTCAGAGTAGGTAACCCAAGTAGTAAGGGTGCAGCGAGAAGACCTTATACTGCATTTTGCTTTTGCAGAGAACCTCCTGTTTGGAGGGAGAAGGATGATCTGTAGCTAAATGGTTCAGGTAACCCCTGGCAAAGTGACAGATGTGAGGGGTGTGGAAGTCACAAGTTGGGTTACCTGAGTATCATTTTGTCACTGCTGTTGGCACACAGAGCTGTGGCTTGATGCCAGCTGTACCTGGTACAGCTTTGTCAACAGCTGCATCACCTACCTGGATGCTGTGAAATGGTGGATAACAGGAGTAACAGAGGTTCTACTCAGTGCATAGACAGACATCTTTTATTACTGAGGAAAGGAAACTGAGTTTACCATTTATTTTTTAATACAATGAAAGGAGGAACCCCAGGAAACAACATTATATACAAAACACCCATGGTAAACAGCAGCTCACTTGCTACAATGACGCAGATACGAAGCTGAGAAGGTCTCACAGAAACCATTTGTATGCAATTCACTGAATACAGCATAAGGCAATAGAAAATATGATCCAGAATATTATTGCTTAATGAAAAATGAACCAAATAACCTGCCCATCAAGCATATAAAAATAACCTGCTGCTGGCCATATTTGTCAGGGAATTTTTTTGTTCTTTTAGAAGGAGTTACTGAAAGCGTTACTGGAATCTGTGGTGATGTAGAAAGGTTTGGCACACTGCAAAAGACAAGCCCTTCTCTGGGAGGCTGCACAGTCACCAGCCAGGAGCAGAAGTAGAGCATGGGATAGTGAGAGGGAAAACATGCTGGTACAACTGGCAGAGCTGTGGTGTGGCTGGCAAGGTGCAATTGCAGTGTGGCTGTGGGGAAGAAGTGTTGGAAATCAGCAAAACTGGAAGTGAATGCCAAGAGACAGTGGTCAGCCTGCAAGGAGCTGGTAGTTTGTGCTGGAACAAGCATAGGCTGAAAGAACAGGCAACCATCACTCACGCACCAAGTCCTGCCTTTTAGAGACAGCCTGATTTCTGTCACTTGTGTTCTGTTTGCAACCAGAACACACAAGTGCAATTGTTTTCTTATCCCCCAGTTTACCTCATTTCCTCTGTCAAAAACTCCTCTGTAAGAATGTTCTGAAGTTCCCATTACACTTGGTACAGTGGGAAAGCAGTAAAAAGGTGATGGCACAGCATGACTCTGCAGGAGTAGAAAGGGAGCATTGTCTATTTTTTACTTAATCTCAGAGCTCAGTATCCTCTAAACCACTTTTAATTCTATTTTTTTCCAGCAGTTTCTCAATATGTACCAAGTAGAAAAAAAGTGAAATGGATGGACTATGTCTTTGCTGTGTTCTAGGAAGATAAGCAGCTCAAGTGACAACACATCCCACAAAGAGGATGGCATTGTGCCTTCAGACTTTGGTTTGCCCTGATAATGTGGATGGAACAGTGAGGAAATGGGTACAGCTTGCAGAGCAAAAGAGAAAAACATTCCAGTCAAACTCAGGGCAGAGTTAGGTTAGTAGGCAGAGTTGCTTAGGAAGCTTATTGGGGGTTGGGGCATTTTCCTCCTTTCCCCTCAAAATGAGAAACCATTTTTTCCTACACAGTAGGCAAGAATGTCACCCGGATCCGATGAGTCCTGTCCAATGCTAGCATCCTGTAGGGAAATTCCTTCTAGTCCTGGCTGGGTAGAGAGAACACCAGCAGAAAACAGCAACGTTCAGTGCAAAGTAAATATCCTTACGTTGCTGTGAGAAACACCCAAAAATCTGCAGAGCTTTCCCTATCAAGTATCCCATGGCAGATGTACACACAGAAGCAGACCCATGTTTATAAAGCAAGGCCCCGAGTTACATTTGATCACAGTAGCTGCACATGAGATCACCACTGGCTGCCACACAGGTGTGGGTGGGAAGGAATGCACGTGAAAACTTGGCCATGTGTGTGCACAGGTTGTGTGCCCTCACACAGCAACTGAATGGAGGAGCTGTGCCTCAGTGCTTGGGTTGGCAAGGCTGTCCTTTCAGGAGAGAAAGGTTATGAGAACTTTTGCCACTGCAGTGGATAAGCAATATTAATGAGCTCTTAGGAGTGCTGTCAGCATGTGTAACATTCCCTAGAAAGTCTTGTAGCACTGCAAAGAAGCTTGAGGCACATAGACTCACTTCCAAAGTGTCTTTTTCTCATGAAAAAATATGTCCACTATTGCCTCTTTAGGGGATAAGGGGTGTGTATCTGTAATGGTCGAGTCCAAATCCAAAATCTTCCAGCAGGGAGAACAGATACCTGTATGAGGCTGAATATAAAAGAAGTTTTAGTTTCTCCCACTTGCAACATGGAGGCACAAACAGAAGAGATTGCAGGTCAGGATCTGGGGTCTCCCAAAGGGCAGCTCTGTGTTACTGAAGGGGTAGGTGGGCATGGGCTCCCTGCTGGGCTCTGCAGGCCCCTCATTCTCACAGAGACAGCATCAAGCCAGAGGTTCCTGAAGTCTTGACCTTGTGTGCTACCGATGACATCCTTCTGCCCCGCTGCAGGAACACGGAGGGTCCTCTCAGTTGGAATCCCAGCGACCTGGATGTAAGGAAGGCACGGCACAGTCAGGGTTTGCATTCCCTTCGCAGGAGGCTGTGCTGTCAGCCGTGGTGAGCAGTTTGCTGCTGCTGCCACCCCCTTGCAGAGAGCCAAAGGGTCCATGCAGCAAGCATCGCTGTACAGTGTGGAGTCTGCAGTGCGGGATGCACAGCGTGAAGAACCTGAGGAAAAAATTTCACTGGAGTTTGTTTTTTGTTTTTCACACCTTAAATGTTCCCCAGTAACGCTGCAGAGCCGACGAACAGGTATCAGCTGCGGGAGCCCTCCACAAGAGGGCTCCTGGTCCCTAAATTCGGAGCTGTTCGGAGCGGGCAGTGCAGCCCGCTGCAGCCTGGCCCAGCGCTTCCTGCAAAACCCTTGGGAACGGAGTGAGGATGACTTAATGAACATGATTCCCTGTTTAAGCAGCAGTAGGACATGGCTCGGTGCATCACGAGATGGCAGTCAGGCACTAAGGAAGCACAGCTTCCATCCCAGTCCACAGAGAGCAGCTGTCCTAGGCAATGGAGTCGGGAAGCACCAGCTTCCAGCTACACCAGCTACAGGAAAACCTTGGCAAACTTTTATAATTAAAAAAAATTGGGTTTATTCTGTAGGTGAACTCCTGCCACTCCCATCACAAAACTCCCCAAAATTCTTGCTAACCAAGGCTCTAGTATCTGTTCCAGACAGGGCCTTCCCCGGAGGAAAACATCAGTGGGTGGTCAGGTTTGGAAATGAGACAAGTGGCCCAAATGAGAGTTTCCCCTCCTTTCCATCTCAAAACTATTAAACTTTTAGATTCTGCAGTGCACAGTTTGACAAAGTCGTGACTTCCAGGACCCCACAGCAGTTGCTCTAGGGCATTACCCTGGCAATTCCTCAGGCATTACCCTGGCAATTCCACATGCTTCGGTGAGAGCAGGAGATGCAGTCACCTGGATAATGATGTGAATAAAAACAGTTAGCTGCTAATCTTCCCTTAAGTCTCTTCACTTAAGTGTCTTTTTGGAGGACACAGCCCTGAAAACTGCTGAGCTTTCAAGCCAAAGCAAATATAATCCTTTGTAATCATAAAACCTTGGCAAACCAGATTTCCCCAGCCCATCTTTTGTAACATCCCATTATCGAAAGTAACTCCTTTTAAAATATGAATGTTTTCTGGGCAAGTTTGAGGGAGGAAACTTTTCCTTCTCCAGCTGCTGAAGGGAATGGACACATCTCAGAATTGGAGTGGCGTGTCTGATCATACTGGGAAAGCTGGAGTTGTTCTTTTCTTCCTCCCTCCCTTACCACCATTTGCTCAATCCTCGATTTCTATCATCAGTGATGTTAAGGCATCAAATCAGGCACATGGCTCACAGGGAATCAGCCAGAACCTCTGCGGGGTGAAGCCATATGTGGTACCTGAGGTAGGGATGAGTAACTCACAAATGAGCCCAACAGGACAGGCACTAAAAGACTGCCCAGTGTTTATTTGGGAAGCCCATAAAATGAGTACAGGGGCAATGGCAGGGGATGTCACTACAGATCCTGACAGCTGGATGACACGGGGTGTTTTGAGCTAACATTGCACAAGCATTTAGTACTATTTGAGAAACAGTTTTGCTAAGAGAATAGTTAAAAAAACTACCTGCAAATGTGATCTGGTCATACAGATGATGTTTCAGCTGTCCCTTTAGAGCTCGTGGGTGCCTTTGTATATTCTTTCACGCCCTCATCCACTGAATCCTGGTGCTTACAACAGTGAGAACAAACTGAAAAAGAAGATCCCTTGTTATTGTATGAATATGGTCATAGTCTGATCTGATAGAAAGCTCTGTTACAAATAAATATTATCTATATAGTGTCATATTGGATAAAACTGCTCTTGTTAGCACAGGGCTAGAACCTCAGCTTGGCACAAAAACAGGTTGCTACATGCTGAGATAAGGTCAGAAGGGAAATAATGATGGTTATATGTCACTAATTGCAGTTTACCTATCGAGTGAAAGAATGCTGGTGTTAAAACCAACAAACTCTTTCAAGTGCTTTAAGAGGATCTCAGATTAAGCAGATCCCCTTAATATCTCACCATCTACTCAGATTAAGCAGATTCCCTTAATATCTCACCATCTATGACTGAATTTTAGTAGTTCAAGTTGAATCTTGTGCAACTGTGCTCGCATAACTTATGCAACGTGAATCCTAAACTATTGTTTAGGTGACCTCTAATCTTGGTGCTTTGTGTTTTCATTCTTAAATTACTGCAAGACAGGCTTCGAGCTCCTCAGAGTAGGTGGTTGTGAACCTCAACAAAGCACCTGATTGTTTTGGCCACCACAACAATCACGCATCTGAAAACTCTTACTTCCGTTTTTGCTCTGCTTTTCTATTCTTCCCTCCCACACTTCAGCTCTTTGAAGCATGGCTTTTTGAGCGCAGAAAGCACTCTTAGCAACTCCTGACTCAGCTTTCCACGGCCCAGAACAACAGAGGTGCTCTCAGACCTATTCTGCACTCCCACCAGAGCTCTTGAAAGGTGACCTGCAGCAGCACCCATAGGAAGCACCCTTAGGGCAGAGGTTTCTCTTCCCAGACAGGTGGCCATGCACAGCAGCACTGAAATGGGACAGCTACACTAACTGGAAAGCTGGATGGAAACTCTGGCTTTAGTTTCTTATACTTCTTACAGTTTCTTTTACAGTTTCTTCCATGCCTGGCCTGGAAAGTGGCTGAACCAAATAGCACCACCTGACTCAGCAAATCTATTCCCTGTGCATATTATGGAAGTGTGACTAAAAGGGAAATTCCAGTTAATGCAGCCATGTGCCATGCTGTTTGTAGGTGATTGCATTCTACCACATGGGTCTGCTTTTTACATCTGCTTTAAAAGCAATTCCATTATTATATAAAAGGCTATCTCAGAGTGCTCCAGGATCTTGCTAATTTAATGGTAAGGAACCTTTTAATTTCCAGCCTATATTTGTTGAGAGCCAAATCTTCCGATTCCAGTTCATTTTCTCCTATAATTAGAAGTTCATTATACATGCAGCTAACAGCACAGGCTGTGATCAACTGTGATTTTCTTGGTTTCAGCCTGCTTGTTGGTTTCCTGTTGACACAGCCCTAGGGAACAGCAGAGGAGAAGAACAGGTACTGGTGTCATAAAGGCACAGGGGTGGAAAATGAGGAGGTGCACAGGTGTGACCCAGAGTCACTGCCTTCCAGAAGCTTCCTTTCTTTGTGATAAAACACTGAAAGGAAATTAGCCCAGCTTGACTCAATGGTCACGTTGGTTTTTGAAGGGATGTGGTTGATGAAGAGGGGAAAAGAAAAATAATAATGAGACCTCCACACATCTGACTTGGGAGTGAACTTGTCTGAAGTTGAAGTAGAGGTATCACAAGACACAAGCATGGCAAACTTGCAGGTATCTGTAAGTGGACTGAGTCCTTGCTGCTCAGAAAATGACCTTTTCCAACAGGGAATACCATGGCCAGATGGTGTAAGTGGCCTGAGCATAGAGCCCTCAGTGTGGGATTCCTGTCCCCAGATGTGGCTTCCCCAGTGACCTGACAGAACTCATCTGGGTGTTATTTATCCTCATGTGTTGCAAGGCCTGCTGTCATTCTCCAGGACTGCTCTGCAAAGCTGCTCATAGGGTATGGATAAGGCACCTGCTGCTCCTGCTGACTTTCAATCTTACCTGCCTTTATAAATCTATTAAATGCCTGCCCACATCTTCAGGGACTTTCTGGCAAGGTCAGTTTAGACATGATTAGGAGCAACAGCTAACAGATGGGATTTTTTTCAAGAGAAAAAAGTAAATTACTCAGCTGTCCACTAACCCTGAGATATTTAAGGCCCCCTTTGCCATTGAAAAAGTCTTGGAGACTTGTCTGGAGTTACTGAAGACTTCATAAGATGGGACCAGACACTTCACCTGTGCCATTTTTGGCTGTACAAAGAATATAAATCTAACTCTCCTGGTTGGTGTTCTCATAAAAGTAGGACATTGCTATGCTTTCCTGTGGCCCTAACACTAGGTATTTTTGTTACTCTGGCTCAGTGACTTTCTGAGAGATTAAGTAGGGTGTGGAGAGAGATCCTATTTTGAAACTCTCAGTGCTCAGCTGTATCTATCATGATCACCAACATTCTTGGCATTTTAAAGCATCTTAAAGCATCTTAATACATAAAAATGAGCCCTTGTGAACTTCTTCATTATACCTGATTTTGGAAATATTTTGATCTGCTGTCAAAACTCCCTGTCACCTCTGCACCCTCAAACCTGAACTCAAGTGTTGCCTGCACACAAAATGTAGAAAAATCATGAGCTAGACTTAGATTTTGTGACAGTGGATGCTGAAGAGGAAAAAGGGAAAAAAAAAAAAAGGAAATGAGAAAAATAAGAAGGTACAGAAATACCTAATGTGACAGTAAAGTTTCTATAAATGTGTATCCTACATAGAAACTCCATCAGCACCGAGACACCTTCTTGAAAAAGGAAGTGCACTTACCATGCCTTGGGAGGTATCTTGCTGCCAGGGTGATAGCCAGGAGGAAGGTGATAACGATGATAATTGAAGCAGTAATGACATTATAAGGTGGAGGCGCAGGAGGAACAACACAGTCGTTTGTTTTTTCTGAGGCAGGAGAAATAAAACATTAAAAAAGGGCCCAACATGATATTGGCATTTTCATGTGAGAGCAGGTATGTGAATTTCAGGGGTTCTGGCCAAATTCTAACTCAGCTATCCAGCCTGAAAATGGACTTAATAAACAAGCAAACAAAGCTGGCACCTAAATTTCTTCCATTCACCCACATTTGCTATGGGCTGAAATTTTTAACATATCCACAGAATTAAAAAAGCTGGGTCTTTGTCCAGAACAGGACTGAGACAGCAAATATTTTAAAACACAGAAGCTGTTTCAGGGAAATGAGCTAGGCTTGGTGGGAAAGTCTGTATTCACAGCTAGAAAATTTCTGTTCTCAAAGGTACTCTGCAGTTTTCCTTACTGCTTTAATCAGATTTATGCCTAATTCTTTTCCCTTTGGATCTACAGGTGAAGGAGAATGATGCATTTAACGGTCTAGAATATAATTTTTTCTGCATGGCAGGAACAGTGGCAGAGTTCAGTTTTAGCGGGTCTGGAGACTTTGGCTTTTCACCATTGGAGATGGTGGAAAATCCCATTCTACCACTGGGATTCTAGAGATAGATAGATAGATAGATAGATAGATAGATAGATAGATAGATAGATAGATAGATAGACAGATAGACAGATAAATACTGGGCCATTCTTGCACAGGACAGGACTTGCTGCATGTCCATAGGTCTGCAGACCTATGTGCACAAACCTTCAGTTTTCCACCATCTGCATCTGGCACAGGTAAGCATCATTCCACTCCTAAGCCATTAATTAGCCTGATCTGCTGTTCAGTCCTCCCCTCACTCTGTAGGGGTTGCCTTCTACATTTACCAGAGGCTCTGTTCTGTCTGTAATTCAGTGTTCATGAAAGGTTTTTTTGGAGGATCATTTACACCATGCCAAAATGGGAGTGGTTCCACATCCTAAAAGTCAGAAAGTGGGGGGTTTGTAACTGCTGTGGCTGTGTCACTGTTGGCTGCACCCTCCTCTGATTACTGCTTTTGTTGTTGTTGCTTTCTTTTTCTATGTAGTGAGCTATTCATAACCTTATTCTCCCTTCATTAGGGACATTATGCTCTACATCCAGCAATAGCCAGTATTCATAAAGCACTAGTTCCTGGCATTTATTCTGAAGCTGAATGGCACCTCTCCCCACAAATCCCTTTGATTTTAGTAAGATAGATGAATAAGCTACCTTGATGAATAAGGTATAATTCCCTAGGAAACATACTGCTTCTCTATCTTCCCTTGAAGGTGCCCTTATCTCTACAGTAAAAACATCAGACCCAGAGACATTTCAGAATACTTTTTTGGTAACAACATTAAAAAAAAATCCTTTTGGTTTTACGAATTTTCTTGCAAATCCCCTTCTACTGCAAAACATCTGGAATGTAGTATGCTGCTTTCCCTCATGCTGTTTCCATTTGTGCTTCAAGCTTTTCAAAGCACAGACTTATCTATTATGCCATCACTTCTGAGCCATGCTCAGTGATGGAATTCTTTTTGTATGAGTTAACCCCATGTTACATTTGAAAACAGAATTTTGTCTAGACCCCAGCTGACAGTTTCTTTCACTGAAGCAGGGACAAACAAGCTTGTTAAATGAGGAAATTATTTTAAAGTGCAGCCTGTGGCTTTTAAAGCACGCATGTTTCTCTGGTCCCTCCGTTCAAATACCAGGTCTGCGTCACACAGCTGGCAGCAAGACCGTGCTGGTACAGAGGGACACAGGATGGTGGCAGCCCTAGCCTGTGGGAGCCACCAGGTGTGACATTACCAGATCACAACAGGATCCAGTTCAGCTCCCAGCCCAGCTGCAGTAGAGCAGCAGGGAGACAGAATTGCCTCTGCTTGTCAGTCACCATTGTAATTCTCCCTTCCCACCCCAGCTATCTTGCAGCCTTTGAAATATTTCCGTGTGTAGTTCACAGGCAGGATCATTGGGTGATCTTTGCGTGAACACTTGCACAAAATCTACTGCATTCTCAGAAAGGCAGCCCAGCAGATTCAACAAAATGGTTTTGTTACAAAAAACATTAATAAAACATACTCAGAAGCAAACTGGTGGACTTGGCAAAGCCACTGTATTCAACGGAGCAAGTGATGTTGACATCTTTGGTCACGTTGAGCAGCAGTTTTCCAGTGACATTGTATGGGCTGAGGCTGGACTCGGACACCCAGCTGGCATTCCACTCCATGGACACGTTGTTGAGGGCTCCAGAGATTTTGGGCTTGGGGAAACCTCCGTGAGAAGAACATGTTATCACCATCTCAGTCAGCTCGCAAGAATCAGCGGACACTTCTGCTGTTATGTTGGGCTTGCTGAAGTCAGCTGAAGTGAGAGATTTGGTTACCATTCTGTCAGGCCACAGCGAGGTCTGCAGCCCCCAAAACCCACAGTCAAGGCAAGGACCCCCCTCCCCCAACCCCGCACAGGGCAGTCACCATGGGAGTTTTTTCTGCCCATGGTCTAGGATACCATGCAAGCAGTCACTAGTGAAAGAAACTTGCTCAGCACTGTGTGGCTGAGCGGTGGCAAGCAAGGAGAGACAGTTTTCCTTCCAGCCCCATTGTCTGTTGAGCAATACGACACTGCCATCCAGCCTGGAAAATCCCTTCAGGCATCCCAGCCTGATTCCAGCATTTCCCTTTCCTGATCCCCACAATAACTTGATCCCACTTCACCAGAGGGAGCAGAAGTCTGCCATAATTATTACAGCTGGCCTGTTAGGACAGCAAGAGGATTTCTGGCTGGAAAGAAACTGGAGTATTTGCGGACAGGAAAAGAGATCCATAGTTTTATGTTTTTTATGCAGTTAACTTCTCAACCCTCATGGTTAAAAAAGCATGCTGGCAGTACACTTCCCTTTTTTCATACCAATTCCCAGAAAGATCACTGAATTTATCTCATTGCACATATGCCCTCTCAGGCCAGCAGGAAATGGCCAGACCTCAGGAGCTTGTCTGTTTTTTGTTGCCCAATCTCCTTCCAGATGAGGCATGCTCCTTCACTGACTTGTCTGGAAGATTCATGTAACTATCTGCTGTTATAGGTATTAAAATACATGTATATATTTATATATGTCACCAGTATCCTTGGTTGAAATCAACTGCCACAAAAACACTGGTGGAAATGGAAAATGTCAGTGGAACTTTTTGTGGCCTCGAAGAAAAGATTCAGATTCATTTTGAACAAAGGAACTCAGTTTCTTTAATGTAACAAGCCTCAAAGCTCTATGATGAATTCGGCTTTAGGCTGTGGAGCTGCAGTGCCCAGTTCCACAGGGGTTTGGATGCAGGGCTGGGATGCTGCCCTGGCTACCCTATTTCTCTTTCAGCTTGAATGCTTGCCAGGCACTAAGGGCTTGGTCTTGCTTTGACCCAAAGACAGCAGGGGCTGCCTCAGGCACCCATCACCAGTGGTGTCTGGGGAGGGCTCCAGGAGGGATCCTTTCACAAGAGGAAGGCATCAAGGGAAGGAGGTTGGGTTGGTGGTGGGCAAAAAAATTTCTGTACCTGGGGTAGCTTTAGAAAGGTAAGAAGGGAGGCTGCTGGAATGGAAGCAGATAACACACCTTCCACACCTGCTGCAGTATGGATAAGCTTGGAAGAGCATCCTTCACCCCCAGAGGCTGGCACTGGAGAGCCTCAGGTGTCAGGATGCAATCCACCCACCTGACACAAAGAGGATGACAGACTCGTCACACACAACAACGGAGTTGCGCTGAACCACACACTGGTAAGAGCCGTTGTCCAGGATTTCCACGAGGGAGATCCACAGGGTGAGGTTCCAGGGGTCCATCTCTATCCGGTTCCGGTACCGCTCGTGCTTGGAGATCATATTCCCCTCTGAGTAGGCCAGCACCACGTCCGTAATGTTCTTCTGCCAGTAGACCCGGTACTTGTGTAGGCTTTCTGAGCTGGGAATTTCATGACAACAAGGCAGGCTGACCTTTTCCCCCACTTTGCTTCTGACTATTTTCTTCTCCAGTGCTTGGCCTGCAGGTGAGGAGCAAACAAAAGTCAGTGAGTCAGTGGTACAGCCTTGTGCCAGGACCTGCTGCCTAAAGCTCACCCCTTTTGGCTGTGACTGCTCACATCCCTCATCAGCCACCGAGCTGTTTCACAGCTCCAGCTCTGCACTGAGGGGAGCCACCCCTGGGCATTGCCTCCTACATCATGCTCCACTGCTACTCAGGATCATGACCCAGTAGGCACACAAGGATTGCTGCATGGATTGCTGAAGGCAAAGGCAGGAGAGTTGCTTGCCTGAACATAAATTTTGCTGGCCCCTGTAAAAATAGGGATAGAAATGCACATGCACAAACTGCTATCTCCTCTGCTTCCCTTTTCAGAGCCTGGTGTTTGGAAAAATCTGTGTTGCTCTCCAATGGCTTCTCTTCATGCTTAACAGGGCCACAGTGTACTATTTGTTCAGGGGGGCTGGGGGATTTTTGGTAGTCACTTTTTTGTAAAAGGAAAGAGACCCAAAACTTTCAAGATCCCAGAAACTAGAATCAACCCTACAATGATACACAAAGGTTGCAGCCACACTTGTGGTCAGCCTTTCAGCAATAGTGCCTAGTCTAGGTAGAACAAATTTATCTTTGTGAAAGCTCATGGGACAACTTGGAACCAGCACAGATGTTCTCCAACTCCTGGCCTGTGACTGTGCCAGTGGCACACCTGGAGTACAGCCATGTCCTGACAACACTGAGACCCTTGCAGGGTGCAGTTAGGTACAACTCTGACCACGTGAGCAGTAATTCCCCTGCTAAGCACCCTGCTCCCAGGATCCGCCTCGCTTTGCCACTCCTTCCTCTTTCCAGTGGGTAAAGGTTCACAGGGGCTGCCATCCAGGGAGCAGCCTAGCAAGGAGTTCCTGCTGCTGCTGCAAGGTGACCCAGCATGGACACACAGCCCTGTGCTGCACCACAGGACAGGTGCCTGGGCTTTCACCCGAGTTAGGGCAAGCCTGGGGATGATGTGCACTATCAGGCTGCTCTCTGTCCTGCTTGCCTCGGCCTCGCTGCCTCAGCACTCATCTCCAGTGGTGGAAGTGGGATATCAATCTGGTACACTCCACTGACTGAGAGCAGAAAAACAAGGAAATAGCTGTCTTCAGGACAGAAAAGATTCAGATTCCCTCTTCTTTCCCTGCAGAACACATCTCAGTAACCACACCTGAGAGGGGAAGCAGGAAAGTCCTGACAGGCGGTGTGTCGCTGATAGGGACAGCGCAGCATCACCCATCAGTGGAGGGGAGAGCCCACCTGCAAAGCCTCTGCCTGAAGTGTGAGCTGAGCAATGCACAAAGCTGAGCCTCAGAACTGCCACCTCCCCAGCAAAGCCTGGCTGGTGCTGGCTCACTCTTGGTAGTCCCAGCCTAGCTGCAGCCACGCTGTCCAGAGGCAGCAGGCAGCTGTGACCGGGATGCTGCGGCATTCGCATTCAGCCGCTGTCCAAGGCGGCCACAAGCTGCTTGCCTGCCAGGCCTCATTTGCTTAGCAGTGACTCGCAGACCCTGGGGTGACACACAGACCCTGGGGCCACTGCCACAACAGGAGCCTTGTGGCACAGCCCTGTGACTTGCTCACAGTCCTACAGCTGCCCGTGCTGGGGGGAGACAAGGGGATGCTCGGCCAGTGCCCTGCCGCAGCTGGAGCTCGGGGCTGATTGCTGGAGTAGAGCCCAGACACAAAGCCTGGGACAGAACATTTAACATGGTGTGGCACTTAGGGACAGGGTTTGTTGGTGGACTTGGCAGGGCTGAGTTAAAGGTTGGGCTGAAAGATCTTAAAGGTCTTTTCCAACCTAAATGATTCTGTGATTCTGTGGAATAAATTTCACTCCCCTCCCCCAGCGCACACCCACCCCTGTCTCACTTGCATACTTGACATTAAATCTGTAGGAAACACACCAAAAAATACTGTGGATGTCCTGGTGACACTATGGAATGTTTTAATATTAGCTAAATAAAACAGAATATGTAATTAAATTAGAAACTTCTTATTTAACTGGTTTCCCTCCACTCAGCCACTCCACTGGTCTTCCAAAGGGAAAGTTTCTATATTTCCCCCTTACTTCCTGTACTTCCCCTTCTAATGCATTGCAGATCCTGAGCAACCAAGCTGGGGCAGACCAGGATTTGCTCACACTGACCTCTGTCAGCCATCAGCTGAAAGCAAAATGAGAGAGAAATTAATTCTTCCAAGGAGAGAAACTGCCTTGTCTTGCCAACCTTTGCAGCCTAAAATTCAGGATTTCTTGACATCAGCATTTAAATTGCTACTGCTAGATCTACCCTGCAGGAAGAGTTCTTGCCCTTTCAGGAATGCCCTTTCAGGAATGCACATATAATTTTAGCATTCACAACATCCTCTGGCAATGACTTGTGCAGTTTGATTACATGCTGTGTGAGAAAGCATTTCCTTCTGTTCTCTTTAAAAGCAGCCCACTTCAGGCTGTGATTCTTTAAGTTCCTTCTCCTGCACCTCTGTGTGTGTTTGTGTGTACATGTGCTTTTATCTTTGACCACATCTTCACTTGTTCTCACAGTGCAGCTCTTATTATTATTGGAGAGTCTTGAAAGAGCAGCCAGTCAAACATCCAGTCAAAATCTGGGATTGATAAAGACTATTTTCTATTTTCTTTGGCAGCAATAGGGGAAGAGTAGGAGTATAGAAAATGTCAGGGTGACATCACATCATGAGTTGCATGAGGTTCTCCCTACCTTGCCCCTCAGAGTCTCCTTTGCAACCAAAAGGAGAACAAAAACCTCCTTGGGAGTACATGTGCAGGGGCTGGAAACTCCTGCTGATGTCATGTCTACCCTTAAAAGGCTCTGCACCCTTGAAACTGCAACCTGAATGCTGCGAGCCTGAAGGAACCAAAGTCCATGAAGAGTCATTCAGCCCTACAAAAGTCCCCTTTCGCTTTAGAGGTGAACTGCAAAGCAAAAATGAAAATCCAGCTCTGTGCCGTTTCTGTGCCAAATGCTTTCTGCAGCCAGGCTGTGGGGAAGGTATTCACCATGGAAATAATTTTTAATGACTTTTCTAGAAAAAGATCTCTCCTCTTCCCACCCTTCTGAAGCTCACCACTCTCTTGCTGTGCACACACATCACTCCATCACTGGAAGTGACATGTGGCAATGCTGACCTGATGGAAGGGCTGACTTTCTCTTCCCTGGGCAGAAAAGCTTGCTTCCTTCAAACTATGTCTGTGCTGCAGATGCCCCAAACAGTGGGGCTAGCTGGAACAGAAAGGAATATAGCCAAGAATAGTTCCTTCTTATTTGCTCTGAGAGTCAGGAGAGCTGTTGAGCCCATATCCCTATTTCCCTCACTCTTTGCCCAAGCCTTGACTCAGAAATTCCCCATCCACAGGGAGCTTTGTTATCCTGACCACGAATGCAGTCAGACAGCAAATGAGAGCAGATTTCCTCTGGCACAGAAGTCTTGCAGACATTTGACAGTAAAAGGCAACTAAAGACCTAGCAATGCTCTGGAGAAGCAGCCTCAAACTGTTGGAAACCTCCAAATAAGTCCTGGTTAACAGAAGCTCACAAGCCATTCTTTTTCTCTTGCATTCCCCATTTCTCTGCCCTTCTGAGCCTTGCCTTGCTTTTTTCCCTTCTGGTTCCCTATTTGTCTTTGCAACAGCAGCTGGTATCTACTCGTAAATTACTGGCATCACTGACTTTGCCTAGGATTGTGTATCTGGGATTCCCACTCTGCAGGTAATTCTGCAGCTCAGACCCCTCATTTTCTGGGAATAGCACATTCACCCCAAACTTGTCTGATTTATCCTTTGAGGGCAATGCAGTATTTTACAGGGATTTCCAAGCAAAACAGACAATGAGTCGAAAAATCAATTTTGAAAAGCTGAATCTTTAAAAGACTAGGCACTCCCCCTTGATCTTGTCTTTATCCCCGGTGATTTTACCAATGAGGAATGAGATTCTCTCCAGATTTTCCATGGAGCCAATAGCCAGCAAATGTCCTGTGCTACATGGGAGTATGTGGAATGTTTCATGTTTAAATCAGTGACTCCTGAGAACACACTGATGGCAGAAAGATGCTGGTAGATGCCCAGATAACCTCTGTGTGGAGACACTGGTTCAGAAGTGCATAAAAACACTGCCTTCCTCTGTGTTTCATTGTAAAGACTCTGTGCACTAATAAATATGGGATGAAACAGAGAAAAGTGGGTGCTGTAAGGCCGTGATGGCTGTCCTCTTTACGGAGCCTGTGGCTGCAGATTAACCCAGGTGTGAGTGCCTGACCAGCCTCTGAGGCTTCACAGACTCCACTCCAGCAAGCTCAGCATGCAAAGAGATGTCTTGGCAGACATGAAAAGGAAGAGTGGGCCTTTCCCCCTTGCATAACCCCAGGCCCAGCCTCTCATCACAAACCATGGTCCTGCTGCTGCTCTGGGCCGCTGTGGCGAAGCAAAGCAGCTGCAAATCCAGATGTTTTGCTCAGGTCAAGTTCCATTACCTATCCCAAACGTGGTTAGAGAGGGGAGCAGAAAAGAAGGCCATCCTTGCTTGCTTCTGCGCTGTAACCTCGGGGTACCCCATACACGGTTTTATGCACTTCCCATCTTTACACTGCCACATTCCTGCTAAACAAAAGAATAACCCTGGCTTGCCCAGCTCTAAACTGTAGATTTGGCAATTATTATAACACTCCCAGGGTGTTTTGGCGTCCCTCTCCACCAGCATTCCTCTGTTCCACTGTAATGCTGTTTTATTTTGTGTTTGTTTGCACATCTTCACCTTTAGTGAAGAAATCTTTGAAGCCATGAAGTGGCTGTGAAAACCAGAGGGCAATCTGCAATTAGCATCTGAGAAGACAAAAGGGAATCTGAAATACTTTGGTAGAGAGGATGGCTCCAGCCAGCTGACACCTCTTGCTCCAGCTCAGTTTTTGGTACTTGAGGAGATCAAAGTCTGCTTTCTGAGTCAGCCTGGGACAAGCCCGCTGGCCGGGTATGTCCAGCCGTGTTTGTTATGTGAGTAAAATCGCAACTCTGCACAATCACCGGCAATTCTCTCATCTTGGCACCGGCCAGGAGGTCAGATCCAAGCAAGGAGCTGGATATGGAACCAGAATTACTTGGAGATGGGGACTAGATCGTCTCTTCGATCTGTTCCCCCACTGCAGAGTGCACCACATGGACGCTGCTCAAGGAGGAAAGGATGGAGAGACCTCGCTTTGTCCCCTACAAACCAGCAGGGACACATGGCCGTGGGGACAGAAGGACATCTTTGACTTGGAGAAACGAGCAAAAGAAGAGTCTGAGCCTTCTCCCTTTCTGCACTCCCAGCCCGTGGAATGTCACCCTGCTACAATAAAAAAGGGCAGGGAGGGCCCCTAAACCTGGATGTCCTCAGATTTGCATATTTTAGTTCCTTTAGAGATCAAATTCCTGTATCTTGCTCAGCACTTCTTTAGATTTCCCAGTTTGGGAGCCGAAACTAGATGTGGCATTTGTGTAAGATGAGCTGGTGGGGGAGATCTGTCACAAAGACAGACAAAAATAAATTTGTTAATTTTTCCCCCTGCAGTCTCCATCTCTTGCTGACAGGATCACTTTGTACTTCCTCTATATTCATCTCCCAGCTGAAGATGTTCTCAGATAATTTTCCTAATTCCTCCAGTACCACTGCCATGCATGCTACTGTCCTCACAGCAGTTTCTGAAATTGAGGTCCTCCCCACTGCTTAAGGCTGTAGTTTTCTTCAGTGCTTACTAAATCTCTGTCTCACATGTTCCCCGAGCAGCCAGCCCTCTCTTGAAACTGATAGAAGGTGAAAGTACCCAGTAACTAGGAAAATCAAGTATGATACCTCTCACAGAAGCCCACTTCAAAGTCGAAAAATTACAATTTTAAATTTTTTTTCTTTTTTTCCTGCTGAAGTACTTGCCCACAGCCATAGCAACACTCACCAGTGCAGCTGCCAACGCTGTAGGCCTGCCAGCCATTATCTTGTTAGAGAAACTGGTCTGTGCTCAGGCACTGACTCACAGATGCTCTGCAGACAGCCCCGACCGTCACCCCGCTGCTGGAGCAGAGATTACACAGCCCTAGATAAGAGCGTGGCATGGAGAATGGTGATTAGCTGGAGGACACTCGGGGAAGCAGAGCAGTGCAGAGGGCTCTGTAAGCTCCAGGAGCTGCAGAGGGAGTGGAATGAGAGGCAGGGGCTGCTGGAGGCACCGTCCGGGAGCACTGAGGGCAGGGAAGGGGCTCTCTCGGTTTTTAGGAAGCGGTGTCTGACAGCAAGCTCTGTTCTCTCTGAAGCACTTCCCCTGGCACAAGGACCAAATCTCTGTCTGCAGGGCATTTCAAATGACACCAGAGGGTACCAGCTAAGGTGAGAGCAGCGCTGTGCAGGGAGACTTTCTTCAATCGTCTTTTCTAACAACCTTTTATGCGATGTGGTAGGAATTGGAGCTCGCCAAAAGGTGGCTGTCCTTTGAGTGCAGGATAGGTAGAAATGCCACCATTAGCCATCAGTCAGCACTTTCTTTTCAGTCAGGGAGTCCCCTGGGACCAATGATATTTTAAAAGCATAACAGTGAAAAAGCAGAAGCAAAGCCTGTGGCATTTCTGAGTTGGGAAAGATTTACATATTCTCAAATGAACTCCTGAGACTCCCGATGCTGATGCCCCTCCGAGGGGACAGAACAGCTACAATTAAACATAAAGTTAATCTATTTTAAAACAGAGCTGACCTCCTTCTGCCAAGTGAACAGAATTCACTGCATCCTGCCTTGCCACCCTATGGAAGATGCCACATCCACATGTGCACTGCATTTGTACTGGGAAACACGTTTAAAAAGGAAGGAGAAGCCTTCAGCCTGGAGAAGAGGTTCCAGGGGGACTTTAGAGCAGCCTTCCAGGGCTTAAAAGGAGCCTTAAAGAAGGCTGGAGAGGGACTTTTCACAAGGGCATATAGCAATAGGACAAGGGAGAATGGCCTCAAGCTGAAGGAGGGAAGGTTTAGATAAGATATTAGGAAGAAATTATTTATTATGAGGGGGGGTGAGGTGCTGGCTCAGGTTGTCTAGGGAAGTTGTGGATGTTCCAGCCCTGAAGGTGTTCAAAGCCAATTTGGGAAGGACTCTGAGCCACCTGGTCAAATGGAACTGTCCATGGCAGGGAGATTAGAACAAATTGAGCTTTAAGATCCCTTCCAACACAAACTCTGTAATTCTTTGAGAATTTCTCTGAATGTTGAAATTCTCTCCCAGCTTGGCATGACCCTGGGATGCAGGCAGACAACAAACTCACACTGATCTCATGCCTTCCCCATGCAAGCAGAGGGGACCTGGCTCCCCTGTCCCTTCCAATCTTCTCCCGAGTCTGGTTCAAGATACCAGTCTTAAAAGAAAAGAAAAAAGAAACTTTCTGCTAAGCTGGAAGATGAAGTAGATCATCCAGGGATCAGACATGTGCAAAGAAGAGGAAGATCACATAGCCAGAGAGGAGCAGGACTGCATCTTTTGGTGGCAATGACCCATTTGTACCCCTCAACTGTGACTCCTGTCAGCATCCGTCCCCCTCCAGGGTGCACAGCATAGGTGCAAGAGCAAACTGGCTCAGAAAAAAACTAACTCACCACAAGAGAGGGAGAGGGATAACATCAGTCATTTATGTCAGATTAATTACCCCCATTAAACAACACTTGGAACTCAGAATCAAGGCAGTGATGTGCAGGAAAGGTGTGAAGGCGTAAGGGTGGCACCTTCTGCTTACCAGAATTAATCTACCACAATTAGTAAAAGCGTCCACTCCAAACTTTGCATGTTTAAATGCAGGAATGTCCAACATGCACACTGAAAAAGTCTCAGTGATCCCAGAAATGCAAAAAAGCTGTTGCAGTCAGAGCAACATGAGGTCACTGGAGCTATCTGGGTTCATTCCGATCTAACTGGAAAAAGGAAATTATGTGGGTGAAAGGAACATTTGACCCATAGCCTTACAAACTTGGCATTTAGACTTTTGACTGTATTTTGTGTGTAAAAATGTAGTTTGTCCAAGTTTAATTTTCTGTGGGTTTTATTTTTCCTAAATGATTCTTTAATTTAAGAAGCACTCAAGAGAAGAAGTAAAACAGTCTCTATAAGCAAAAAGCAGTAGGGTTTAGCTGGGTTTCTGTTTCTCCTCTTACAGCATGTTTCACTGTGGCTAGACTGACAGACAGAAAAAGGAGTTCCTTAGATCCACTGCCTTTGTTTTTGAAGGACTCTTTTTTTCTGCATGTCTGGAACAGGAGACAGAAACTCTTCCAAAAAAAAGAAATTAAAACAACAGCTGAAAGCATGAAGAGGAATAAGTCAGCAACTCAATTTGCATCCAGCGATCAGATGGGCAAATCCGGTATGTAAAGAAAATTTTGTGCCATCTCCGCCGTGAAATCTGCCCCAGCACAACCCATACCAGAGCTGGCACGGAAATTAGACACCAAGCACCTAAAATTGTCAGACACTTCAATATTTAGGGCTGGCCACAAAACAGGGATTCTTTCTCAGCCCTCATTGTCCCTTTCTGAAACCCAGCTCCACTCCAAGCTCTTCACTGGGAGTAACACAAAGGAAGGGGATTCCTGGAATGTGTTATTTGTGAGCCAGTGCTCTCTCACAGAAGTGTATATTGACCCTCCCTTCCCAACCCTCCAGTAACTTAGAAAAGCTGTAGGGAATTTTCTTCCAAACTTCTCAAAAAATTTCACCCCTGGGAAGAAACCAAGAGCTAAGTGGTCCCCAGCTATAAGAAAATACTCCAGGGAAGTTTAAAAATACTCCATGGGCATAAAGCTGGGGTTGCTGTGTCACTGAAGTCAGTGCCTATGCTTTGTTTGCACACAGGGCAGGGAAAGGTCATACCGAGGGACTTCAAGCTATATTTTTCTAGGATAAACTGGGGACTGAGAACATCTTACAGTTTGTAAGTAGCTGTGAAGGTGCAATGGCTTGATGAAACTAAGCCTGTGGGGATACCAGCAGTGCATTCAGATCATAAAAAAAAAAAGTTTGTGCTGTAACCAAGCTGTTTTGCCACTTTGTGCTGAGACAACAGGGTGTTGTTCATGGACATCAGTGTCTCCAGCAGCAGGTGACATCCCAGACACAGCTCTAAATTACACTGGCATTTCAGGGGGGCACCTCAGGTGAACGTCAGAATAGCAAAATTCAATTCAAAGGAAAAGAAATGGATCTACATAGCTTGCACATACATGAAATTCCTATGAAAGACAACCATCAAATCAACCTTCAACCGTTCCTATGAAAGACAACCCTCAAATCCCTTCTAGTTAAGCCCCCCATTAATGCCTTCCCCTGCTACAATGTGAAAATTCAGCCTGGCATTCCCTCTGTTACTTTTTCACTCACATGGGCTTTACAGAGGGCACCTGTTTCCATCCTAGAATGCTACCTGACCTTTTGCAGTGCTACATCAGGGAGGTGTGCCAGCATCAGGACACCTGGGCCAAACCAAGGACACGGGCTCTGGGAGCCAGCCCTGACTGTGCCTTGATGTGGCCACGAGCAGCCCCATGAGGGGTCAGTCCTGGAAATGCTGGCTGTGGTGACTCACTCGGTATTGCATGGGAAGTCACTGCCAGGGTGGTGGCAGACACCCAGGGCTCCACTATTTTGCCACAACAAGGTCAGAACCCAGTCCTTGTGGTCCCTGTGGGCAACGCTGAGAAGGCATCACCCACAAGCACCAGGAAAGCTTTTCAAGCCCAGTCCTTTGTGGGTACTGTACCACGTATTTTCATGGAGCAATTTAATGCAGGAATGCTGATCTTCAGAGAGAAAGGGTTCAGAGTGTGTGTGTGTGCATGCAGAGAGAGAAGTAAGTGCATCAGCTGTCCTGTTCTTATCATCTGCCAAGCCCCTGCTCCTGAAGCACTGTGACTTCCATTGACTTGTTGCTAGAGAAGCATCTAAAAATTGTGTCTCAAAAGTACAACTAGATAAACACTTAATTTTCTATTATCAAACTTGTATTTCTAGCAGTGGATATTAGCATGCATCAAACTATACATCCAAGTATACATCCTTTAGCCAAGGAACCAGAATAATTTTCAGAGAAATTACATGAGTGGAGAATTACCATATGCTCATAATTACATTATTAACATACCACAAGCTCTTAAACCACTGAGAGAGAAACAGTTCTGCTCATGATAGATTGTTTGCCTGATGCAAATACAAGCAAAGTATATTTGTGCTTGATAAATGGTTTGCAAACACAGAGACAGGGGAAAGAGTGAGGGGAAGACAGAAGAGCAGAGATCCCAGAGAGGCATTTGAGATTGTTGCTTTCTTTACAAGTGAGTTCTGCAATTCATTCCCTGCTAAATTCTCCAAGTTTTATCTTAAAATTCTGAGACTGAAACTCAAAATGAAACCTGGCATCAAATATCTCCCAGTTTCACAACAGCAGCATGAAAAGTTCCTAATTTTGCATTGCTTGATTTTTAAGGAAAACCTCAGTGCAGCCCAGGTTTGCTCTAGAGTATTGTTAGCTGCAGTGAAACACTAAAATTTACAATAAGCACAACTTATCTTGCAGCCACAACAAACTCCAGCTCAGAAGTGAATTTTGTGTGGTTTCCAGGTTAACATTTCACACATCTGAGAAGACCCATCCCAAGCCTGTTGAGGTGAGGAGCGATCTGTGTGAGCTTTGTGGCAAGTCCTCAGAAAAGGACAGGGAACTACTCAGGCAGGATTTCAACGGGGATTTGTGTTATTGGAGAAAGAACTCACTCTGCTCTGTGCTGAGCTGCCCAGGAGGTGCAGAGCACTCAGAGCTGCCATCTTTCCCTGTCATCTCCACCACACACCCACTTTCAACCACCCAAAAAGCTGCAGAAACCACCCCACCGCCGAGGCCGAAGCCCAAGGGGTTGCGCCATGTGCTCCCCACAGACATCAGCTGACCAAAACCACCCTCATTTCTCTCACCCTGGCTGCGATGGGAGCTCACCCTGCCTCTCTGGGAGCCAGCAGCCTGGTGCAATGGGCCTGGGAAGCTGAGAGCTGGGGGCTCTTCACTGAAGTGCCAGCACCCCAAACCCTGGCCTGGGCTCAGCCCTGGCAGAAGGCACCAGGACTGTCCTGAGGAGGGCCACCATCCCCTGGTGACCATCACAGGGTTCGCTGCTGCTGGTGCCCAGCCCCTTCCCACACTCCCATTCTGGTTCCTGCTTACCCATCCCAAGGCAGAGCAGCACGAAGAGCCCGAGCCCCAGCCACGTCCTCGACGCCAGCGCCGGTGGGGAGACAGGCAGGCACATCATCTTCCTGTAGCTCCTGGGCTGGGAGGAGAGGGCAGAATGGTTATGGCAGCGGAGCCTGAGGAGTCACAGCACCCTGCACTGCGTCCCTCTCCTTCCTGCCTGCTGCCAGCACCACAAGCCCCGAGCACAAGCCCAGCCTGCCCCACTTCCCTGCCCTGGTACCTGTCGTTTCCCTGGTCCAGCAGCACCGAGGCCACCCCTGAGGCCGGGAGGAGGCAAGGGGTTCAGTGCCAGGCCATGGGGGCCTGGCTGCTGTCACAGGCTGCCAGAACCCTCTCTGACAAGCTGCAGGGGGAAGTCTCGGTGCCGGGAGGCTGCTCGGCCTCATAAGTCACCTCACACCGCCCACGGCTTCCTCGCGGGGCGTGCGCCAGGATGCAGCCGCCCCCGGCACCCCGATTGCCTTCATCCCTCAGGGGTGCTCCGGGTGTTCCTCCAGCCTGGAGGGTGTCAGGCCAAAGAACCCTGCCTGTGAATGTGTCAGGCAGTGCTGGGGGCTTCGGAGGTTCAAATGCAGCTGAGTGAAACCCTGACGCTGCTTTGGGAATAGCTGTATAAAGTTAGGTTTGAAATGAAAGAAAATGCCCGCACCACCATTTCAGGCCCGGCAGGATGCAATCCACCAAGAAATGGATTTTCCAAAGAAAATGTAAGAAGGATTGCTTAGGCTGCACGCGATGGATGTCATGGCAGAGCACCTGGACAGGGAGTAGGATGTGACAGCAGGGCCGAATGTGGATGGCTGTGGTGTCACCAGAGAACATCCACCAGCAAGGTGGAAGTGCAAGGAGCACTTGCTCCCCAGCACTGTGTCCTGCCTTCCCCAGAAGGCAGCCAGTGCTCACCCAGCTCTGGATGGGGCAGGGGAGAGGCATGGACCATCCCTGCTTTAAAGCCTGGAAGGGCAGATCCATCAACAGCACAAGTGGCCAAACAAAGCCAGGGCCAAACGCAGCCAGTCCAGAGCAAATCCTGGGCAGAAAAACAAACCACTTAGGAAATAAGAGCCCGAGAGAGTAAATGCATGCTAAGTGATGTAGATTTGTACAGATACTGCACACCCTCCTGCAAAATAAAATAAACCCTGGTACAGTGTAAGAAGTTACAGTGTAAGGGGTTTTATTTAGCTGTAATAATCACAGCAAGAGGGCTGCATACCAATAAAACCTGATATTCTTCAAGGAGGAAAAAAAGTGCAAATACAAATCAAGAGTAAAATAATTTATTTAAATGCAGATTTCTGGTTTGCTGGTTTAAATTATTTTGATTTAAATGAAATGCATCCTTTCTATCAGAAATGATTTGCTGCTACATTGCTCCAGTTTTTCTTCAGTACAGGTCCCTTGAATTAGATAGATTAGATGGACTGGGTTGAATTACAAATCAGAATTTTATTTTGACATAATTAAAACGATGGTATTCTGTAGGGAAATCAAATGCAGGTTATAACATTTCTGTAGAGAGAAAATCATTGTATATGAAATGGCTGAGAGAAGTCTGTTATTGAGTCAGACTAGCACTTTCTACATTGCAGGGTTTTGAGCGCCTGTGTTTTGTGTTTTGGGCTGTGATCTAAATCCTGTACATTTGTACTCCATCCTTGCATTTTCTACCAGCATGGTTTGCAAATGCAGATGACAGTAGCACCACGGGTTTACGTAGAAGTGTTTCCATGGTGCTCAGAGAAGAAGAAAGTATCACTAATACAGCCAGCCATACACTAGGCTTCCCTAAGTCACAGCCCCAGCTCTCAGGCAGGGACAGCCTCTCTGTGAGTCAGATGGAGTAAACTTTCTCCTGCTAGTCTAATCATGAATCCTTACCATTACAGAGTTACTGGCAACCCTGTTACAGCTGTACAGTTCATCACCTCACTTTCATTTCAAATTCAAGCATTTTAAAAATACGTATTTCTGCCATTAGCATATCACAACAAGAAGGAAACTCCAGCTTGTTACGTTTGCATCTGTATCTCTTCCTCAGGACTTAACCTGCTTTTGGATGAGCAGTCCCAGGGAGAGTAACAGAGCTCATCAGCTGCCAGACTGTAGTAAAGGAAGTACCACAACCCCATATTACACACAGAAGAACATGCACCAGCTAAGGCTGCCTAAATTTTAGATAGAGAGCTGAACTTAAGGGTGTTATTCTCACTCAGGGCTCCTTCTCTTTTCCTAGGCATTGCAGTTCTTGGTACCTTCTCCTCTGGAGATCTCCCTGACTGCAAGGAGACTTAAGTAACAGAGAGAGAGGAGCAGCCAAGTGCTTTGTTCGGCTTTGATCAGAGGCAGAAGTCATAATTTTTCCATCACCTAAAGCTTCCCTAAGCATGTATCATATCCTTGATTCATGGAATCCATCAGTTCAAGGGAAGAGGTGTTATGCATCTTTAGGATGTTAACAAAGTTGAAGGACTCCTATATATTGAAGTCACAGTACAGAAGACATTGCTTTTTTGAGCACTGCAGAGAATAGTATAAGCCCACCAATTCACATCAAAATCCCCATAGAAATAAGGTTTCTTGTGCACTTGATTAGGCCTTCATCATTTCACTTCTGTGTGCTCCAGAAACAGCTTTAAATAGGTAGGAGTATTGCAAAGAGAAGCTAAGATTTAATAAGAAAGGATGGTTAAATTCTGCTAAAAACATTTACTGCAGAAAAGAGGAAGATGTGAGAGCATCACACAACTACATTTTTCCATTGCTTACCCAGAAAACCATTAGGGAAAAGGCAGAAAAGACAAGTGAAATTTTGCAGCATATGTGCTGTGTAGAGGAAATTAATTTTGGTAATCAGCACTTGTGGTAGAAATCCTTTGCGCGCAAAGGGAAGTCTTTTCAAATACATTGCTGCTAGCGTTCTCCTGCAGACCCACTGACATCACCAACTTTTTCCACCTCTGCAGAAATGCACTTCCAGTGTGTTTGAACAGTTATTGATTGTCAAGAACATACAAAGAAGCCACAACCTCCCTCTCTTTCTCAATCGACATCTCAGAGGGCTATCAGAAAGGTCAGGACTGGGTAAACACTAAACCAAAACACAGCACCTACTCTCCCACTGAGGATTCATAACCACATTCCCTCCTACAGGACTGGGACACCTTTCACTGTTTTCAAGGTGAACAGCCATTCCAATCTTTGTTAATCTGAACTAAAAGCACATCTGTGTACTTTTAGTACCAGAACATCCAGGTTGAATGGGAAGTACCCAAGATATGTTTCCAGAGATGTACATCACCAAAATATGGTTGTGCAAATGCCCTAAAAGCATCTTTGTCAGAGAAATGATCCCATTTCAAGGCAGAATAACATTTTTAGTGATATTTTTTTTCATAAAATCATAGAATTAGGTTAGAAAAGACCTTTAAGATCAATTAGGCCAACTGTTAACCCAGCACTGCTGGGTTAGTCCATGACTAAACCATGTCCTTAAGCACCATGTCTACATGTCTTTTAAATAACTCCAGGGATGGAGACTCATACCCTGGGCAGCCTGTTCCAGGGCTGGATAACACTTTTGGTGAAGATTTTTAAATTATATTCACTCTAAACCTCCCATGGCATCACTTGAGGCCATTTCCTCTTGTCCTGCCAGCGTTTGATGGTTCCAATACCAGCACCAATAAAATGCAGAGCACGTGGAGTAATGAATTGAATTCAGCTGGTAATGCTCATCTGTTTCTCAGTGGAATTATATGACAGGTTTTGGTGTTTTTTTCTTTTCCTGTAAGAGAAGGGCAGAAAGCAGCCTTATCAAAGTGGTCCCAGCATCCTGAGAAGTGAGGCCTTTCATACAAAGACTGATGGTCTCCTATGCAATACAAATAACAAAATAAAATAATTTTGTGAAGTAAGAAGAAAATCCAGTGGTTTCAGGTTACAGAAAATCCCTTTTATCTTACAAAGGAAAATAACAATAACAAAATTTCTACAGCTCCAGAGACTTTTTGTTCTTGTTTTTCCCTTCAGCTGTCCCCAACCTTCAGATTCTAAAACTGGCAAGATTTGAAGAAGTGAAGTCTTCATCTTGGCACAGATTGGAGCACAAGCATCATCTTGTTTGCAGAAATAAAAAATAAAAAAGAGAGAGGGAGGGAGGGAGGGAGGAAGGAAGTGGCGGAAGGAAGTGGCGGAAGGAAGTGGCGGAAGGAAGGAAGGAAGTGGCGGAAGGAAGGAAGTGGCGGAAGGAAGTGGCGGAAGGAAGTGGCGGAAGGAAGTGGCGGAAGGAAGGAAGGAAGGAAGTGGCGGAAGGAAGGAAGGAAGGAAGTGGCGGAAGGAAGGAAGGAAGGAAGGAAGGAAGGAAGGAAGGAAGGAAGGAAGGAAGGAAGGAAGGAAGGAAGGAAGGAAGGAAGGAAGGAAGGAAGGAAGGAAAGGAAGGAAGGAAGGAAGGAAGGAAGGAAGGAAGGAAGGAAGGAAGGAAGGAAGGAAGGAAGGAAGGAAGGAAGGAAGGATGGAAGGAAGTGTCCGAAGGAAGTGGCGGAAGGAAGTGGTGGAAGGAAGGAAGGAAGTGGCGGAAGGAAGTGGTGGAAGGAAGTGGCGGAAGGAAGTGGCGGAAGGAAGGAAGGAAGTGGCGGAAGGAAGGAAGTGGCGGAAGGAAGTGGCGGAAGGAAGTGGCGGAAGGAAGTGGCGGAAGGAAGTGGCGGAAGGAAGTGGCGGAAGGAAGTGGCGGAAGGAAGTGGCGGAAGGAAGGAAGGAAGGAAGGAAGGAAGGAAGGAAGGAAGGAAGGAAGGAAGGAAGGAAGGAAGGAAGGAAGGAAGGAAGGAAGGAAGGAAGGAAGGAAGGAAGGAAGGAAGGAAGGAAGGAAGGAAGGAAGGAAGGAAGGAAGGAAGGAAGGAAGGAAGGAAGGAAGGAAGGAAGTGGCAGAAGGAAGGAAGGAAGGAAGGAAGGAAGGAAGGAAGGAAGGAAGTGGCGGAAGGAAGGAAGTGGCGGAAGGAAGTGGCGGAAGGAAGTGGCGGAAGGAAGTGGCGGAAGGAAGTGGCGGAAGGAAGGAAGGAAGGAAGTGGCGGAAGGAAGTGGCGGAAGGAAGTGGCGGAAGGAAGGAAGGAAGGAAGGAAGGAAGGAAGGAAGGAAGGAAGTGGCGGAAGGAAGGAAGGAAGGAAGGAAGGAAGGAAGGAAGGAAGGAAGGAAGGAAGGAAGGAAGGAAGGAAGGAAGTGGCAGAAGGAAGGAAGGAAGGAAGGAAGTGGCGGAAGGAAGGAAGGAAGGAAGGAAGGAAGGAAGTGGTGCAAGGAAGGAAGTGGCGCAAGGAAGTGGCGGAAGGAAGTGGCGGAAGGAAGTGGCGGAAGGAAGGAAGGAAGTGGCGGAAGGAAGTGGCGGAAGGAAGGAAGTGGCGGAAGGAAGGAAGTGGCGGAAGGAAGGAAGTGGCGGAAGGAAGTGGCGGAAGGAAGGAAGTGGCGGAAGGAAGTGGCGGAAGGAAGTGGCGGAAGGAAGGAAGTGGCGGAAGGAAGGAAGTGGCGGAAGGAAGTGGCGGAAGGAAGGAAGTGGCGGAAGGAAGTGGCGGAAGGAAGGAAGTGGCGGAAGGAAGGAAGTGGCGGAAGGAAGGAAGGAAGGAAGGAAGGAAGGAAGGAAGGAAGGAAGGAAGGAAGGAAGTGGCGGAAGGAAGGAAGGAAGGAAGGAAGGAAGTGGCGGAAGGAAGTGGCGGAAGGAAGTGGCGGAAGGAAGGAAGGAAGTGGCGGAAGGAAGGAAGGAAGTGGCGGAAGGAAGTGGCGGAAGGAAGGAAGGAAGGAAGGAAGGAAGGAAGGAAGGAAGGAAGGAAGGAAGGAAGGAAGGAAGGAAGGAAGGAAGGAAGGAAGGAAGGAAGGAAGGAAGTGGCAGAAGGAAGGAAGTGGCGGAAGGAAGTGGCGGAAGGAAGGAAGGAAGTGGCGGAAGGAAGTGGCGGAAGGAAGTGGCGGAAGGAAGTGGCGGAAGGAAGTGGCGGAAGGAAGGAAGGAAGGAAGTGGCGGAAGGAAGGAAGTGGCGGAAGGAAGTGGCGGAAGGAAGTGGCGGAAGGAAGTGGCGGAAGGAAGTGGCGGAAGGAAGTGGCGGAAGGAAGTGGCGGAAGGAAGGAAGGAAGTGGCGGAAGGAAGGAAGGAAGTGGCGGAAGGAAGGAAGGAAGGAAGGAAGGAAGGAAGGAAGGAAGGAAGGAAGGAAGGAAGGAAGGAAGGAAGGAAGGAAGGAAGGAAGGAAGGAAGGAAGGAAGGAAGGAAGGAAGGAAGGAAGGAAGGAAGGAAGTGGCAGAAGGAAGGAAGGAAGGAAGGAAGGAAGGAAGGAAGGAAGGAAGGAAGGAAGGAAGTGGCGGAAGGAAGTGGCGGAAGGAAGTGGCGGAAGGAAGTGGCGGAAGGAAGTGGCGGAAGGAAGGAAGGAAGGAAGGAAGGAAGGAAGGAAGGAAGGAAGGAAGGAAGGAAGGAAGGAAGGAAGGAAGGAAGGAAGGAAGGAAGGAAGGAAGGAAGGAAGGAAGGAAGGAAGGAAGGAAGGAAGGAAGGAAGGAAGGAAGGAAGGAAGGAAGTGGCAGAAGGAAGTGGCGGAAGGAAGGAAGTGGCGGAAGGAAGGAAGTGGCGGAAGGAAGGAAGGAAGGAAGGAAGTGGCGGAAGGAAGGAAGTGGCGGAAGGAAGGAGGAAGGAAGTGGCGGAAGGAAGTGGCGGAAGGAAGGAAGGAAGTGGCGGAAGGAAGTGGCGGAAGGAAGGAAGTGGCGGAAGGAAGGAAGTGGCGGAAGGAAGGAAGTGGCGGAAGGAAGTGGCGGAAGGAAGGAAGTGGCGGAAGGAAGTGGCGGAAGGAAGTGGCGGAAGGAAGGAAGTGGCGGAAGGAAGGAAGTGGCGGAAGGAAGTGGCGGAAGGAAGGAAGTGGCGGAAGGAAGGAAGGAAGGAAGGAAGTGGCGGAAGGAAGGAAGTGGCGGAAGGAAGGAAGGAAGGAAGGAAGGAAGGAAGGAAGGAAGGAAGGAAGGAAGGAAGGAAGGAAGGAAGGAAGGAAGGAAGGAAGGAAGGAAGGAAGGAAGGAAGTGGCAGAAGGAAGGAAGGAAGGAAGGAAGGAAGTGGCGGAAGGAAGTGGCGGAAGGAAGTGGCGGAAGGAAGGAAGGAAGTGGCGGAAGGAAGGAAGGAAGTGGCGGAAGGAAGGAAGGAAGGAAGGAAGGAAGGAAGGAAGGAAGGAAGGAAGGAAGGAAGGAAGTGGCGGAAGGAAGTGGCGGAAGGAAGTGGCGGAAGGAAGGAAGGAAGGAAGGAAGGAAGGAAGGAAGGAAGGAAGGAAGGAAGGAAGGAAGGAAGGAAGTGGCGGAAGGAAGGAAGGAAGGAAGGAAGGAAGGAAGGAAGTGGCGGAAGGAAGGAAGTGGCGGAAGGAAGGAAGTGGCGGAAGGAAGGAAGGAAGGAAGGAAGGAAGTGGCGGAAGGAAGGAAGGAAGTGGCGGAAGGAAGGAAGGAAGGAAGGAAGGAAGGAAGGAAGGAAGGAAGGAAGGAAGGAAGGAAGGAAGGAAGGAAGGAAGGAAGGAAGGAAGGAAGGAAGGAAGGAAGGAAGGAAGGAAGGAAGGAAGGAAGTGGCGGAAGGAAGGAAGGAAGGAAGGAAGGAAGGAAGGAAGGAAGGAAGGAAGGAAGGAAGGAAGGAAGGAAGGAAGGAAGGAAGGAAGGAAGGAAGGAAGGAAGTGGCGGAAGGAAGGAAGTGGCGGAAGGAAGGAAGGAAGGAAGGAAGGAAGGAAGGAAGGAAGGAAGGAAGGAAGGAAGGAAGGAAGGAAGGAAGGAAGGAAGGAAGGAAGGAAGGAAGGAAGGAAGGAAGGAAGGAAGGAAGGAAGGAAGGAAGTGGCGGAAGGAAGGAAGGAAGGAAGTGGCGGAAGGAAGTGGCGGAAGGAAGTGGCGGAAGGAAGGAAGTGGCGGAAGGAAGTGGCGGAAGGAAGTGGCGGAAGGAAGGAAGTGGCGGAAGGAAGTGGCGGAAGGAAGTGGCGGAAGGAAGTGGCGGAAGGAAGTGGCGGAAGGAAGGAAGGGAGTGGTGGAAGGAAGGAAGGAAGGAAGGAAGGAAGGAAGGAAGGAAGGAAGGAAGGAAGGAAGGAAGGAAGGAAGGAAGGAAGGAAGGAAGGAAGGAAGGAAGGAAGGAAGGAAGGAAGGAAGTGGCGGAAGGAAGTGGCGGAAGGAAGTGGCGGAAGGAAGGAAGGAAGTGGCGGAAGGAAGTGGCGGAAGGAAGGAAGTGGCGGAAGGAAGTGGCGGAAGGAAGTGGCGGAAGGAAGTGGCGGAAGGAAGGAAGTGGCGGAAGGAAGGAAGGAAGTGGCGGAAGGAAGGAAGTGGCGGAAGGAAGTGGCGGAAGGAAGGAAGTGGCGGAAGGAAGGAAGTGGCGGAAGGAAGTGGCGGAAGGAAGTGGCGGAAGGAAGTGGCGGAAGGAAGGAAGGAAGGAAGGAAGGAAGGAAGGAAGGAAGGAAGGAAGGAAGGAAGGAAGGAAGGAAGGAAGGAAGGAAGGAAGGAAGGAAGGAAGGAAGGAAGGAAGGAAGGAAGGAAGGAAGGAAGGAAGTGGCGGAAGGAAGGAAGGAAGGAAGGAAGGAAGGAAGGAAGAGATAGTGTCCTTTGGTTACATGGTAAGCACGGGTAGCATGTCTGGTGTGCCATGGTAAATCAGGAGTTTACCAATAAAATTTAAAAAAATCTTCTGAACTCAGAAACAGAGAAGGGGGTAATGTGGGAAATTAATCCCAGCAATGCAAACACAAAATGCACCAACATCGTTTGACAGGTGTAACTTTAACCTGATTACTGTGTGGGTGGATATTTGATTTTTACTGCACAAAGCACCAGGGCTCCTTGACAAAATTCCTTAATAATCTGGGATTAACGTTCCTCAATTACCTCACAGCAAACTACTGTAAGGAAGCCACTGGATTGCTGTGCTTTGCTGTAGTGAGACATCCCTGTTTGTGCAACCACTGAGCTCACACAGTCCATGAAGTAAAGAGTGACAGGTCTGTGCATGCAGGCTGGCACTCACAGCTGCCCTCATCCACTCCTTTCCTCCAGGGCAGCTCCTGCAAGCTCTTCCCTTGTAGCAGGGCTGCTCATAAAGGAGGATGCAATCTCCTGTGGTTTCCACCCCTGTGAGTGATGACAGAGCTGCAAACACACTGGTTTCCCTCACAAAAGCAGGATGGGCTTCCTGCAATGGTTGTGCCAGGGAGTCACAGTCCTTGGCAGCACCAGGCTGGGAAGAAGACACAGGCTGATTTTTATTGCTTTTAATATTCCCACCAAGTATTCCAGCACACAGGCAGCTTAAACTTTGTGTCTGGCTATGACTTAAATTACTGTTTGTGCTGGGTGCATTGCAGGCTTTGCTGGCTTATAAGGGGCTGTGAGTTTTTGTCCTGTTTTCACAAGCAGTTTAGGCTGGCAGGGAACAGCAGCTCTGTGGCTGAGATGGCCTTACCCTGAATACCATTTTATTTCTTTTTCTCTCTCTCTTTTTTTTTTTTTTTTTTTTTTTTTTTTTTGCTATTACATGGAAAAATGTAAATGCAACCAGGAGCAAGCACTGCACAGGGTACACACTCAGAGCACTTTTCCTGCCCTGTTCCCCCACCTTGGAGGGCTACTGGAGCCTCTCCCTGCAGGCAGGGTACCTGCACTCCCTGCTCCAGGCACCAGCAGTGCTGGGGTGCAGCTGAGGACAGCCAGATCCCTGGAAAGCCTGCCTAATCAGGCATTTTGCTATTTGTCACACACAAGTGACTGCATCAAGGGGAAGGTGATTTTCAGGCTGTTTCCTATCCAGGACTGTATTTCCCTGTGTTACCCTTGCATTCACTGGGGAAAAAACTGTAAGGTTCTGAGCTGGCTTCAGAGTGGATCACACGGAGGCAAAATCTGAGGATCTTGGTCCTAGAGGTCTTGCAGAGATCCATGGAAATTCACACTGTTCTAATCATGAAACCACAGTGGCAATGAGAAACTGACACAGTGCAAACATGAGCAAGTATATATTTAAGCCTGTGTGCCAAGATGATAACATGTGGATATGAAAAAGCCCTGCAAAAGGAATGCATCAAGGTGTGCAAAGTACCCTGTTGGAGAAGCAGCACTTTGAGTCTGCCTTCTCCGTGAGGTCTGCTGGGCATTTGTCCTGGCAGCTGGAGGAATCTGTCAATATGATTAAGGACTGACAAACTGTAAGTGTGTTTTGCTTATCAGAACGTTGTTTTTGATTTTAGTAATCCACAGTTGATTCCCGTGATGCTTGGTTTCTAAGATGCAGGCTTACAAAAATCCCAAGAATTACTTCCATATGGTTGATCAGAGGCAAGGACAAATCTCACCCCTGAACATTTATCCCTCAGTGCCCCCTTGGAATCTGGTTCAACATGCTAACCCTGCAAAGAAAAAAAAATTAAACAAACTTATTATTCTTGGCTATCTTTGCGAGTTGCATTGATTTACTAGAACCAGCATCAGGAGCAGGACATGGTGGAGAAAGAGAGAAGGGACTGTTGATAAAAAATGGGCATTAAATCAGCTCCAAATGTTATATATAATTTCACCCAAATCACTGTTTTCAAACCTCTCCTGCCTTCAAGAGTGAAGCAAAGTAAATCCCCCCTGATGCCCACAGGAGCACATAATCAAGGAATTAATTAGAACCAATGAGCATGCTGCTATCTTGCAGCCCAGCTTCCTACCTGCAATTTTCCCATATGGACAAGCACCATGTTTGTAAGTGTGAATGCCATTCTGACACAGATTTGTATATAAAATGCAACACTGTTTTCAATGGAAATCATGCCCAAAAAGCAGAATTATATGCTCTGTTAAAAACAGAGTTGAAAGCACTACCTGTAATCAGTGCTGCTAGGCATTGTTGTCCTTCTGCTTTGGCTGTGGTTAGGCTTCATTTTAAAAATTTATCCTGCTGGGATGATTATTTTTTTTTATTTTTTACCTGAGATATGGTTTAGACAGACTTATTAAAAAATCCACCAAAATAAGAAGAAAACAAAAAAGTATTTCTACCACTAACAGTAAGAAAATAAAGGTTTTTTTTTTCCTTTTGCTGAGGCTATGATTGCAAAATCCTTATTGGCCTCTGGCTTGTTTCTGTCTTGGAAGAAGAATTTCAGTGGTCAGAAGAGCATTGTCAGAGCCCCTGCTTTTTCCAACCCTCTGAAAAATGATACCCATATATGTGTTAGGAAACATTAGCTGGTTTCATTGTGCATGTGCTCAGGAGAGGGATCAGTATAGAAAACCTCCAAAACCTCCATCTGCAGCAAGGTTGTGCTGGCAACCCACAGACTGGCCACTCTTCATGTTGGAGCAGTTTTCTTGCCAAACACAATGTTTCTTGGCAGGTTTGCTTTCTTAGACACAGCTATGTATCTGCCCTTGCTGATGCATCGACAGACATAGCTCACTGTAGTGTACACACAGATCAGACAGCAACATGGGAAGTGCAAATTCAGGGCTTTCAGGAAGCAAAGCTCAGAAGGATTCAATTCCAGAAACCTGCCAGCTTGACATTTGGAGGTGGGAGGGGGAGTTCAGGAGAAAACAAACAAAAGCAAAAGCCCCCAAAACCTAAAACAAGAACCAAACCTGAAAACATTCAGAACCTCAAACCTAAATGTGGTGTCCAGCTTTGGTTTGTTTCTTTTCCATTTGAACATAAAGAGAGTAATTTTTTGTAACTGTGAGCCATGGGGTTTCCCCTTTTAAATGGGTATCACCATTTTTTTAATGGAAACCCTCAGATTGCTGGGGCATGGGTGCCTTGACTTGGATCTGTCTTTCTTCAGAGGCCACATCCACAATCCGAGAGGCTCAGGTGAGGCTGTCTGGACCATGCAGCCTCTCCATCAATGTATCCTGTCATCTACTTAGGGCAAAGACTGAGGGGAGGCCCGAGATCTAAATGCGCTCATGAAAAGCTGTAGGAGAGACAAAGCAATGCCACAGCAGAGGTGCTGTGTTTGGCTTCTTCAGCAGATGTGCTCACCTTCCTCTTTTTCTTGGCTACATTATGGTGAGAACTCATCCTCAATCAAACTCTGCTCATTCTGTATTTTCCAAATGGCAGAGGACAAGCTGGGAGCAAAACATTGTACAGCTACTGTCTGCATTTGCAAGCTTGCACTTTGTGCTGCTGCTTTTTACCCTATTTCCCCTATCCCCATCCTCGATGACATCAGTTTCTCTCTTCCTGTAGCCTGAGAAATCTTTGCAGTGACTTAGCCCTTCAAATCTGACCAAATCTGATTACAGCTTGTTTTCCTGTTGGGTAAACAAGATCACCCTTTGAGGAGCATCATTAATAACCCCTTTCCACCCAGTTCACTTCCCTTGAGGCACAACGTCCTGACATCCTTCCTTTAGGTAAATCCTTACAATGCTCACATTAATCCCCTGGTTCTCCAGCTTAATGGCTTTGCCTGTAGCAATGTAAGTGCTGCCTTACTGAAGTCCATTGACTACATAGTCTATTATCTTATCAAAATAAACCTACTAAGATAGCCAGGCATGAGATAGCCTTGGTAAACTCATTTTGCACTTGATCTCATTTCCCATTTACTGAGGTCAGGCTTGTTGGCTGCTTGGGGATCCCAGCTTGCAGAGCTTTCCAGTCTTAGTTTCTTAATGATAGCAATGACCTTTGCTACTGGTAGGAAGTCTCATTGTTGGGCTGTTTTCACATGCCAGTTCCTAGACGGGGCAATTATGTTGCCCCTCATTTCCCTTTACCACCACCCACACCCTTCTCAGCAAGGAGCGCCAGCAGCTCTTCTGGTTTGCTTCCTCCTGGCCACAGCCCAAGGCTCGGAGGGGTTCCTCACAGCCAGCCTTGCTCATGGCTGGACACAGTAACATCAGTGCAAGCGTGGCCTCGCGGGTTTCATCACAAAACAACTCAAGCCACGCATGAGCAGGTTACGTCAAAGCGGCTGGCATGTCAGGGATACTCAGTGGAAGAAAATGAGAAGGCTCTGGGGACTGAGGGCAGGATAAGCAACATTTCACTTTCCAAGCACTGGTCCCAGTGCAAGCAGGCAACTGAACAGCATGAACAGCACGCAAAAGGATCTCACACTCCTCTGCCTCTTACAGCTCCCCAGCTACTCCAGTGTGACGGCGGCGCTGACAGACTGGAGACCAACACATTTCCCACACCCAGCAAATGTCTGTGCTGACACAAAGCCGGAGCCCTGGGCTCATGCTCTTGTCACATCCATGTCAAACAAGGAGCTGTCCTGTGCTCCTGCTGCTGTGGGGTGGGGTAGAGCACAGGGATGGGGTCTTTGATACAGGATGAAAGCACAAGTGTGATTTTCTCCTCTGCTCCAAGCAGAAGTGACTGCTCGGAGGCAGTGCAGAGCCACCGTCGCCAGAGAGGTACAGATCACAGCAATTCTAAACCTAAAAGAAGGGCAGCATCCTTATTCCCGTGCCTCTCTCTGCCTCTTGGAGTTATTTTCTTCACTTTCAACAACATGAGGTCTGACACCACATCAAATATGATTAGTTTTTTTCCCCCAAATCAGATTCTCTTGCACTGTCTTGCAGATTTGTGCAGCCACATACCTGGCAGATCAGGGGCCACGTCCTCCTAGACCTCAAGTGCTATCTCAGTTTTAAGAGCAGAGGTTTCACAGTTAGCAGCTTCCTTTGCTTAATTATTGCTGTCAGGGGCTTGCCTGTCCTTTCTGCTGGATCAGGCTCATCCTGGGAACACACCAGGGGACTGAGCATCAGTGTTTTTGGTGACCCCTCTAAAGCCTTCATTGCCCTGCCAGTTTGGGTAGGTGCACAGGGTGAGGGTTAAAGCTGGAAGAGTGGATGTCACTGTCATGTCCTTGCTGCTCTTTCCAGGAAGACTTTTCCATGCATCAAAACAATGTCACCACTTAATTGCATCACACAAAGCACGTAAACAGAGAAAGGAAACATAGGCAGATAATTTTAAGCCTTGTCATATCAGTGGATAAAATAGAGCATTCAGTGGTGTTGCTCACATGTTCCTTTTCCGTCACAAACCAGAACTTCCCAATTCTCTGAAATTCAATTAATGAAGAATCAAATGAAGAAGTAACTTTTCAAATGTCAAGGTTTTTGCTGTTCCCAAGTTCTTTCTCATTAATTCTCATGTACTTTTGTTCTTCTGGTATATGTTCAAAAGCAGGAGTTGTTCCCAAGAATGGCAATATTACAGAGGGAGCTGGTGAAGAAATAACCACAAGAGAAAGATAAGAAAGAAGGCCCTGGTCACAACCCAGCATCAAAGAAATCCCTGTGGTGGAATATAACCACCCAGTCAAGTAACTCAAATCCACCACAGGGCTTTTCCTAACCTATCATACCTACAATTTCGCCTACTCTCAGTTTAAATCATTCAAGCTGAGGAAAGTCATCCTTCAGCCTGCCAGGTCCTGGTACTGTAAGCCCTCCCTAATAAGCTAATAAGAATTTCTGAGTATCATTCCTATCCACCTGCTTTCCTAAACTTCTGTCTCCCTCCCTCCAGCTTAGGTCTTTGTGCCTGTACACAACCCATGATTTCCTCAGGCATCTTGAACACGCAACTTGCTGGCAGAAGGAAGAGAAGATCTTACTCACCAACCTTGTTCTTTTCTCATCCTTATTTTTCACTACTTCTATCCTTGCAAAACCAGGAGCCTCAGCAGAGCTTTTGCTGCGATTGGAGGACTGATTTCTGTCCCAGAACGCTGAGTTCCTCCTGCAGGTGTTCTTCATTTTCCTCGCATGTGGCACATCTTTTCTACACAGTGTACTGCAATCATGTTCCCCAGACTGTCTCTTTTCCCACAGAAAGGAGAGACCTGCTCTGAAAGTGGAAAGCACATCTAACACTTCAAACATCGCTGCTTGCACAACGCAGGATGAGCATCACTGTTTCAAAACCTACACCATGATGAAACTTTCTCCCCTCCCATCACTAAGCACCACATTCCATTACTGTTTATTTTCATTGGCAAGCACCGAGGACCTCCAAGTTTAGCCTGCTGGTACTGTAGGGTGAGTTGAGAGGGGTTGTAAGGCAGGACTGATGGGCCCCTCTGCTTGCAGACATGACACACCTCTGATGGGTCCCCTCCACCCTGATACTCTCTGAAAGGACAAGGACTCAGCTGCCAGCAGCTCCTGCAAAGAAAGCACCTGAAGGGACAACAACACAGGCCCTCAGACACTGCCCCCATGCAAGTGGGGAGCACAGTGCCAGCACACAATCCAAAATGAAAATGTCACTGATTCACAGCAAGGAGCAATCAGCCTGTCAGCCCTGGAGCTTCAGATCCACCGCTGGAGCCAGATATAAAGTCCACGAGAGCTCTCTGGGATTGCTTCACTCATGTTCCCAGGCTCAAAAGCAGGATTTGGAATGTACTAGGGAGGTCCCTCCCACACTCTCCCATTTTCCATCATGTCAGTTAAGAACCTGATGAAGGGGCAGTAAAGATGAGTTTGCAGTTCCATTTTATAGATGTGGGCAAGGGAAAGGTGATCACAGTCCAGGAGATGTTCCCAGTGTCCCTGGCCTTCCTGGTTGCCCCAAGATGGCATTGCAGTGCCCCTCTCTGTGGTAAGGCAATTATCCTGCTTATCTTCTCCCCTGCAGAATTCTAGTTATTTGTAACAGTTAGACTCTGTTGTAGTTTTTACATTTTTGTTTTTAAATCTGAGTTAAAGACAGCTTTTGAAAGCATCACAAGGAGAGCAGTAGGTGCCATAATGAGGAGAATACACTGATTTTCCACCATTTCCCTTTTTCCCTGGAAAGTGAGTCAGGCCCACTCTTGGACAGTTTGTGGAAGAAGACGAACCTGGAAAGAACAAGGCTGATATTTCTGCTATAATTCTGTCTTCTTCAGTAAGAGACCAAAGTCTGAAACCCAATTGCCCAGTGGCACCTCTGGTCCTGCAAGGGCATCCTTCAAGAGTGAGTACTTCCCTTAGGTGGGAAGGCACCACTGCCCTGCTGGGACTCTGCCCAGGCTCACCACAGAGATCCAGACCTCACGTGGAACTTGCTTTGAAGTGCCTCACTGCCCCTGCTTTGAATGCACCCTGAAAAAAGTGCTATTAAAAGAATGAGAGACTGGTAAGGGTTTGGCACTGGTCCAAAACTGACATATTTTTAGGGCCCAAAAAGATTCTGTGGAAAGTCTGGGGGGGTAAAGAGAATGATGAATAGGGGAGGTGAAAAATGAGAATTCCAGATGTGCCTTTACAGTCCCATTTTTGGGACAGCTGTAGGATCTAGAACAGGGATGCTGATGTGTTTAAGTGCACCATGCATTTTTAATGTTCATCTTTTTTCTAACTCCTGGCCTGAAGGCCTCACGTAGTTCTGAGGAAATGTCCTACAGAATCAACCAGTTTGTAGCTTCAGTAGCTACCCCTCACAGCCCCTCAAACAGGAGCCCTCAACCCTTAGCTCATCAAGAAAGGCACATTGTTTTAGTCAGAAAGAATACCTTTTTTTTTTTTTTTCCTGATGAATGTGAAGGAAAATTCTAAGCCTTGGTGAGTGCTAACCACAGTGTCCAACACATGGCAGGGTCAGGTCAGCAAGCTGCTCCAATATGGTACTTTCCAGAAGGCATATCCTGGCCACTGGTGCACAGAAGCCTAAATTTTCATTAATAAAAGATACAACAAACCCCCCAGAATGGTGCAACATGGTGAGTCTAACTCTTTGCAGTGCTCAGCATCAGAAGGCCATCTTTGCAAAGGGGGAGAATTGTGCCCACCGCCCTGCACCACAGCGTGAGCCAGGGCAATGCGTCCCTGCAACATCTTGGAGATGGAGGTGCTCCCTGATGGAGAACGCTCTCCTCACCCACTTGTGGACATCCCATGGGATTCACTTTGGGATCAATGCATCTCTTTGAGCTTGAAGACTGCTGCTCTCCCCACCCTTGGTTTGCAGGCTCCTGCTGATGGTTCCTGCTGCTTGGTCATCATCTACTGTCTGTCTGCGAGGAGCCCTCAGCACTTTTCTCTGACGTCTCCTGGATGTCACTTAACTGCATTGCACATCATGTTTTCATTTTTTAGGAAGCTGAGAATTCAGGAAGCTGGAGGCAATTATGAGAACCAAACATCTTAGTGCTGCAGGCAATTTTTTGCCAATGTAGAGATGCTATCCCATCTTCCTTCTCTGTTTGAGAAGCCCTGCAACTTTCCTCTCTGCTCCTCTGTCCTTGAGGCTGGAGCAGAAGCCATCCCTCACAGACAGCAATTCAGCAAGACAAAAACAGGAGGGGTTTTCCCTCTCACAGGCCCAAACTTAGGAGCAAAAAACCCCACTTTGCTTTTGAGCACTGCACAAACCTGGGTAAATTCAGAGCTGTTCTAGAGAAAACAAAATGAAGCAGAGAAGCAGAAAAGGTCATCAGACACTGCTGGCAGTGTTGGAACATTGGCACCTTCTTTTTCCACTTCCTTTTCTGTTACTATTTCTACTGCTAGATACTTCTCAAACTCCACATTTGCAGCATGGCACACAGGAGGAGCAGATCTAGGAATGAACATGGCATGCATGATGAAGCATCGAGGCCACCGGGGCTGATGCTCCCATGCAGACCTGTGCTCTCAGCTACGTGAATTCCCCCAGGGCACCCTCCAAACCACCCAGATTTTCCAGGGACATTGACTTGCCCCCAGATTCCCCAGGGACTCTGCTCTGACCCAGTGCTAAATTTGTGATTGCCCTGAAATCCCCCAGGGCTGCAGCTCCAAAACTACCACTGCTTTCTCCCACAAGCACCAAGGGGGAAATTTTTGTTTTCCCTCCATATAAGAGGTGCTGGTACCTTCTGGGATGAACAAGAGCTCTGGAGACCTGCTGTGGAGGTGACCACCAGCTGGTAAAAATGTCTAGCTTCCACAAAGTGCAATCCCAGCCATGCTCAGTCCTGTTTCTTGCTCCTGTGTTCTGCTCCTATCCCTTCCTCATCCACTGACTAGACTCCTTCAGCTGCCTAACCACTACTAAATAATAAAAACAAAGGATAAAGCAAGGCAGTGGGATCATGAGGCACCTCAGGACACTATGTAAAGCATCACTGCTGGACATAGCAAAGATCAGCCCTGGCTTGGGAGGGGTTGGGGTCACCAGGGAGCTGATCTGGGCCATGCCGGGGTTGTGGGGAAAGCGTTGCCCCCGAACACTGAAGGAGGTTGTCTAGAGAAGAGGAGGTTCAGGAGTGACCTCACTGATCTCTACAACTACCTCTTCTCCAGTCTCTTCTACCATGCCTACAGGAAACAGCCTTAATTTGGGACAGGGGAGATTCAGACTAGGTATTAGAAAAGGTTTTTCACTGTTAGGATGGGCAGGCATTGGAATAGGTTGCCCAGGGAGGTGGTGGAGTCACCACCCCTGGCGGTGTTGGAGAAGTATCTGGATGTGACACTGGATAATGGTTTTGTGGTTAAGGGGCTGAAGTGATTGTGCTGGGTGAATGGTTGGACTTGGTCATCTTGAAGGTCTCTTCCATCCCTGATGATTCTGTTGGAAATGACGCAACTTTGTTATTTATGTAACTTTAGTCAGAGATTTGTTCGCCTTTACCCAGGGGGAGCAGAATTGAAGTTTCTCTTTCAAAGATTCTGTTCATAGAGGTTGGGTGAGGTCTGTTGAGTTTAATGTTGACAGATTGGCAGCTGCCAGAAAATACACAGGAGGTAAATGAACATTAATGAACATTACCCCGGGCAGCATCAGAAACATGTGGTCTGGGAAAAGATTGGTAAGAGCACCAAAGAATGAGGACCTAATCAGCATCAAAAGGGATGAATAACCAAAAGGCAAAGGGATCAATAACCAACAGGAGATTGAATACTAAGAATTGTGTCATTTAGGACCAATGAACGTTAATGTCTTTGGAGTTTTTTAATGTATAAATAGATGAAAAGTCTAGTAAAGGACCACGTATGGTGGAATGATTTTCACTGCACAACCCGGACACGCGTGGATGACATAATTTCTACTGCACATCCTGGCCAGAATTAAGTAATGCCGTGATTTTCTAACACGGAAAAGATGTTGTCAGAGAGTTCCTGTTTCCCCGCAGTTTCAGTAGCAATTCTGTGGTTCTGTAAGGGAGGCAGACACAGGGGCCAAGATTCCCGGCAAAGGCTGGAGGCTCTGCTCAAGCTGCAGCAAGGAGGGGGAATATAACCCAAAACGGAGGTAAGCCCTCCCGAAATCTGTCCCCAGCGCAGACAGAGTGCGATCCTGCTCAGCCAGGAGCGGGGAAGGGCTGCTCATTTAAGGCAAATGCTGTCAGCACCTTTTCTTTAAAACGAAACCGTTCGTTTCCGCGCGTCCCCTTCATTTCTCCTGCGCCTGTTTCGATTCCGAGGGCTCAGCCCGGCTCTCCTGAGGGCAGCCCCGAAATGGAAGCCAGCCAGACCCTCCGCGACCGCAGGGCTTGGCCAGGAGGGCCCGGCGGGGCTGCCGAGGAGGAGCCGGGCCCGGTGACACCGCCCCGGGAGGCCGCGGAGGGACGGCCCGAGAAGAGCGGCCCGGGACGGGTTAAACAGGCCGGGCCTAGGGCTGCGGGGGCCGAACCGCGCCCCGTGGCCCGGGACGGGTTCCCGTGGGCTCCCCGAAGTCTGCTGGAGGTGGTGGCCGTGCTGGCCGGGCTGGCGGCGCTCGGGGGCCTCGCTGTGTAAGTACCCGCGGGGCCCCGCCTCGGGCCGGCCTTCGCCGCTTCCGCTCCTCACAAGCGAAAAGGAGAAGCGAGCCCCGAGTTGGGGAGGGCTTTTGGGGGAAGGGCGTGATTGGTATTTCATGGCTGAAGGACTCGCGGAGTGGGAAGCTGTCTGTGTGAGCACCCTGCCCCAGGAGCAGGGCCAGGTGTCACCGCCATTGCCTGGCCCTGCCAAAGCTGAGCAGCTCAACCAAACCTTACCCCATACCCCTGAGGGTCGGCCTCGCCTTACCCCAGGGTACAAAAGCCGCTGGGTGCTGATCTGAGCTTGCTCATGTACTCACAAAGGTGGAGAACATGGTTGTGGTAACATATCCTGCACATGGTTCAGCAGTCCTGCCCTTGGTTTTTGGTTTGTGAGCCGGGTACGAGATGCAGCGTTATCCTGGGCTGCTGCCTGTGTCCCAGCAGCACATCTCCAGGTGCCCCTGGCCCAGGGCCGGGCTGCCCAGGAGCTGCCACGCACCCATGGTAGGTGCACAGCATCCATGTGCTGTGAAGAAATACATCCCCTGAGTGAGACTCATGTGCCACGCAGGGTATCCAGCCTGCTGGAGCTTAGCAGGACAAGCTCGTGCTGAACTGGGAAAGATTTAATTTGCATTGTCCTTCTCTTTTTTTCTTAGTGTCTTCTACATTGAAGTGGTCATGGGACAAAGTATGTGTCCTAAGGAGGTGGAAAACTATGTGGCATCCATGGTGCTGAGTGCAGTTGCTGACACGTTGGGATATAACAACGGGAGATGGGAGTTCCAGCAGAGTGGCTCAGTCATTCACAAGGAGCTGGCAGAGAAGGGGGGACTGGGCAACTTCAGCATTCAAGGCTGGAGAGTCAGTGATGACACCGTGATGCACTTGGCCACGGCCGAAGCGCTGGTAGCTGCGGGGAAAAACCCACGCTTACAACATCTCTACTTTCTACTTGCAAGGAACTACAAGGAGTGCATGAATGACATGGAGGGCAGGGCTCCAGGTAACCCCTCCATCGTGCTGTCTGGGTAGAGCTGTGCTGTCACTCATGTCTCTCCTGCAGCTTGGAGCTCTGCTTTTGGCTGTTTAGAGTGCTAACTGTATTTCACATAAAGGCAAAAGCGTTCCACACTCAGTACCTGTTTCAGGATGAGCTAAAGAGAGGCAGCTGAAGTGGTCTGGGCTTCTCTGAACTAGAGGAAAAAGGTACTGTTTTGCCCACATTTACAAAACATTCTTTTGTAAATGTTTGAGGTGTGTTTGAGGCCTAGCTTTAGCTCGTGTAGGGTGATGGCTTTTGCACGTGGGATTTCTACATTCAGTGGATAAAAAAAAATGCACATTCAACCACTGTAATGCACACCCTGAGATGCTGTGTTAAGCAACACATTTAAACAGAGAATTAATACAGAACTTACAAACGCAACAAATTATATGTAAAATATATTAAAAGGCACAAAGATCCTTGCTTGGAATAATTATACTTACTAAACCCAAAGTCTGCTTGTGGCTAGCTCTGCATGCCTGTTTTCTGTGCCAGGACAGTCAGGCCACAGTCTTATTTTCTGAACCCTGAATCTTTTTCTGAAACCCTGTACTTCATCATCTCTTTTTTCTGCACAGACACAGTGGTGCCAAGTTTGTGTCACAAGCAGTGGGCCTGGCAGTATTCAGGAAGGGCAGCTTGACAGGCTACATTAGCCAAGATATATACAACGTATCCATGTGGTTCCTAGTTCATTCAGCCCTCCTCACCCAGCTCTTCCCTGAGGATTCCATCTGCCTCTGTGCTTATGGTCCTGACTCTTCTGGATGCCTGGATTACATTTAAATTGGAGCTGCTTAGGTTGGGCCCCTAATTTGATCAACACAGGAAGTGTGAAGTATCCAGGAAACACTCGAATTCAGCAGTCCTGTGCAAAGTTTATACATTGAAATTGTATGTATGCTTAGACATGCTTATTTGGAGTGGCCAGAGTATGTCAAGAGTGTTCTGTCTTGACATTAAACATGGGAAAGGCCAAATCTTGCCACTGAGCATCGTGTACTGAAGCTGTGCACTTCCAAAATAAAACAGGCTGGAAACCTGAACAGGAATTTATTCTGCTTACCTTTCCACAGTGGGCTCCTATCCTTGTGTAAAGAACTAAATGATCAGTCTTTTTTTAACACCCATATTCCCAGTTGTTGGAGTGGCCTAACTAATAAAATATTTAGGAAGGGGTAATGATGCTTTTCAGGACAGCTGAAGTTGGCAGATCAAACTTCCAAGAGATTCACTGCAGTTTTGGAGAAGCAGCATAGTTTAGTTCCCCCAGCCAAGATGGACTAACCACAGCTGGCAGTGAGACAGCACTGTGTAGGATTTTCACCCTCTAACCTCGGTGACTAAAACCTAAGATGAAAAGGAGAAGAACCTAAAATTTAAATGTTAGTAAATAATATCTAAGGATAATAGGACACCTACTGCATTCCTTCTGTGATTTAAGTGAGCTGCAATATGCCCAGAAGAAGTTCCCATTTGGAAGTGAAGAATTTGAAAACAAACTTGCTATGGACATTAAGAAGAGTGACAGGGAAAGGTCATATTATCTAGGTAAAAAAATAAATACATATTGTTTAGTGGGTCCAAAGACAATTTAACATCTTACAATCAGAATTGCTCCTGCTGCAGCTACAGGAAAGGCATTCAGCTCTGAGAGTTTTAATCCTGACCCTTAGCACTTTAATTCCCATTGAAGGGAATACCTAATCCATACCCTGAAAAGCTGTCTGCAGTCTGGAGTCTCCATGCCATATTGGTAAGTCTTAATGATAAAAGTTGCATGGCACTAACTTCTTTTGGCAGTTGAGAATAAATATATTTTAACTGAGAACATAACCCATGGTGGTGCTGTTCTGGCCTAAGTACTCACCAGGGAATTGCAGCCCTGAAGGCTGAGAATGGAAATTTGCTGTTGGAAATTTTGTTCAACACAGAATTCAGAGATTTCCTTAGAACAGTGGGGGAAAGTCACACTGATGGTTCACATGAGGGAGTCCAGACCTGAAAAGCCAAAGCTGCAGTAACAAAGGGATTCCCACAATGTTCTGAGTCACAGGACAGCCACAGCAGAGTCCCTCTGGGGCAAGAGAACTCTGGGTATAGTAATTCAATGACAAGGTAATCCCTCCATCCACTATTGCTATTTGTGATGTGCCACAGCCCCAAATTCATTGTTCCTTGCAGATTACAATGAATTAAGCAACACAAACGTAGACATGCTTCTTTTTCCATGGTGCAACTACAGTGCTTCTCCAGGAAACCTGTTTCAAAATTGTCTTTTGGTCCTAGTCCTCTCTTGGAATTATTTACCACTGTGTGGTTTGTTTAACTCACCTTTTTTATATGTTCTGATCAACCCCAAACAACTGTTAATGTCTGTGCTCTTGAAGAGTCTAGGTAAGTGGAATGAAAGCCTATCCCAAAAATTGAATCCAGTTCTTGAAACTTTTTCAGGTTGGCTTAATTCACACACTACTTTTTCCGTGTATTTCTTCTTCCCTTAGACCAGTACCATGCTTAGGTTACTTTTAGTTTCCTGTTGCTAGTACAAAGGATTCCTAACCCGGATGTGAAGGATTTCTAAAACAGTTTCCTATTTCAAAAACTCCCTTTTTGAAAAAAATCTGTTTTTTAAAAAAAATCTGATGTGATTCCAGCTTAGTCTTCCTAAATTTTTTAATATTTTAACTGTTTAAAAGCGTGAGGAGTAATACCTGTAATACTTCATAAATCATGAGCGTCTTAGCTGTCATACACTGGTTTGTTTCACACTGATAACTTGCAAGTTATCAGTAGTCATCTCCTAAAATAATATGCACAGGCTTAAAGTTGCAAACAAATTGTATTGCAAAATAACCGGTCTTTCTTTCCATTTAAAGCCTTGTCATCTTCCTTTTTATTTTAGCTACAATTAGTGCAACAACAATCTTACTTTTTTTCAAGGACTGAGGTGTGTGGTCTCAACCTGCACAGACATGTCCTGAAGAAATGTTTTTTCTCGAAGTTTTAGCAAGAGTAATCTTTGCTTTTGTTATTCAGATTTTGATTTTATGCTACCTTAGTCCCTGTGCTCTCTACCCTCCCCCCTGTTTTCCTGGAAGTTCTCTTTTACCAGAATATAGAGAGTAGTTGGCACAGCTTTTTAAAAATGTGGCTTTGTTCATTTTAATGTCCTGTTACAGGTCATTGGGTACAATGCTTGGTATGGTGAGATTTTGAGAAAAATGCCTCAATTTTCTGTTAGTCATCATGAAGTTGGAAATTATGCTGATAGTTCTCTTAACAATTTTGATACACAGCAGCCAGCACTGAATTAGTAAACTACATGAAATTTAGAGGCCTGAACATGTTCCCACACTGAGACACCCCAGAAGCAAACTCACAGGCACTTCACTTAGAGGTTGGTGGTGAATGGTCCCAGTAGAGCTAAAGATACTTGGCCCAGCACATGACGCTATTCCTGAAAGTGGCCAGCTGTTAGTTATTTTTAGCATATGTCCAGAAGCCAGTCTTAAAGCTGTGCATGGATTTGGAGATATTTCAGTTACAAGGGTGCTGTAAATGCAGGTAAAACAGGCTGCCATAAACCAAACCCTACTGCCAAAAATGTACATGGAAGGGCAGAAGCCAAGAGCTCTGCAGGGGACTGGCTTAGTGCAGTGCCTGGCTGTGATTAGCAAGGTCACGGATCACGGTGACTGAGTTGCAGCAAACTGAGGTGAAATTGCTTGACCAGGCTTCTTCCTTGCTGCTCTATTGTATTTAGTTTGACTTCCAAAGTAAAAGAAAGAGAACCTGCAAGTTCATCAGCCACCTGTCCCCAGTGAGGGAACAAAGCATGGGAGCAACAGTAGTTTTGGGGGAATGGTAACAGCCAGCTACTGCTGTTACCCTGTGTGTCTGAGAGAGGACTGAGCACACTGGAGTTAGTCTATTGAGTCCACCTTTGCCATTGTCCAACACATTAAAACTTAAATGAAGCTGCTTGAAACCTGCCTTGATTTACCTTCCTGCTGGAAAAGAAGTATTTCAGATTGGGCCAGACGAGAAGACTAGGAGAAAAAAGCAAGGTAGAAGAGAATCAAAGATAATTCAATGTTCCAAACCTGTTTCTTCTTTACACACAAGCATTTGGGCTTAGCTCTCAAAACATTTCACCGTCTTGGCTGGGGAAGCTGGCTGGGCTGTGAAATTTGGGGTTGTTTTCTTTGTCCTGTGAATGTGTTGGACTAACAAGTGTTAGTCTGAAGAAGCAGCACTGGAAGAAGCAGAGTTAGTTTTGATTTCTTTAAAAAGTAGATAGCAAACAGAGATGGAGGTGGGCTTGCCTCATTTCTTGGACTCTTTCTGTAGTTACCCTTTAGTGGCAGTGTTTGGACATGAACTAGTGAGCTGAACAGTCCTTTGGTCTCACCCAGCACAGCTGCTCTTCAGCTTATGGAAGAGAAGTACAGTAAAGCCAGTTATGCAGACCGTGTTGAGGTGAGAGAGGTGATACACTCAAGGCTTTCTGACAACTTCAACTTCAGCAAGGGAGAGCTGGAAAACATTTTCTGCCAGTACATTTTGTATTAGTGAGGCAATGGGAAGGATTCCTGGGGAGCCTGTGGGGTCTCTGCCTTTAGAAGTCCTGTGAAAAAGCAGTTACCTAGACTTGCCTTGTGTAAGAGATCCAACAAACCTTTCTGTTTAGAGAGAGAGAGAGATATCTAGGTGTATGTGTATATATCTATGTTTTATGGATAACACAAAATGTAAATATAGACCATGTCAGTAAATGAGCAGTGAAGTGTTTCCTACCCCCTAGGCCTTTTAAATATTTTCCCAAACAAAACTTATTGGGTCTGCTGGGGAGGATGCAGGATGCTCCAGCAGTTTAAGACAGGATATGTATGTGAGCAGTTTGTTTTTAAAAGGAAGCTCAAATCCCTTGTGCAGAGTGATGCTTTCTCCCCCATTGCCCTGCCTGTCTTCCCCGTCCCCAAGCTATCTCCTGCTGATGTTTCTGTTTCTTCTTTCTCCTGGGCTTTGCCCGTCTGCAGGTGCCATGTCTGTGGAAAGCACCATGAAGCTGGATCCGGAGCGGCCGAACGGCTGGCGGGTCCCGTTCAGCCCGCGGGCAGGAGGCTGTGGGGCTGCCATGCGCGCCATGTGCATCGGGCTGCGCTTCTACCGCCCCGACCAGCTGGACACCCTGGTAAAAGTCAGCATCGAGAGCGGCCGCATGACCCACCACCACCCCACCGGCTACCTGGGGGCCCTGGCCTCAGCCCTCTTCACCGCTTACGCAGTGAACAGCGTGCCCCCCGTGGCCTGGGGGAAGAGGTTGATAGAGGTGCTGCCACAGGCAAAAGCCTACGTGCAGGAGTCTGACTTCTACGTGAAGGAGAACATGGAGCAATGGTGAGCTGCACTCCCTGCACTGCCATTTCTTAAAGGCCTCGTACGATGGGGCAAGCTCTGCTCTTACTTAAGTTTCAGTAATCACATTATGGTAAACTCCTAGGACAGCACGTACCTGCCATAGGATCAAATCAATTCAGAATACCTTAACTTGGGGAGGAAAAAAAGGCAGGTTTGTGTTTTGTCAGGTAGCTGTGGCCATTTTATAGACCCAGTATGAAGTAGGTACACTTGTCATCTCGTGCAACTGTGATCTTGTGAAAGACGGCAAACAGGGCTGGGGAACAGCATCAAGCTTAGGTCTGAGCTCAGTTTGAAAGTTATAACCAAATCTGACTGTATATTCACTGCACCTCTGTGTGCAGGGGCACACACAGAGGTAAAGCTGCTCGGAGTTTGGGAGGATGACTCAGTTCTCACTCTGAGCCTCTGAATCCTGCAGGTGCTGGGCTGCCTTCTCCCTTGTGACTGGAGGGAGGGGAAATCTCACTCACTGAAACATGTCCTTGTGCCTCTTACTGTAAATCACATCCCTAGTTTTGACAAATGGGGGCCGCCTGCCATTTTGCTGAGCCCTGGCTCGGGGCTCTTGACGTGGCGCGTTTTCCGCTGGCGCCTGCGCGGTGCTCAGCTGTGTGCTGCTGCCCTGGGACAACTTACAGCCGCTCCATCCCATCCTGTTTGGCAGGTATTACTTCGAAGAGCAGTGGAAAAAATACCTGGCAGAGAGAGGCATCTCGGACGGGGTCTCGTCGCCCAAGTTCCCGCCCAAGTACGGCGTGGAGGAGAGAGACGCATTCTACACCTCCCTGAGCTACAGCGGCTGGGGAGGCAGCAGCGGGCACGACGCGCCCATGATCGCCTACGACGCCCTGCTGGGCGCGGGGGACTCCTGGACAGAGCTGGCTGACCGCGCCTTCTTCCACGGCGGCGACAGCGACTCCACAGCTGCCATCGCTGCCAGCTGGTGGGGCGTCATTCACGGCTTCCAGGGGGTTCCTCCCTCCCTCTACACCCACCTGGAGTACAAGGACCGCCTGGAGAAGGTAGCCAAGGACTTGTACAGCATCATCTAGGCAGGAGATGGCAGGGGCGCTTACCCAGCGGCTCTCTCGTGCTCTCTCGCTTGGTTTGCAAACCCCCCTGGATTAAACCTCGTGAATGTAAGCCAGAGCCAGAGCTGCTTTTTCTCTGTGTGTTAGCTTCAGTGGGGAGGCCATGTCAGTGCTACTTTGGGGCTGGTGGTTTGATGGGAACACACAATGGTCCCCCAAGACATCCCTCATGCGCTGCAGCAGCAGGACAGGCAGAAAACCCCACTCAGGCTGCCCCAAACCAGCATCTTGCTCCTTCGAGGGGAGCAGGGGGCACAAGTAGCCCATTGTATCTGGGGATAACAGAGCTTTCTTATAAAATTAATTTAACAAAGGATATTTTTTGTTTCAAATAAATGTGGAAAAAGTCCCTAAATCCAGCCTTAAAGCTGTGTGAGCAGCGCATTTTACCCAGTTCCACACCACTTCTGCAATATAGGTAGGAATGCATCATGCTACTTCCCCATTTCAGTGATGTGGGAATTCAGGACTCCTGCCCAAATCCTTACTTAAGGCAAAAGTGGGTAATGAGAATTAACAGGTTGCATTTTACATCAGCTTCTGTTGTGAACTGTATTCTACTTTCATCAAGGTTACTGAAGGTAATTTGCTTAACATTTGTTATGCGTAATACCATTAAAATAAGGTTTTTCTTCAAATCCAGACTATGATACAGCAAAGTACTTTTACTGTTTTCAGAACAATTTCAAAACCAGGGTATCCCATTCAATAAAAAGACCTGACAGGCCTCAGTTAAATGTTATATTCTATTATGGTATGGGTTGAGGGATAGATGGGGTATGAAATCAGAGGTGCCAGTTGTCTGCAAGCTCCAGCTGCAAGAGAGATGTGCTACCAATAGTAGGGAGAAAACTTATTGCATCAAGGAGTAGGGGCAGAGGGAGAAGGTTCCCAAGAGAAGGGCCTCAGCACGCCTTTATGCTGTGAGTGCACAGAAAGGCATAATAAAAGCCCAGATCTGACAAAAACCAGCAGCAATAGGATTCACAATTTCAACACAGTTTACTACAGCTCTTGGGTGTGTTGTATAAAACATATTTTAGTGCAACATAGTACAAAGTTTTTGTTGGGTTTTTTTTCACTTTTTTCTTTTTTTAAAAATCCCAAACATTTTTCCACATCATGCATGGACAGGGTCTCTCTCTTTCTTGGGTTCATTACAGAAAGTTACCACAGAGAGAGTGGTTTGAAAAGCTTTGTGTTAAAACTCATATAGGAAGAGTCTGCCTTATAAAAACCAAAAGAAGTTTGAGACTGGGCAAGACACTGCCAGAGCAATGGAGAAATGTCACCAGCAAGGTACATTCAGGGACCACCGTGGGAGCCATTTCCCAGGAAATCCTGGGCTCTGTGCAGGAACTGCAGGGCTGGGAAGAGACCCTGTCCACCCAGCGGGGCCTTCAGGAGAGCCCTGTTCTGGGGCAGACAGGTTGGCGAGGAGGAGCGTGGCTCAGGTGCAGAGCAGAGCTCTCCCAGGAAAGAACAGCTCCCGCTGACTTCATTTTCTCTTCTTCCTTCAAGGTGAAGCGAGTCGTGGTTCCTGCCCAGGAGCAGTACTTACAGGAGACAGTACAGTTAGGAAACAATACCCACTGGCTGCAGCTGCAGCTGTTTGCACCTCGGTTCTTCATTTCCATTCACTTCTCATCCCACTCCCCTCTTTGCAGACGTCTTAGTCAGAAAGGGAAGACAAGTGTGCGGGTGTGTGATACATACAGATATAGGAGTGTGATTTTATGCATATGCTGGGGCCAGTAAGCAGTTATGTCTCGAGGAGGCAGACTTCACAGAGGGACGAGTGAAACTGGGGCTTCCCAGCAGAAGAAGAAACCAGTGCTGTTCTGGTGGAGGTGCAGAGGTGGCCAACTTCAAACGCCTTAGCACGAGACGATCTGCAGCCATGGGGGTCCTCTCCCAGACAGGAGTGAGGCTCACGGTGCAGATCTCCTACCTGAAGCTTCACCACCTCTGAAACGTCAAGGCATCAGGGTCTAACTGACTTAGTGCTACAGAGCATCTGCTGAGGTCCCCTCTGCTCCCAAGGAGCAGTCTGACCCTCCGGAGAGGACAACGGCTGTGGGTATGGCACCTCTCACACGTGAGGCAGGGGGGTCTTGCGGCTGCTCCCGTCTGCCCCCGGTTGGCTTCAGCCATGCTGCAAAAAAAGAAATGGCCGGATTTGCCAGGAAGACATCAAGGAAGACAACAAAAGGCCATTTTTGGCAAACATTTTCTTCCGCCGGACGCAACGCTTACGGGGGAGGAGGCGGTTTCCTCCACGGGACAGGGCAGGGGTTCTTGGCATTAGGGGGTGCAGGGGGTCAGGTGCCCCACGTGGCGAGAGCCCTGGTTTGGTTCACAAGAGCCATATCTTTCACAGAAAGAACAGCATTTCCTGCCACAGCGACTCTTACAAGAGCAGGTGACTTTGCCAGGAGGGGGAGCTTATGGAGAAATGGATTCTCTTCCTAAAGTCTCAGGAACAAATGGCAGATGCACATAACACGCAGGGGGAAGATTTCTCTTGGCCAAGGGGACAGGGAAGTCCCCAAGGTGCTGATGTGCTGCAGGCCCCTTGCTTTGTCCAGGCTCACACTGGGGAGTAGTGCAGCCACAAGGAAAACTCGTGACACATGGCGGTTTTTATATGCAGATCCCCACTACGTGGCATGTTTGCTACTGGGCTCCTTGGCTGAACCATCCAGGGACTGTGAACCTGACCCGTGGAGCTTCTCCTTTCCTCCTTCCTAGAGTCATTACTTTGGTCATGTTGAAGCCTTCAGAGACTGGATTAAGCCTCCCATTCCCAAATGACTGGGGCACAGAGGAGATCTGCCTCATCAGAGATGGCAGCAGGGACACCAGGGAGGAGCATGACTGGTGAGACCATACAAGGACCCGCTTTGCTACAACACAGTCAGGGCTTTCAGGTGTGCTTCTTTTCCCCCCTTCAGTTCCTTGAGACAAACTAAACTGCTTTTGTCCTGACCGCAAGCACGCTCAATAGTCAGTCTCTCCAAGACCTGGGAACACTCCCAAAAGGTGAATTGCTCCCTCCTGAGAAAACAAGTAAGATGGAGGCAAGAAGATGCTGAGGCTACAGCCAGTCTTTGAAATGGACCTCTTGATAGACAGCCCAGTTAACCCCTCTGGGGACAGACCTGGCTTTGTCTGTTTTGGAAGAGGGGGGAGTTAGCTCAGTGCACCTTGAGAAAAGACTTTCTTCACTGAAGCACTGAGTCAAAGAAGGGAAAACAGTCTATTTTGGAAAACATATACATTTACTGCCAAAGAGATCACTCCAGGACCAAATACCCCCTGGGAACTCCATACTGTGTGGAAGGCAGGGAATGTCTACAGTTCTTTGAGTGACCAAAAAAGAAATTATAAAAAAGTAACAGCCCAAAAGACAGCAACTGATGTGAATCAGATTAGTCCAAGAGGAACATCCGCTATGTACAGCAAGTGCCTCTGTCCATTGGGGTGAGGGGGTATGTTCCCACAGGTGCTGGAGGAAGCCTTGGACCTTCCTGCTCCTGCTGGCTGGGAAGAGCTCAGCCACTGTGTCGGAGCACGGACAGTAAAACAAATGAAACAAGAACACAAACCCCACTGTGTTCCTCAGGGCTCCTGGTGTATCTCTGCTTCTCTCCCTCTGTGTGTCCCTACAGCTGTCTCTGCCTCTTTAGTCTATGGTTCCTGGGTGGATGCTGAGCACTGGTGGCTCTAGGCAAGTGGGAGAGTAGTTGAGGTGAGGCTCTTTGATCCACAGCAAGGGAACCCCATTCTTGCCCTCCGAGTTCTTGCTGGAGTTTCGGCTCTTGAACCGCACCAGGAGGATGGTGATGATCAAGATGCCAAAGATGGGGAAGGGGTAGAAGAAAACGAAGTAGAAGAGGGCATCGTTGGAGCAGATGACAGACTGCAGCGTGGAGCCTGGAAAGAGACACAGGGTGGTCACATTTCATGGTTTCTCAGGTAATCAGGGCATACAAACTTCCTCAGCAACATGGAAAACCAGATGCTCATTATTCTATGTCAAAGCAGGAGGTGGAGCTCTGGGAAAAATAACAGAGTTAGAACAGAAGAAAGCTGGATGTAACAGGGAATGTTTCAGCTTTATCCCCCCAAGAGTTTCATGAGTGACAGAGTCTTCCCTGGTGGAGATTTTATAGCATCTTATAAAGCAGGGAGCCTTGCAAAGCTTGTATACTCTCAGTGGTGCAATGCAAAGGCAGCAGCACCTCAGGATCTCTCTCCCTTGAGGGCCCACAAAACCCTCATGACCTCAGTTCCCTCTGGGGCCTCCAAACCATGCAACAGCTTCAAGAGTTCATGTGAGGAGGAGACCCGTGTGCCACAGCCTATGCTCTTGTGCAGAGCAAAGCCAACTTCCCCCCCAGGGGAGGGTTAAATCCCAGTGGGTGGCAAGGTCCATCCCCACTGGCTCGAGACACACCAGGTGGTAAATTCTGTGGGTGAGCAGCCCCAGAACAGAGCTAAGTGCATTGTGGATACTCAAGGCAAAGCAAGAACTGGTAAGAACCACTGAGCTGACTGGAAAAGTACCAGCACCACCGACTTGCCCCAGTCCCACTCACTCCTTGGCCTTTTCATCTTGGTTGAACCAAAGATGCAGGGGATGCCAGGGCCAGACAGTCATCACCTCCTCTCACCTGCATCCTGCACGTGCACAGCGACCATCCCCGACTCCTCCTCGGCCAGCCGGTACCAGACGCCGTTGGGATCCGCCAGCCACTCCTCCACTCGGCACGAGTAGTTGCCGGTGTCGGCACCGCCAGCCTGCAGCACCGTCAGCCGGAAAAGCACCGCCGAGAGCCTCTGGAAGCGCAGGCGGCCCTCCCAGCGACCAGCCTCGGGGCTGAAGATGGCATCAGGGCCCACGCTCAGCACCGCTTCCCTCTCTTCCTCCTCCTCCTCGCCCTCCTCTGCGTGGTCGCCCGCCTCCTTGGCCCGCAGGCTGTACCATGTCACTGCAAAGTGGGACTCTGGGCTGGAGCGGGACAAGATGCTGCAGTCCAGCGGGAAGGACTCCTTCTCCTGCACCGTGAGGTTGGCAGTGGCTGTGTCCACCTGCAAGGTGGGATCTGAGATGAAAAAATCAAGAGATGAGTGCTGAGCTATCATCAGAACCATCCTATCGCAACACAAACTGTCATGACTCTGGTGCTGGGCACGATCCAAGCAAAACCAAAAGCTTGATGCAGCCTGCCAAGACTCACAGGGACCTCTGAGGCCAGCCCTGCAGGCACAGCATCCTCACCTCACCATGAACCATCTGGCATGGGGTCAAACAGGCACTGGCTGCAAGCACCATCCCACCCTGGCCCACCCTCACCCCAACTAAGGGACAAGAGGAGAAAGCTGCTGCAGCTCATCCAGACACGCTACGCGTCAGGTAACCAAGGTTTGGTGCATGTGCTCAGGAGCAATGTGCTATTCCTCCTCAGCTACTGCTGCACAAAACATTGTACTCCCTGTTTTTATTTCTTTGAGAGTGCTCAAAGGACTTGAAAATCATTATGACAGAAAAGACCTCTTCCAGCAGCTTGGAAAATCATTTAGGTAAGGTTTCCATCCTCCATGAAGATGGTCTCAACACTGATACAGCAAGGATGCTCCCAAAGTCTTCCTCTCATTATTTTTCCTCTAGTGCGTGCTCCAAGGCTAAAGAGATGTTTTTACCTAAGTGAGACACAGTGGCCAGAATCCACGATGAGTTGATTAAAGGCTGACTTCAAGAGCAATTAACATTTGGTTTAGTCATCTTGCCAGGGAGCACACACTCCAGGGATCCCTATCAGTCTGGATCTAAGCTTTCATTTAAAGATTAAAAAGCCCTTTCCAAAGCGGGAGCTGAGCAGGAAGGGCAAGTCGATAGCTCACTGAAGACAGAGGCACTTCCTCCACCAGTGAGGAGAGCTGTGCAAACCCTCCCTTGTGCAGACCCTGCAGGAGGGGGCTGCTGTCCCTCAGCTCTCGTCAGCCACCAGGCTGCTGTGCTCAGTGAGCTCCTCATTACAGCACCTGCCCAATACTTTTTAAATGGTCCCATGAGGAAAACCTTCATTAAGGCCAGAGCTCTTCAGGCCGTAAGCAATTTGAGTATTTGCTGTTCACATCTTCCCAAAGTCCTGAGCAGAAACAGGAATGAGGTTAAGTCATGAAATTTTGGGGACTACAGAGGTAAAAAAAGAGGAAGGAAAGGAAATGGCTTGTCCAAACTAATACAAAGCCTCCATCACCTTTAGCAGGTTAAGCAGAAAGAGGAGAACTGATGTCTGAAGGTGCTGAGAGGTTTTCCCCCCCCCTTGCTGATGATTATAGCCCTAAGATATGAGGCTGGAGATCTTCACTAATGAGACATGAGTCACAAGCATGATTAGTCATTTTGTTAAGTACTGACTGCTATGGAACAAAAACAAACAACAACAAAGCACTTTTAGAAAAAAAAGAAATCCTCAATTAGTGCACTCCCAACTCCCTCTCTTATTCCCACTCTACATTCTTCTGCAATTCAAGAGGAACCTCATAGATTTTTCCTGCTGTTCATCATCCCCTCCATCAGGGCTGGCAATTATCAAACTGGATGGAGAGCAGTACTGACAACCCAGCACAGCACAGGGATTGCCTGAAGAGGTGTCTCTGCTCAAGCCACTTTGGCCAGCAACTTCCCAAGCAAAGATGTGGCAGGTAAGAGTTCTGCTGTCCCCCTGAGAATGTTCCTCCTCCACAGTACAAATCTCTGCCAGGAATGACCACTAAAATCTTTCCAGAACCTCAGGCTTTTGCCAGCTCCACTGCAGTTAGAAGGGTGACATCTTGCTGGAATGGGCAGGCATGAAGCACTGCAGAACAAGCAGAGAGTGGCTGCTTTAGAAGCTGAGAAGTACTCAGTGAAGGAGGACTATACAGTTATTTGTTCTACAGCCTCTGAAAGAGACATTTACTCTTGAGTCATATACCTCAAAAACTAGGGAATCTGTATTTTCCAAGGTAAACTACCTTTGCATCTTATCTGCTGTTAAAGCAGGCAAAACTTAGCTGAGTACTCTGGGAATCTGCTTTTGAGGGTTTAGGAGTCCATCAGTGTTGGTCAGTCTTAAGAACCACCTTTTGGAAGCACAGGAGCAGAAATTCCACTGTGTCTTAAGTCAAGCACTGTTAGGTGAACAGCAACTCCTTGTGGAGCTCAAGAGGAGACAGAAATCGTATGATCTCTGGAAGTGAGGCTCTGCAGGAAGATTACAGAGCTCTAGTCCATACATGCAACATGAAAACACAAATGTCAGTGCTCAGTTAGAGCTGAAATTGGTCAGTGTTGTGTCAGCATTTTTTTAAGGCTGTTAATAGCAAGAAGATGTCTGAAGCAAACTGATACCAGTTGAAGACAGTTACCTATTTAATAGGGATGAAGAAAAAGCAGAAGCATTCAATGTTTTTTTTCCTCAGTCTTTAATAAAACTGATAAACCTTGAGCTGTCCAGTCCCATGAGTCAGAGGATCATGAGTGCAGGAACAGTAACTTTTCCACCTGCAGACTCTGAAATTGTGAGGGAGCAGCTGTATATGAGCCAAGTGTCCACAAGTCCATGGGGCCTGATGGGATTCATCAGGCGTTATGGCAGGACCCCTCCTGAACATCATCCAAGGGCCCTGGGAGTCTGGGAAGTGCTTTTTGGCTGGAAGCTGGCCAGTATATATTCCAATCTGCAAGAAGGACATGAGGGAAGACCCAGGAAACTACAGACCTGATAGTCTAACCTCAATTCCTGGTTAAATAATTTAATATCTTTGTGTCACCTGCTCTGTCAGAGGATGAAGGGAAGGCAGTGGATGCAGTTTTTCAATTTCAGTAAGGCTTTTCATACTGTCCCTCGCAGCACCCTTCCAGCTGTGGGATGGGGGAGGTTCATGGTGCACTGGGTGAAGAACTGGCTGAAGGGCAGAGTTCAAAGGGATACAGTGAATGGGGCTACTTCTGTCTGGTAACTGGTCACCAGTGGAGTTCCTCAGGGTCCAATTTTAGGGCCAGTGCTGTTCAACGTATTTATCAAAGATCTCAATACAGGAGTTGAATGCACCATTAGCAAATATGCTGACAATATCAAACTGGGAGGTGCTGCTGACTCTCTTGAGGCCTTAAAGCAATCTAGATAGTCTGGAGCTCTGGACTTTCATTAATGGAATGGAATTTAACAAGTTGAAATGCCTGGATTTCACACCCAGGTCCAAATAACACCAGGCACAAGCAGAATTGGCAGAGGAGTAGCTAGAGAGCAGCCTGGCAGAACGGGATCTGGAGGTGCTGGTTGACAGCAAGCTCAGCAAGACTCAGCAGTGTGCCTCCACTGCCCTCTTCTCAGGAAAGGACCTTGCCCCTGGGGCACACATCTGGGAAGCACAGGTAGCTTCTTCCATCCTATTCTCCATCAAATATGAGTAAAATCAGGAACCTACCCTATTTAATCTGCCAGAAGTGCTGAAAAAAAAATAATTGTAGACGCAGTGACAAAATGCCAAGCCCATCTAGTTGTATTTGCAGAACTTGCTCTACAAACTTTCCAGAAAAGCAGGGGTGCAATCAAGAAGACACAGAAAAAGGAATCAGCAAGGTCTGTCCTGTGGTCCTGCCCTGTGCCTGGACCCACTGTCACTGCCAGACAGATGGCGATTCATGTCTGCCCAAGAGGGCAGAGGCTGCTCAAGGAAGATGGCACCAGATCCCACTCACCTGGCTGCTTGACTGTGAGGGTGATGAGCCCGGAGAGCTCCTCTGCCCGCTTGTACCAGCGGTCGCTGGGGTCGAGCAGCCACTCCTCCACGCGGCAGCTGTAGGCGCCGCTGTCCCGCACGGTGGAGTTCTGGATGGAGAGCAGGAAGAGGCCCGGGGCTGGGCTCTCCAGGTGCAGCCGGCTCCGCGGGTCACCCAGCACCGTCAGGTCCCCGTAGTGCAGCGTGCTCTGCCGGCTCAGCCAGGCCACCACCTCCTTCTCGGCGCGGCCCGGCCGCCGCACGGACCACTCCACCAGCAGCTGGGATGAGGGGCTGGTCCGGTTGCTCACCAGGCACTCCAGGGTCACCCACTCGTTCTCCAGCACCGTGATGTTTTTGTGGGTCTGCTTGACCTGCAGGCGGTTATCTACGGGAAAAGTCCATCAAAAATGCAACGTGACCAAGGGCTGCAAGGGTGCTTTGTCTCCCCACAGTCCTTTCCTGCATGGCCACAATCCTGGGGCGTGATGAAAGAAATAAGGAAGTAGAGGAAAAAGTGACAGGGAAAGGAAAGGACAAAAAAAAAACAGAGGAGGAGAAGGAAAGAAGGCTTGTGTTTTTTAGGGTCTTCTGAAAATCTCAGGCTAGCCACCAACAATGACCCATCCAGTGCAGGGAATTGGAAACCTACAATCCCCTGCAGGACCTGGGAGGTCCTAAGTGCACAGAGACCTAATGGAGATCACATCTCACTTTTTTCTTGTTCTCCTCCTCCAGGACGAGGCAGTAGCCTGATCACACCCCAACAGTAAGCCGCCCCCATTGTGGGAAAAGGAAAAAACCAGCAAGGTGGAGAACTGACAGCTGATTGCAGGGAACCCCCACTGCAAAACAAGAAGTGGCACAGGGGCCAAGTCACATGCAGTGTTTTGCTGCCTCAGGAATGTCCCTGGTTTTTGCTCCACAACTTCATTGATACACAGGAGGGTGACTGGAATCTGCTCTTCTATGTGAAATGACGTGTCGAACTCTCCTAAATCCCTCACAATTTTTTCCAGGGCCAGTCTGGACTTCCCTGGTACTGCTGCTGCAGCAAGCACCGTACTTCCCAGAGAGAGGGGGGCGAAGCAAAGGAGGGGGCAGTCACAGCTCCTCTGTCCCTGGCCACCCCTCAGCCATCTTGGGACTTTGCAGACAGAAATGAGGAGCGGGCACTGGCAGCAAGCCATGGCCTGCTGTGCTTCCTGCGTGTGTGACCAGGCAAAGCTGCATTGGGGACCATATCCAACATCCCCCTTGCACCCTTGTCCACAGAGTTTGTGTCTAGCCAGCTAAATCCACACAGAGAAAATGCAGTGAGCAACCTACTCCAGCCCTGATATCCAACTGCCTCCATCCTGCCTGTGGGATTTCACCTTCCAGACACAGGCAGCTGGAGCAAGCAGGGATGAGGCAGGCTTCTTCAGGACGTACCAAGGCTCTGGACAGTACGTGCCTCCCTGCCTCTCCCTTTTGCCCTTTGCCCCTGCTTGTGGGGGCTGTATTTAGCTCCTCCACCAGCTCACCTTTATCAGTGTCATCCACTGCCACAGAAACCACCCACAGAGCAGATTTCTCCTTTCCTGGCAGCCAGCTCCCCACCTCATTAAACAGTATTCCCACCCCATGTGCAAAGGGAAGAGACAAGGCTCCCTGCATCTGCCAGGATACAGGCACAGAGTAAAATTAAACTGTGTGCAAGACATAAAAATGCTTTCCCAGGCAGGGACACAGGGGTTCTCTCTCAGTAAGTCGCTAGTGCTACAAGATGCTCTCAAGGATAATGAAATCTGGCTGGATGCAGTGGCCCTATAGACTATGGGGGATGGACAGCCTTCATGTGGGGATGCTGAAAGGCACACAAGCTCAGCCTAGAGGGACAAGAGTCACATCAAAGTGGGGAAAATCCTCCTTCCACACAGGGACGTGCAGGCACAAGGCTGCAAGGACAGGGTGGCAACCTCACAGGCCGTGCACAGGAGCCAATGCCAAGAGCACCCCACCTGGCTGCTTGACGGTGACCTCGGTCCGCCCTGACACCTCCTCTGCCAGCTTGTACCAGGCGTGGTTGGGGCTGAGCAGCCACTCCTCCACGTGGCAGTAGTAGCTGCCGCTGTCCCGCACCTCTGCCCGCTGCACCGTCAGGCTGAAGAGCCCGCCCGCGGCGGAGCGCTCGAACTGCAGCCGGCCCCGCAGCCCCTCCTCCTCCGCGTAGGTGCCGTACTCGAAGGCAGAGCTGTGCGTGGTCTTCAGGATGAGCTTTCCGTCAGCATCCGAGGGCTTGTGCACGTACCACAGCACGGCAAAGTGGGAGTCGGGGCTGGTCTGGGATTTCACCGAGCAGTTCAGGAGGATGGGCCGGTTCTCCACCAGAGTGATGCTCCGCTTCGACTTGCTCACCTGCAGCTTGGTCACTGAGGGGGGAATGGAGAAGGATGAAGAGAGGTGGGTCATTAACACAGGAAAGAAACTCAGTGGATTTGGGGTAGAACCCAAGTCCATTCTTGCTTGGGTCCCATTTGCCTTTAAGACATTTAGATATTCTACCAAATCTCTCAACCCCTCTCTACTCCTGGATCCTCTCACTGTGTCCCTCAACAAGAGAGGCTGCTTTTTCACAGTCTGACCTTTAAAGCACTCTTTAATTCATAGTGGTCTAAGGCACCAGACTTAGTAAGACGACTACACCCAAACTCAGTGGTTTTTCTCATGATAAAATCATACCACTTGCACCTCAGGGCAATGAGCTGTTGACCAGTTCCAGAGAAAACCACTTCTGAGATAGTGAATGAAATGAGACCCCACTGCCGTCACGTGCCAGCCATCTCAGTGAGATGTATCCCACAGACATGCAATAGCTAGGGGGGAAGTGCAGGCACAACTGGAAAAGGAGAAAGAGCACCAGACTGGAAGGGATCAGCAGGGAGCAGGCTCTGCTCCCACAGCCAGGAGATCTGGCTCCAAGTCCACCACAAACTGCACAGCCTAGGACAAGCCACAGGCCATCACTTCTCTTGGCTTCTCAAGCTCAAATGCAGTTCCCACGGTGTTGAGGATGATACAGCAGAATCCTCAGCTCTAGTTCCTGTAAGGAGAGACACACAGACTCCCAATTCCTCTCTCCCTGTGCAATCACAAGACAGAGCCTCCACTGCAGTGTGTGCTCACGCTGTGCTTGTCACCTGAGCCCTGGTGCTCCTGCCGGCTACAGACGGGGGAGAGGGGCAGCCCCCACCCAGCCGGACACACCGACACACCGCTCCTCCCAGTAGCTCTGCCACCATGGCCCATCCCTCCTTCACCTCTCCTCACATAGCTGCTCCCCTCTGAAGGGGGGAATGCTGCCTTGCTGCTGACAGGCTGCAAATCTCCTAAATGAAACTTGAGGAGTGCACGGGTACAAGTGGCACGACTAAAGTGTGGCACCACAGGCACCAACAAATGAAGGCTGCCAGGGGACTTGTGCCCATCCACACCCTGGAAACACATCCCACGCATCCTGTGTTTGTGAGGAAGCAATGTTGTCTTCTCTCTCTCACCGAGGCACAGGCTCCTTGCTTTGCATCACGCTTTGCTTCCAGCTTCCCTCGGGCACCTCGGATGCCGGTCGGCACAAGTGATGAGTGACGGTGCCCAGGGAGAGGATGGGCACAAACAACTTCAAATGGGAGGAACTCCCACCACAGCAGTGCTTTCTGCGCTATCGCATCTCAGATAGGCATCCTGTATCGCATCAGACGTTCCCCTGGAGCCTGGATTGCCCGTGGCTTTAATCAGTATGCTAATAAAGACTCCGTGGCTGTGGTATGGCATGCAGACACTGGAGGAAGGAAAGGAGGGAAATTGTCCTTGTTTTTCCTCCCTAGGGACTTCAACCTAATGGAAAGAGTCAGCATCACTCTCCTGTATTTCTGCCATATCCCAGACACATTCCTTCCCCTTTGTTTCACTTCAGGACAATAGCCTTAGCCACCACACCCACCCTCATCCCACCTTTTTGGCTCAGCATTGGTTAAGAACGGTTATTTTGAGCATTAATCAATCTTCCAAGTCCCTAGGAGATGAACCAATAAAGGAGAAGGTGGTTCTCAGCAGTTTCCTTTCTCCCCCAGCCCCCTTTCCAAACAGTTTATTTTTAATTGGTACTGGATTATTTTCTGCAACCGTTACTACGGAAACCTTTGTTACTATAGCAACTGTGTATGTTAAGTCAGTAGCCCTATATCTATTAAAATGCAGTATATACACACGCTGCGTGTGGTGGGTTGCTCAGTATCAACACACACACACACACACACCAGACAAAGCCAGGGTACACACAGACCAGAGCTGCTGAGAGGCAATCACCCCTCTCAGTGCTCTTCCCACACTGCAGCACCTCCAGGAGATGAAAATGAGGACGGCTGACACGGAGTAGTTTTGATCTTAGTGTTTGGGGCAACAGACCTGCACCTTGTACATGACAGATGTATTCCACTGAAGCAGTGAGGGCTTGTTCCCAGACCATAATCACTGTGTAATTGTCACTGTGTACAAACAGGACTCCTGGGGACATCCAAGGACTCTTAGATGCCTTCTCAGCAGCTTTCCCTGCTCCCATGCAAATCTTTGTGAAGAAATCTTTTTGAGAGTAATGGGGAAGCAATCTTATTAACTCTGGCAAAAATGAGATCTTAAATTTCACACACCCTCCCCCATCCTTCCAAGCCATCCTTGGCAGCCACTACAGCCAGCAGTGAGGAATTTGCCCATATTTGCACCGAGACCCCTAGATATCAATGAGGTAGCGCTTATACAGCTGCTACCAGTTGGAGCAACAAGCCCTGGCAGGGAATCACAGGTCTTCCCTTTGCCAGATTGCACTCTTGCAGAAGTTCATAGCACTGTGCACAAATTTTCCTCTGGATTATAGGTATCAGTGATATGTAATGACATCCCTGCCAATGCACTTTTCATCAAACATGAATTATTTTCCTAAGGGAGACACACCACAGAAGATGCAAGGGCAGGTTCTGTTTCCCTCCCTCCCACGGAATTAGAGAGGACATTCTCAGTCTTTTCCAATTCTGTGAATGACAAATGCTTGCATGTCCTTGTGCTGGTTCCTGTATAGTACACAGGCACCCCTCTCTTCTTCATTACCTTTTGCAGATCCTATAGCAAAGATTCAAGGCTTTGATGGACCACAGACTGATAGCTGCTAAGTTGGAAATGCTGCGGCACACAGGATACCTTGAGGCAGCTTCTCCCTCAGGCTGGTTTGCTTGTCCAATGCAGGGGAGAGATCCTGGTTAAGACATGGGAAGCTCTGTGGGTAACACACTTCTGGTCTCCCACGAGGCTGACCATCAGCCACGGCTCACAGATAAGCAAACAAACCCACAAAGCCCATTTTGCATTTGGGAAAAATTATTTAAAAAGGGGAAAACAGACAATATTGAAGTTGGTGGTCCAGGGTAATGGGAATGGTACAATACAACGCCAAGGAATCCATCCATCTCTTCCCAATCTGGTGGTAAGCCTGTTCCAGTGCAAACTGAGTCTCTCCAAGCCAGGTGCAGCTAGCCAGGTCAAGTTTAAAGATGCTGCCATGACATGGAAGTGGTTGTAGCTGCTGGTGCACGAGTGAGGTTGCAAGAAGTCTGACACCCCAGGCACTGAGCCAGTGAAACCTCACCCTACTGACAAGGGGGAAACTCCCTTTTCCTGGCTTGAGGATTTGCCTGGGCAGAGAGCCAGGAAAGGGCTTGGCCTTCAAATGCTGAGCTGATCCGGTGTGCCCCAGGGGCTGGGGTTTCGGTGAGGCAGGGCAGGGCTGCTCCAGCCCCGTGCCAGGCAGCAGAGGTGGTGGGTGCAGCAGTGTGAACAGACACGGTTACATGGCATTTTCTGCTGCGCTGTCAAGAAGTTGATGTTCTCTTAACAGCCTCCCAAACATCTGCTCTGTGAGAGGAACAGGTGCCTGTGTCTAGGTGAACTTATCGTGCATATCATCTGCAAACCATAATCCTGTTGCCACAACGTCTCCTGGCTCCCTGGAGAGTGCCAGTAAAGAGGACATTGTACCTTAATGTACTGTAATTGGCCCTACATATGCTATTAAGGCTTTCAATTTACACTGGCAACAAGTCATGGTTAGAAACCTCTTAGCTTTTTTTATCATTATCTCAAGATGCCTGTGGCAGCTTCTGGTCTTCCAAGCTTGCACCTCTGGCTGGGAGCTCAGGTCAGACACATCTCACAACCATAGCAGGCTACACAGCCTGATATGCAGTAGGGGTTTTCTCCACACCATCAGGCAGGCAATCAGACTCCTCAAGCTGAGCATGTGGTAAGCACAGTTATACAAATATTTGGGGGAAGGGAGAACAGTCATCAGAGGAGGAGGAGGACAGACACAGTGATGTGATTCATGGTTTTTCTGCTGACTTGCTGCCTCTTGGCTCCCTCCCCTCTGTTTCCTAATCATCAAACTGTGGTTACAACACTTACCTTTAGCAAAGCACTTTGCAACCTGTACCTAAAAATGCTGTGATAAGAAGATGCTCCGTCTCAAACACCTTACATCGTTTTGCCTGGTAGGCAGCAAGAAAACACAACAGCAGGAGTGTACTTCCCACCTGGGAGCCACTACTACTACCACATCCTGGGAATGGCAATGTTTAATTGCGCCTGAAGATATTGTTTCCCCCAAAAAATGTCCCCACACAAAACCCCAGAACGTTGCCCCTGCAGCAAAGGAGGAGGGGGCCATCTTCTGAGGAAGGAGCCAGCTCTGCATGAACCAGCAGCCGTGGCACAGAAGGATGGGCAGGAGGATGGCCACTAGCATCCCAGAGAGTCTCCAGAAAGCCCTGTCACCACAGCAGGGAGGCTGTGTTCCACTTTGGAGGCTGCTGCTCTCTGGGGAGAGCTCCTCCAGAGAACACTTTTGCTTGGAAGGAACTGATGAAATGTTGCAAAAAGTTTTCTGGGGGAATGTCCTACTTTTAAAAGCCTCCACCGAGACTTCACTGTGCTGAGGTGTGTGTGCAGGGGGAGCAGAAACGAGGCCAGCCCAGCCTGAGCCCAGCCCTGGTTTAACACCATACAGTGGGTTTAGCAGGCTGATCAGGAGAGATTTTTTTCCCAGGAGCACAGCCTCATGGTGACTTCCTACAAGGAACCTCTCTCTCCCCAGCACACTCAGTGTAGCACCCTGAAGGGCACTGGCCACAAACTTTGGCACAAACTCAGCCATTCCTTTGGCCTGTGGTCACAACCCAGAGCTGCCTCATCACTTCCCTCACCAGGGCCTGAAAAGCACTCGGTGCCTGAATTCCTCCTGGAGGATGTTTGCCTGGGATTCAAGAGACCAGTGTGCAGGTTAGTGCCACAGGCTCAGACATGCACTAACATCCAGACCTCTGCCAACTCTTCTCCCTTCCACAAAGCAGGGCTGAGGAGCCTCCTCCACCTCCCCAGACACTACAAGGACTCCTGCTTTAATGACTGAACAGAGTCAAGCAAGTACACGCCATCCTACTGATTCAGCATGGCGTGAGCTGGGTGACTCACGTTTATTAGGTTAGTTGAAAGCAAACCAACATTCAAAAAGGAAAGATGTGCAAGCCCTTTTGGATAGGAGGCATCAGAAGAAAGGCATTTACAGAAGGGAAGAAAACGAGATGTTCCTAGGAGGACTGTGCTCATTAAGCTTAACCACAGCATAGAAATCACAGCAAAGTAAAGACAAAGGCTTCCAGCACCGGGGCAACCTCCCCAGAGAAGGCAGGAACATGGCAGCACAGCTCCCGACTACTAAAGCTATTCTCTTTTAACTGAACACAATTCCTCCTGAAACTGGATTAGTGAGGTTGCAATTGCATTAGCCAACATGGGAGGCTGCTGGTGCAACAGGAGCAGCAGAAAGGGAAATAGCATTAGACTTTGCCTGCCATTATTACTGCCATTATTAACTTGTCACTTTACTGTAGTGTTCCTATAACAATGAATTATTGCCTGCAAACAGGCTGACATGATTGAATTACTGGGAGAGCAGCTCTGTGGGAAGGAAAGACAGCGTTAACCCTTTCCTGAGAAAGGCTCAGCTTCAGCCCTCTCCCATGTGGTCAGACAAAAGAGCTGAGGCTGTGACTCTGAACACCACCAAGTGACCTGCATTTCAACATGTTCAGCAAGTTGCTGCAAAGTCCACAGCCCAGCAGGCAGCTCAGACACTCCCCAGCCTCATAGCTATTGAGCCTCATAGCTGCAGCAAGACCAGCCAGGTATTTAAGTCTGTGCATGTCCATGCTGACCATCACCCCTCCAACAGCCCTGGCCAGCACTCAGCCCCAGGCACAGGACTGAAGGACACTTGTGTGCTACTGCAGCCTGGGGAGTGGAGTTTGGTGCTCTCAAAATGGTGCCAGAGGGTGCTGTGGCAAAGCAGAACAGGCACCTCGCCTCAAACCCTGCAGTGGATCCGCTTGGATCCCCCACCAGCTCCAGCCCCAAGCAGTTTGATCATCCCAAGGTACCTACAAGAGGCCCCATGCCCTGCCTCTCCCCAAAAGCAGCACAGTCAGACTGCAGACCCACCAAACACTGGGGGAGTGGGTCATTTTCATCTCTGCATGTGAAGCCTGCAGGCAGTGACAAGGACATCTGCTTGGCTTGGGAACAGCCTGGGATTACCAGCCGTGCAGGAGCCTGTGGAGCAGCTAACCAACTAGCAGGTAACCAAGTGGGGCCTCGGGGAGGAATGCATGTGTGACCCAGAAAGGCTCTTTAAAGCCCAGAAGCCATACATCTGCTAGCACATACAGGAAAGGCAAGATGGAAAAAGCTGGGAAGCTCACAGCCTCACAGAGACCACCAGCTGGGACGTGCCACTAGCCTGGAAAAACCAGGACTTTGCCCAAGAAACAGAAACCATGCCCCTGTAAAGAACAGCAAGAAACAAATATACCCCAAAGCAAAATGCCTCACAAACTTAAACCCAGAAACTTTTCTTCAAAACCCTGAAATGCACATAAAAGTTCTGCAAGACACAGAGGAAGGGAGGGAGGAATAAAAGATTCCCAGCATGAGTTGTGCCTGCTGTCAGAAAACAATATACGGCTCACTGATCACTTGTAAATTAAAATATGGAGATAGGATCACTGGAAGATAAATTCAGTACCAAGCTACAGCCACTGAGGATAAAGAAAGAAAAAAATAACATACCGAGATATTTAATCAACTCCTCGTCAGAAAGATTTCAAACAAAGGCGCGCTCCATCAATTAGGGAAAAAAAGTAATTAAATGCACCCAAAGAGCAAGTTGTAACACACACAGCAGCACCACACACCAACTCCCATGCCAAGCTGAAGGCTGGATTTCCTGAGGTAATTTTTCCCTCACGGAAAAACTTGACAGTTTTGTGCAGTTACACGCTCAGAGCACAACTGCACCCTGTAGCGCATGGCTGACTTTAGCATACGCTGTGTTTGACTTAGGCATTTTCGGCAGCTCCTGCTGAAAAACTGAGCGCTGGGCAGACAGAGATGAGCTGCTTAGGGTGGTGTGAAATGTGATTTTCTTGCCATCCAGAGAGCAAGCTCTCCAGACAGACCTCAGGCAGGAGCAGATCTTTGGGATACTGCACATACCAGCCCTCTGCCAATGTCAGGTGCTGCTCCCCATGCAAAGAGAAGTCCCCTGCGAGCTGAACCCATCCAAGCACTAACTCACTCCACTGACCTTTAACTGCTCCTTTCCACTGGGCTTGCTTACTGCAGGGGTACTAATCTGCAGGACCTGTGCCAGCACATGGAATGGGACAGGACCATGCAGCCAGCAGCCCACATTGGGGATGAGGATCACCTCCTTCTGTGCAGCAAAGTGCCAGATCAGCTCCACCTGCACTCTGAACGCTCATGGATGATGCTGCTTCCATAACTAGTGAGTACAACTACTGCTGGGAGAACAACCAAGTGAAATGAGCCATCTGTCATTTCTTAAGGAATTGTGCTCTTGAACTTCTTAAGGAGCGAGGATGTATTTCAGCATAATGGGCTACAGATCTATCATCATCTGCACTCCCTGCTTCTTGGTTAACTGGGACGAGGAAAACTATAGTAATTTTGTTTAGCATCATCCCAAATGCCTATTTAAGAAAGCAAGATGGCCTTGAGAGAAAACTTTTATGTATACAAACTTTTATTAAAATAAAAGACCCCGAGGCACAGGTTCAGCATGTTTGGAGCCAGTTTGCTGTAAGGAAGCAGATATCTCAGGTTCAGCAAACCCAGGAATTCAGTCTTTGACCAATGTCAGAACTTGCAGTTCCTCCTGCCAGGAGAAGCATTCCTCAGGATACAGAACACAGAACAATGGTGCAGGTCCCATGCACAGTGATGGACTGCCAAAGGTGCTGCTTGGGCATACGGGGAGGGACCCCTGGGCTGGGCTCTGCTCTGACTGGAGGGCTGAGAATGCAGCAAGAGAAATATTGTGCTGCTGCAGCACTGAACCTGCTGGCCCCAAGGCCACTCACCTCATGGAGGGCTGGGGCTCCATGCAGAGACTGGGACAGAAGAGTCATCAACACCTGGCTGCAAAGCTGCTCATCACCAGTCTCCCACTCCCTCAAGGGCTTTTGAACTCTGCTTTTGAAATCTTCAAGGACAGGAGGAGGTACAAAGCTTTAGAGCTGGACACCATCTAAGTACTGCTCACTGCAGAGTATTTTACCCAAGGAGAGCAAAGAGGGAATCGATGAAGTGTGGGGAGAGAGAGAAACTGTTCAAGACAACATCAAAGAAGGTGCATGTGCACAGACTGCAAACAGGCTGACACCATGGTTTTGTATATCCATGCTGCAAACAGGAGTGTGGAAAACCTCTCAGGAGGTATCAAAGAGAGAAAGCAAAGAGTACTTTGAAATGGAAGTGAAAAAATTGGACCTAAAAATTAACCATGGAGAGAGCTAATTTGAAGAGAGCAGCATATCCTGGGTATGGCCCAGGTCTCCCGGCATTGTCAGTCTTGTCAGGGGGCTGAAAAGAAAGACTGCCTGCACTAAGATCAGTGGGCACACACAGAGCAGGCTGAGTCAGGTTAAGGTCCCACGAGGTGCAAGGATGCATTCCCACGCTCTTCACCCTTGTGAAATGCATCCAAGATGCTTCATCCATTTAAAGTTCAACTTCTTAGGTCATGCCCCTGGGTGCATTTTCCAGGCTGGAGTCCCAAGAGAAACCTTGAACATAATTGACTGCAATCAGCTCAACACACCTGGCTCTTACAGAAGGCTCTCCCAGGCAAACCTGTAGAGAAGCCAAGCAGCACCCCTCCCAGAAGGAAAACCAAATGCAAGGAGAGGTGAATCACAGCTCTTCCCACAAGGCCAGTGTCATCATCCCCATTACAGCATCAAGAATGCAGCAGGAGCTCCCTCCCCTGCTGCTTACACCCAGAAGGACAGGGATATTTGGAGGAGGGAGTGATAGCTAAGTGTGGAGAAGAAGCACCCTGGGGTGCTGGCCTGAGATAAATAACTGTGCCAAGGAAGTGACAGCAGAGAATCTGTCCCAGAGGACCTGGCAAGTGTGGCAACAGAGCTCCCCAAGCAAATGGGCAGGAGTAGGAGACTACCTGGGTACAAGGTAGGAGAATCAACCCCACCTCTGCTATCTGCAGAAGAGAAAGGGCTCCAGCTGGGTCACTAATGCAGGTATGTGTAAGGGGACAGCTCTGGGTCATGCAGCACTGAGCCCCTTCATTTCATGTGCTCAGTGTGCCAGAAGGAAGGAGCAGCAGCTCTGAGGAAGAGCAGCAGGTCTTACCCCACTGGCAGTGAAGGGACAGGAGCAGGTCCCCGAGCACACAGGGAAGAGGAGACTGCTCTGTGTCACAGACACTGCTGCTGCTGCTGAGGAACAGCCTCCTCTGTTCCGAGCAATTCTGGAACTCCTTCATCACTCAAGCAGGAGTACAACCATTTGCCAGATGGAGCAGGCAGCTGTAAAGCATGGAAGCAGCGCTGTTCTACAGAGCAGAACCACTCTAGGATCAAGCAAGCCGCAAACTTCAGTTTCCAGACTTCACTTCTGTAAGGAAGTTTCCAGCTCATTAACTTTCCTTGCTTAACTTTATTGCTGGATGCTGCCAGAAGCAAGAAGTGTCAGGTTGAAGTAGAGACTCTGTGGCCTTTGAAAACACTTGTTTGAGCCTCCACTCAAGAGTCTGGTCAGTATCCCACTGGCCACCTGTAGCAGAGAATGCATCTTTCACATCCATCCATGAGAGGATTCCTTAAACACTGAAATCACTAAGAATGACTAAGATGAGATGGAATAAAAGCATTAACAGTAATATCTGAGATAAGGAAAGTTTCTCAGTATACTCCACAAAGGTCTTGGTAATTAATTATTTGAAAATCAGTGCTCCTCTCCCAGCATTAAGTGTGCTATACAGCAGTCTCCTTTTCTAGTTCTCCTCTGCCCTGTGCCCTCCTCAACTTCCAAGCAGCCTCGGTCTGCAGTCACAACCATCCACTGCTTGGCTGCTCAGTGAGCCTTCAGAGTGAAGGAGGAGCATGAGACTGAATGGTCTCTCTGTGGCTGCCATGGATGGGCTTGGACAAAGAGGTAAGAGTCCTTCGTTCTCCACTCATTAGGTTTCTCTGACCATCACTAGCCCAGCACAGCCACTCTGCTTTCCTGTGGAGAGCAGAAAAGCAGCAGAGGGCTCTGCATCCACCTGAATGCAGGGCTTCAGGGACAGCACAGCTCAGGTTCGCCCCACTCCTAAAGTCAGGTTCAGAAAGAAGTCCAGCTCCTCCAAGGCCAGCTTCATGAGCCTCCACCCTCCCCCTTCATGATGGCTTCAAGTTAACAGCTCCTAATAAACCAAACTTTAAGAAGCAGCCCCTGGAGAGCCTCTGGAAGCTAATTAATGCTCTAATGAAGAGCATGACTGCCTTGTTTGCTCGATGGCTCCCAGGTCAATCAATCTGCTGTAGACCGGCTTGCAAAAAAGCAGTGAGGAGCTCAGCACCCCTGGTGTCTGCTCAGTTATCATCCCCTGCCATCCCTCCTCCCATGTTCATTACTGTCAAAAACCCAGCAGCATGAGGACAGATTTATAGAGGCGACTGCAGCTTCTCCCTGAGCGTCCAATCCAGAATTAGTCGGGAACAGGACAAGGGGCAACGCAAGGATGGAGATGTGGGGAGCTGCACGGGGAGGTGCATGAGTATGAAAGGGGTGAAAAGGTGCTCTGAGGGTGGCGGTGCTATGTGAAAGCCCTGCTTTCTTATTCTGCTGTTGCCAGATACACTCTCCAGCACTGAGACCCCAGGACTTTGCCGAATCGCCCCCTCATTTCTGCTGTGGGGGAATGGTAAGTGCACTAACACACACAATGACAATGACAATTTAATAGACCAGCACAAATCTGCTCCAAGCCTCCTCGCCAAAAGAGAGAGCACTCCACAGACACCCAAGCCTGCCCAGATTGCAGTACAGCCCCCATTGTGCACTGTCTGCTGCCCTTGTCTGAGTCCTGCAGACCACACGGACATGCACTGCTCCCAGACAGCACCTGCTGTCTCAGTGCTCCATCCCTGGACACCTGGCAGGGAGAAGCAAGATCCAAGGAGGAGATGGGAACAGAGCCTGCCTGACAGCCCTTGGGTCTTCCCCTTGGCCTGTCTGAACCTATCTACCACCTTCCTCAGGCAGGAGCAGAGCCCAAGCACTGTTTCCCCTCCATGCTGTGCGAGGAAGGGGGCAGGGAACAGTGAGGTCAGTTGGCATCTCAGTGTGAACACTGAGAGCTCAGCCTGAATCCAAATGCTTCCAGGCTCACTTGGATTCAAAAGGAACCACCTGCTTCCCCTAAAACCCAAGAAAGCTCCAATTGCCAGGGAGTGACCTGGCAGGAATGTCCTCTCCCAGGACAGGACACAGCTAATCCTGATGGATCTCTCACACTGGCCCACTAAGCCTTGCATGCTGGATGATCTCCACCTGGAAAGGGGCAAAGCAAAGGGCAAAGAAATGTCTCTAGATGGGAAAATGGTGATGAACCCTCAGGGGAAAGGGATGATGGCCTTGGGGATGATAGAGCCACGTTTTCAGAAGCAGGACACATACTGCAGCAGAAGGGGAACCCCGAACACAAAAGAAATCTCCACTCCTGCACTTGGGGCTCACTTCCAGCTTGGGCTGCACTACTGTGCACGGTCTCCTGCCAGCTTTGGTTTCAGGGAAGCAGCTGGTGTGAACTGACATGTATTATTCTTCCCCTCCTGCTGCAACATGAGCTCACCAAGAAAGAAACAACAGGCATTTTGAGAGATGGAAGTAGAAAGGAGAGCACTGCATTGTGGGGAAATGAAATAGTCACAGGCTACATGGTCTGGTCCCCAGTCATGTCTGACAGCCCACCACACCAGCCTGGATTTCTGCCCCAGCCTACAGAAGTTAAAACTCAGCAGTGTCCCTAAAGCAGAGCAGGTCTCTGCAAAGCACTCATGAGCTTTCAACCCAAGGTGTGCAGGCTTGCAGGGCACCGAGGAGCAGGCCAGCAAAGGGAGCTTCAGATCCCAGTGTTACTGCTGGTGAACTTACACGATACCTAAATTCTCTATAACCTCTCACACATACAGCCAGCACCCTTTATAAGGAATTTCCTCACACTGCCAGCCTTTAGAACAGCTTCACGCCCAAGAGATCAGGAATGTCACTCTCAAAGGCCAAATCTGGCTCAGATGCCACAAAGGAGACTTGTGCCATCCCACCTGGAGGCTTTGTACTCAGAGCTGGGTTAATGCTGCCACTGCCTGCCTTTCTTGCTCCCTCCTTCAGCCCCTACATGTTTCATTTCTCAAAATACCGCCCATTTCTTGTGGGAGTAGGAAAGGACTGGAATGCTGGCATTCCCTCAGCAATACCTGATAGCCACAAGGTAGCCGTATGTGAAACGCCTTTGTAGCCACGTTAACACACGCAACTCAAAACTAGCACTGCCACCTCTGCAACTAGCACTCAGCACAGATGACATCTAGAAACACCACCCTGCTGCAGAGTGCCAAGGAGAGGCAGCCTGAGCGCTGAAACAGCAAACCAACACACCAGGAGAAGCTCCAGCACCCTACTCCTCAGGCCTGTGGGATTTCACAAAGCAAGGAGGCTGCCACTAATTTACCTTTCTCTCCTCAACACACTTCAAAGGCTGATGTATACTGATTTCCGTGTCTGCACCTGGAACCTGTCAAACAGAAAGGTCACCCAAACAGGGAGCAGGGTCTGAGAGGGAACTAGAATCCCACATTAACTTACTGTCTGGAAATGTGTGCTGGCTCCACTTGCCAAAAGACCTCCAGACAACCCCCTTTATGGTGTCCCTTAGTGGACTGGTAGTGGAGATAGGTCACCCCAAGCATATGGGTTCAAGGCAGACACCCATGGCTAATGGAAAAGGAAAAGCTAGGACTGAGACACCAAATAGCAACCTGAAGTCATCTCAGATTAAGGTGACTGTTGTAGAACAGAGGTAGACAGACAGTGCTCTCAGCTGTTTAGTCATTTGGGGGTCCTGAATTACCCTTTTTGGAGAAGCCCTGGATATTTATCTGAAAACCAGCACCCACTTCATCAGCACAGGTTTGATTGGGAGGGCTCTAGGACATTCATTCAGAAGTCTCTGGGAAAGGAGTCTCCCATATCATCCTGGATCCTCTCTGGAGATCATCGAGCCAAAGACCCAGCAGTGACACAATACAACCTTCTGCCACCTGCAAAACCAGAGAACTCCCTGGTCTGACTGCCAACATTTAATTCATCGAGAACATCAACCACCTGCCCCCAGGGGCTGCCTGGGACACAGCAAAAAAACATAGAGAGGGTGCATCCATGGTGCTGGGAAAGCTCTGAGGAGTCCCTCTTCTCTTTCATCCCCACTTGTGAGCCATAAAGCCTCAAACATTATGCAGGGATCATTGAACTGACAGCTAAGATTTATTTTGTAGTCATTTGCTGAGCAGCTGGGAGTCAGGGAGAGGTAAAAACCATGGAGACCTGGACAACTTGTTCTGTTAAGGCATCACTTGAGGGTTACTGCTCCAGCAAAGAACAACAGGCTGCCAGAGCATGGTTTAACTGAGCTGCCTGCCACACCGAGCTGCGACACACTGGAAGCTGCTACCAAAGATTTCTCTTTCCCTCTCTGTCTCACACACAGATAGGCATGCAGAGACCTGTGAAGAAGCATGTTACTCCAGGGACCACATCCATTCAACACTGTTTCCTAGGGAAGTAAGCTAAAATGATGAACATCACCAACTCAACCTTGCAAGCAGTAAAACATGTATTACAAGGCAGCATAATCAAGATAAATGGAGAAGATTAACCTGGAGATGAGGGCAAGGGAGAGAGAGGGAAGAAAAATGGAGAGCTCACGAGGTGGCTGGAGCTCACAGCATCCCCTGAGTTGTCTTACGACAGGGTTGGGGAAGGTGGAGGGAGTACGAAGAGGGATAATGACGGGAAAAACACAAAATCCAATCAGGAGCGAACCTAGGGAGCAGTCCTTCTGCACAGGAACACGAAAGGAGGACTAACATGCAGCAAGGACCTGAGCCAGTACTTCTGAAGGTGTTAAAACTCCAAACACCAACTCCATTCCTAAGGCCAAGACAGCAATACACCATTCAGCTCAGCAACAGCTCACAGCTACCGTGGCCACGTGTCTTTGCATTTTCATGCACAACAGGGACACCAACAAAATATCAGTGACAAGGCCTACAGAAGGCCCCTCACTCTCTCCAGAGGCTGCACAGAGACAGAACCTTGTGGGTTTTCTGACTGCCCCTGCCACACAACAGGTGCCTGTTGCTTATCTGTTGCACACTCAGTGTGGGCACCTGTGGCCATCGAGACTTTCAGCTAAAAGGGCTCAATTTCTGGTGAGGATGAAAATCAGGCTCTTTGATCACCATCTGTTTTTGAAGGTGCCTCCAGCAGAATGAGAAATGCACCCAGTTATTAGACCAGAGCTGCAGCCCCCTGCGTATGGTGCACGTGCAACTTTGGTGGGAACACATCTCTCTCTTTGATCCTGTTTGCCCCGTTCTTCTCCTCTTTTTTCAGAGTCTGCCCTGATAAATGGAGGTAGCAACCTGGAAACCATCTCTGTCTCACAGGAACACTCCAGAGACTGGACTGAGCTCAGCCACCTCACTTCCCAGAAGAAAACCCCAGGAATAGCATACAAGAGGGCAAAGAGAGGACCCACTTCCCCAGAGGTGGATAAAGGAGCTCCAACACAGTGACAGTCGAAGAGCTGAGCCAGCTACAAGTGAGAAACATCAGTCACTGCCAGAAGAGCAGTCTTAACTCAGGGGACTCTAACTCTACAGCACCAGCACATCCCCCCGACCCCCTCCACACACCCTTGGCACTCACCTGGCCGCAGGACCCTGATTTCCAGCAGGTTGGAGGTCCTGTCCGCCAGCCTGGTCCAGCTGCTGTTGTAGTTCTTCCTCCAGAGCTCAGCCACGCACTGGTACTTGCCGGCCTCGGTGTCGCTGGCCCTGCTGATGCTCAGGCGCACGTTGTTGCTGGACTCGGCCTTCTCGATGGCGGTGCGGGTGCGGAAGCCCGCGGCCCGGTCGCCCCACTGGACCCCGCCGTCGCGCGTGAAGGTGACCAGGTCGTGGAACTCGGTGCTGCCCGCCGGCTGGAAGCGCCACGTCACCGACACCGGCACCCACGACGGGTAGTGGGGCTTGATGATGCACTGCAGGTCGAAGGACTCGTTGTAGGTCACCCCCGGCGTGCGGGAGATGGCTGTGACGGCAAACCCGGCCTCTGTGGGAAGAGAGGAGAGGGCTTGGAGACACCTGCCTAAGGAGGCCCTGCTGTCAGCATACAAAAGCTGGAGTGTGGACATCCAGAGGTGTGATCAGCCACCCAACTTGTGTCAGCTTCTCATTTGCTGTGGCCAAGTGAGGTGAAAAGCAGAGGCAAAAACACACAAGCGGTGACTGCCTGAACAGCAGCGGCTGTCTGAGTGAGCACGGGCTGCAGCCGCAGCAGGACTGCCCTTGAGTTCTGCCCAGAAACACAGAGGGTGTGCAGACAGCCCCTGCAGGCTGCCAAAACCCCGTATGGAAATGCAGCAGCACAACAGCAAGGGAGCAGCACCTGGCAGAGCAGCTACTCAGCACCAGCTTCATGAGATTCACATCCACCTCCTGGGCAGGAGGTCCCACCCTGTCCCCCAACCTCCAACCAGTCTGCATCTGGTTGCTGCAGCTGGAGGAAGAATGAGGAAAGCAAGAAGTACCAGCCTTCAAAACATGCATCGTAGAGGTGGCAATGGTTACAAAACCCCAGGATGGAGGCAAACTGAAAGAGAAGCTGGTTGTTCCTCCTCTTCACACAACACAGCTTTTGTTCTCTTCCAGATCAACCCCAGGACAGCTTTACAGAGTTATTCTGGCATGTCTGCCACTCTGCAATTGTCCACCCCCAGCACTCTGGCTAGAAGAGTTGAAGTCAGCGGTCTATTAGTAATTAAAAGATAACATATTCCAGTCAGTCAACTGTAAGCCAGTCAGGCTTATATATTCAGAGTATTTCCATTGCTCATTTGCTCCAAGCTGCAGAGAGAAACACTTTCTTCTCTTCCAATCACTTCTGCCAGCAGACTTAGCAGGGACCTTGTTTTCTTCTGCCAGCATCCCCAAGAAATGCTCCCCTCCTCAGAGGCTCCATGGGGCGCCCCACATGGGCTGACAGTTCTCCCTCTCCCTGCAGTGCTGACCACCCCAGCTCTCAGCAGAGCTGCCACTGCTTGAGGAGACCCCAGACAGTGCCCAGTCAAAAAAGGAACATCTTCTGGATCAGCATGGGGCTTCAGCGTGCCACTGGCTCAGAAAGATGAGCCAGGAGCTCCCTGCTGGCTGCAGGCAGACCGGGCACAGCATGGAGCACACCAAATCCACACACTTCCAGCAAGTGCCTCTGCAACCCCACGGCGTCACCGTGCCAGAGCTCCAGGACGTGCAATTCCTGAGAAAACAGGTCAATCTTCAGGATTAAAGCCTCTCACAGCATGTTCAGTGAATGCCCAGGAGGGCAGTGTGAGACCCAGGCTGCCTCCCCTGCAGAGCTGCTGCATCTCAGGCCCACACAGGCCCTCACCTCCAGACCCTGCAGCAGCCCTCCTGCCCCAGTAAGTGTGTTACCAGGCTCAGCTCAGAGAAACCCTGAGCCAGAGAAGGCCCTAGAAAACAAACTTAATTTCACCAAGACCAGCTGACTTCAAGTTTACTCTCCAATTGGCCTGGGAAAGGACGCTTCATGAAGTCATGCAGAAGCCGGTGTGTTTCCCAGGTCTTCAACTCTGTCAACATGGTCATGGACCTTAGGTTAACAAACAAAAGCCCTTCTTCTTTTGGGACTTGGTATAAAAAGCATAAAAATGGATTGATTTTCTGTCAAACCTCCCTACAAAAATACATGAGCACTCCCTCGCCCCCTCCTTCCATGGCAAGACAGGGACTTAAGTCCATGCCATGCACTCAAGAGCCTCAGAAGTTCAGGAACATCTGGTCTCTTCTGACAGCACATCTCTCTCTTCTGGCTGTTGCTTCTGAAGCACCCTGTGGTTAGATTTATGGGTTTGAACATTATCAGCTAAGGAGTTTCTTACCCTGGCAGGCTGGCAAACAATAAGACCTTAACTTGAAATGTGAGTGTCACTAAATTTACTGCATTTTTTTTTTAAACAGTGGTTTCTGAAGCCATAAACTTCTCTTGCTTTTTCTTAGCACCCTGAATCTGAGTTTCTCAGGACATTTCAAAAACATTAACCTAACAAAAAAATACCAGATCCAGCAGCAAAACAATACTCAATAGTTTCTCCACGATATGTTTATGAGGTACTTCAGCTTTGCTAGTTAAAGAGACCTGGGGATTTCTTAGGACTAGACAGAACATGCTCAACAGCCGGTGATTGAAGAGCGGAGGAGGAGGGACAACCTTTCCATCTGGAACTGCTGTGCACTTCTGAGCATCTTAAATTTTAACAAGAGTAAAGGTGACACATTTTAAAATCTCAGTGCTTAATCTCAAGACTTTTACAAGTGGCAGAGTAAAGGGAAGGGCTGATACTTGGGACTTGTAGCAGGCCAAATGCTGCTGACCTAATGAGGAAGACACTATTGAAACTAGATGAGAATCTCCCTTTAGTTCTTTACAAAAGAACATCCCTACCTGCTTTTGGAAGCTATACAGAAAAGATTTCTAACTCCAGACAAAACAGCCTCTGAAATGAGGTCAAAAGTAAAGGACAGGAAAGGAAGAAAAAAGCAAGATTTTCATCAGAATATAATATGACTTTCAAGTCTGGTCTCACACACATCTTGTCAAAGCTTAAGATTAATACTTCAGAGTACCAATAAAAGCCACACAATCCCCACCCTCCTGCCAAAATTCCTATCTCAGCCTTTCAGTAGAGCTCCCTGATTGCCTTAGCCTTGGCATACCAAAAATGAGTGGCCTCACAGAAGCAGTCATCCCTTCTTCAGCCTTCTGCAGATCATTTTTGGAACCAGCCCAAGAGGACCAAAGTAACTCACAATCCATGCAAAATGCCGAACTCCCTACCTGCCCTCTCCTGAACTGGTTTCATTGTGTTTGAACAGAGGAGCCCCTTGACAGAGCAGAGTACCAGCTACAATGATCCCAGGTACTGGTTTACTTTGGTCATGGACAACATGGTGCTTCCGGGCCAGCAGTTCAGTGCCTCCCTGCAGGGGCAGCGAAGACCATTCCTGACTTGTGCTTTCTGTCAGAGATGCCCACCATTTCTGCTTTTTGGGCCAACAGATGCCCAGCATTTTGCACTCCTGACCTGGTGTGGGCAGAGGTAGCGCTTACCCAGGGCAGGCAAGGAGGCTTCAATGTCCATGGGTGCCAATGGAGCATCATCGCTGCACTGACCAAAACCCAGCTCCAGTACTGGCAGGATGCACCACGGGACTGGCAGCCTCTCTCCTCTGAAGGGCACTGGAAGCCCTATCCCTCTCCTCAGCCACTCCCTGCTTTGCTCCTGCCACAGCCACCCCTCACACTTTGCCTCCACACACAACGGCGTACGCAGGCATTTTGCACAAGCCCACGAGGAGCTGTGGGCAGGCTGCTGGGGATGCCTCCATTTTGCTGGCAAGCAAAGGCAGGAGCGCTGAGAACAGCCTCAGAGATTTGCAGGTGACCTTCTGGGGGACGGCCAGGCACTTGGGGGACCGTGGCCCCAGGGCCCCCCATGCCTCAAGTACTCACCCAGAGCAGTGATGGACACCAGGGTGCTTGTGTGCCGCTCCCCAACCATCTGCCACTCCCCATCCAGTGTCCGTGTCCACTCGGCCACCCGGCACTCATAGTGGCCCTCGTCGGCCTTGACGCTGTTGAAGATCTCCAGGGTGAAGGAGCCGGGCCGGACCTGCTCCACCTGGATGCCCCCGTAGCTGCTGCGCTCCGCGTAGGCGGGGCCGGGGTGCAGGGTGCCCTCCCGGTCCAGACGCACGATTTCGCTGCGCCGGTTCAGCTTGTCCAGCAGCTGCCAGCTGACCGAGAGGCGGCTCTGGGGCCCCAGGCCCGAGCGCACGTTGCAGCCAAAGCGCAGGCTCTCTCCCTCCAAGACACTGCTGGCGTTGTTGATTATCTCCAAGGAGATGCTGGTCTCTAAGGAGAGAAACGCACACACACAGGGGAGATGATACACACTCGCCACTGCTCGGGCTGCAAGAAGGACGCTGCTGGCCAGAGACGCTTTCCACCAGGTGCAGGAAACTGCCCACGCATTTGGGTCCAGGCACGTCTTAACCTCATGCGTGACCACATCCAAAAACAGCTGGTGGGCAGCGAGCTGCTCCTGGTGACTTGCACACTCAAGGCAGGTGTAGACCAAAGCTGGGAGAAATCTCTGCCTACGGCTCAGGAGACATTGCCGTGTCTTCTGGTCACAGGTCCGGGATGGGATCTCGGCAAAACTTGAGGGAATTTCTGTTGCTACAGTATGCACTGTGTGCAACTGGCTCTGCCAAACAAAAAATAGCTTCCAGCTCCCTGTGGAATTTTCAATTCACGTCATCCTGATCACCATCTTGCCACATCCACTCCTACCAACACCTTTTGGGAGAAGCTCTCCCAAATTCCCGCTGCTAGTGACACTATAGGTAGCTATCACTGTTTGGTAACGTTCAAAAAAAAATCTGTTATCTTGAGCTTCCCAGAGGTGTAAGGCTTTGTGGCTGGCTTTTCAGAGATACTGAGTGCTGGTAACTCCTGCTGCCTTCCATCAGAGTAACAGACACCTAGCACCCTTAAAAAAATCATCACATTTGTTCCTATAGCTGGTGATTTATCAAAGGCAAGAATCAAATCTGTCTGAAAGTTGCCTGGGTCTAGAAACAATACATTTTCGACATTTGTCCAATGCAAGATTTCTAGCTAGAGTGATTTTCAAAGCCAAACAAATGAGACCAAATATTGGTAGGAGAGAAAAGAAATAGAATTTCTTTTGGAGAAATGAGGAGGGAAAAAAAAAGCTAGAGGAAAGGACTGCATTTCCCTACAAATCTAGTATACATTTGTGCCAATATAGCACAAAATCCTCTTGCAGCTGGGCAACCCATGCATGGTTCACCATGCCATGGCTACCAGAGTTTCAGAGAGCAAAACAAGGAATGAGTCGGTGGAATCTCTCCTCTCAGCCTGTTATTTCTGTATTTACCATGTTTATCTGACAAATATAAAAGACATTCAAGGCAAGTCTCCAGCTGTTTTCACCAGAGCTGGCTGACACACAGTGACCAGGACAGAGCTCCATGCTGAAGAACGCTGGAGCTCAAGGAGCACACCTGGTTTCTTCCAGTACAGCTGTCTTGCAAGACAGCTGAATCACCATCACATAACAGCCTGCAGGAACCTAGCATAAACCAAGGCCAAGCTGAGCACTTTACAGGGCACCCAGCTCCCTGCAGAGCAAGGCCAGGAGAGAGATGTGAGGAGCAAGTCAGAGGCTGTCACACGTACCTTCAGCTCAAGAACGGAACTGCCAGCTTGGTGTCATTACCAAGGTGGGGAGATGACTCCCCACCCATGAACCTGACACACATCCCTCCTTTTCACCCCCTTCCCAACAACAAAAAAATATCTTGCCAGCTGGGATTCCAAGCCCAAACAGCAGGTGAACTCTTACCCTCCCTCTCCCGTACCGCTGCGGTCTGGGCACATCACATCTTTCCCAGCTACCTGCCCAGCACAGCAATGCCCCCAGGAGGGGATGGGCACGCCCCTACTTACTGAGAGGCATGACAGTGATGGGGATGTTCTTCGGCCGCTTGCTCTCCTTGTCAATGAAGTCTCCCGTGACGGTTTTCTCCCTCTCGGTCACCCGGCAGTTGTACTTGCCGCTGTCCTCCAGGCGCAGGCGGTAGATCTTCAGCACAAAAACGTTGTCGCTTTCTTTGGCCACCTTGAGCTGGCCCAGGGCCTCGCGCTGGGCAAACTCGTTGTTGAGCACCGGCACAGCGTTGGGTCCCAGGCTGGCGATGAGGGAGCTGTTGAAGGCCCAGGAGATGGAGAAGTAGCGGTCGGGGACGTTCTGCGCCTCCAGGATGCACCGGAACTCCACCGGCTCGCCCACGATGTACATCCGCTTCTCCGTCTCCAGCCGGACACTGAACTCCTTGTCTGGGGACACACAGACCGACTCGTGTCAGGATGGCAAAGCCCACCAGGAGAGCCAGCACACCTCATGTTCACAACACCTCGGTGTTCACACCTCGCTGCTCCCTGCATAGCCAATATCCCTCAGACAAGCACATCCAGAGGTGTAAAGGTTAGGGACTTGCTTTTGCTGTGGGAGATCAGATGGGCTGTGCTGCCAGAGAGGCACCTTCTTGCCCATCAAGCACAGAGCAAGCAAAGGCTTCCCCAGTCACACCCCTTTCCTCCAGCTAGCAGCTCCAATGTGACACCAGCATGCAGTACCACCGTGAAATATGACCTGGAGCCTAGTCCTACTCATGGCCTGCTTAGGCAGAGTCAAGAGGCAGAACCTTTGGGGATATCAAGAGCTCATCTGTTTTTTATATCCTTAGCAGGAGCCTGTGCTGGGGGCTGGGAGAAGAATTTTGACTTGTAAATGGACCTCGTGCAATGCAAAAGCGTTTGCTGAAGTTTTTAGTTTTATTCCCTGCTGTATCACTCTTACCAAAATCCTCACTGTCTGTGCTAGCACCAAGTGCTTAAGATGTATGTTTTAGCTTCTGTGCCAGCCCCAGATCCCTGACCACATCAGGAGACAGGGCCTGCCACCCAAGCCCCCTTGCTGCCCTTTGCTGACACTTCCCTTGGCTGCAGGCAGTGCCCTCCTTTGCTGTGTCTCAGCCCCCCAAGTGAGACAGATGGCAAAGCAGGGAGCCAAACCCCAGCCACCTAACAAGGCACAGCCCCACTTCCCATCTCCTCCCGCTGCCCAGCCAAGGGAGAAGAGGCAGAGGGGACACTGACCAGTGGCTTGCACGTTGACGACGGCGCCCTGGGAGCGCTTGCGGGTCATGGCATACCAAGAATCGTCCGGGTCCTGGATCCACTCTGCTGCCTCGCAGTAAAACTCGCCCTGGTCTGACGGGTGGAGGTTGTAGATGGTGAGCTTGGAGGTGGTCTCCCCAACTTTGTCCAGGCGCACGTCCCCCGTGGCCTGTCGCTGGGCGTAGGCGCTGCCGGCGCGCAGGACGAAGTCGCGGCTGAGGGAGATGATCTCGACGGGCGCCTCGCTGCCTCGCTGCCGGTACCAGGCGATGGAGACGTGGCTGTGCTGGGCTGTGCTCTTGGACACCTCGCACTTCAGCTCCAGGGAGTCGTGCTCCACCTTGTTCAGCGTCTGCGGGACCGCTGTCACCCGCAGCGAGTCCGGGATCACTGCAGCAGAGCAGGACAGAAACAGCCCAGAGTTAGCAATGCCAAAATGCTGAGTGTGAAGCTCTCTTAAAAGAGAGCTGGGGGAGAAGTTTCTTTTTACAGTTGCAATTAAACATTAAGTATTAGCGAGGCTGTGTTAACTCACATTTAACCCCTAAAATGAAGAGACTTGTCCCCAAAGCCCTTGGCTGGGAAAGACCATGACCTGCAGCACAAACTCCAAGTGTGGTGCCTAAATTCTTGCTCAGTGGGCCCCAGCAACTGAACAAGGTTTTCTGCCACACTGCAGAGCAGCACAGTTTAATGCATCCTTTTCCTATCAAGGTTTTGTCATGAGGAGCCTCTCCTCCATCATGTACCCCACCCCAGCATCTTTTGTGACCTCCCTCTTGCCCGCACCCTTCAGCCACTCCTTAGCCCTGGCATGGTCCTCACCCCTTCTCAGTCACTGCTGGGGCCAAGCCAAACATACTCAGTTCCTTTAATCTTCCCTCATAAAAAAGTCAGGAGAGCCAATTCTCTTCTCCTTTGTTTATATCGTTTCATCTTCTAATGACCCCCTCAGGCCAAAGGAAGGGGTTTCTGCATTCAGAGGGAACTGGCTCCTCTAAGGGCAGCAGTACAATTGCATCCTCACCAGCGCTCACTCCCAGCACACAGCCACACCAAGGCACTTGGCAGTAAAACTGCTACCTTTCCAGTTGATTAACCAAAAGAAAGGAAGTATAGCTGCTAAAATCAGGATGAAAACCCAAAACTGCAGCCCCCCCAACCTTGCTTGGATTTAGCAAGAGGTTCTACCACCAGAAGATAAGACTTTTTAATAAAGAAAGCCTTTCTAGACTTTGCTGTCTCAAGACACAAGAATGTAAACCTTCTCCCCAGCTCTGCAGACAAGGCAGTGTTAGTGAGCCTGATAATGCCCACGGTTTTGCCACATACCAGTGGAATATAATTAACATCTCTCAGTTTGGTTTCATTGACAGCAGTGGATGGTTTGACAAAATTAGCTGAGCTGCCAGAAGCTGCATCTGTTTCATTCAGGCACTGCTACAGAGAGCAATGAGATGCAGTGAAATCAACCACTGGGATTATTTACATCAGAAAAGTCAAAATCAGAAGAGGGCAAATCAAAAAAGGAGCAAGTTGGGAATGAATGAGAGGGAAATCTTCCCACATCCAGTATGGGTGGGAGCATTTTCTTTTACCACACACTCACCACCCAGGTTACTGCCTGACAGGAAAAGCACCTTGTAATGCTGCTTACATTGCAGGTCATTGTCTCTGTCCCTGTGACCACCACATCTTCTACTGCCTCCCTTCTCCTCATCTCTCTCATTGGAACCCCCACCCCCTGCTCGCTGGCAATAGTTTCTGGCCAGGATCCTTCTTACCTCACCTTTCCCCTTAGCCCTGACTCCCAAACAGTGGTGACAGCAACAACTAACCTTGCCAGTTCACGCTGCCTGCACGACAAGCTTTAAACTTCTCATTTCAAACCTTACTGAGTAATTCTCACACTGATCCACAGCTCCTTTCTCTTCGCCCTCCAGCCATGGGCTCTTACAACTTCTCTTATGTTATTTAAATAAATTAAGCCTGATCGTCTTGCTGGAGTGACTTTCCTGCAGAGATACTGTGAATGCAGAGCCTCACATTTTATGGGATGAAAGCAGGTACCTGTGAAGGAAATGTGCCTGTCCTCTCTCCCCACATCTGAGAGCCCTGTGTGCCCCCCAGCCCTGCTCTGCAGCACAGCTGCTCTCTGGGTAAGCACAGGGAACTGCTGACCCCAGGAGCCTGTCTGGCTTTGCAGGACAAGCCAAGGTCACACTCCAAGAGGGGACAGGCACCTGGCTTGCCAGACGTGGAGCGGCCCACTTCCAAGGTGTAATGCTGGGAAGCCTGTCTGAAGGCTGGGTCACAGGCAAACACTTGCCACACCATTCCCTGAGCAGGTTGGAGGCTGGCACAGACATCATTTTGCCAGCTGGAGCCATGACTTTATATTTCCAGGTCATAACCCAGCTGGAGGGCTAGCATCCTTTATCCCACATAGGCAAGTTTTTGAAAAGTGCACTCCTGGAGAAAAATCAGGTGTCGGTGTGTGGTTAGCGCTGTAATTTAACTGTGGTAACACCTGACACACTGTGCTGCATTCCTCCTGCTACTTTACTTAAAAAAGCCAACCAAGATCCTCCTGGTTAGAGGAACTGGTAAGACCTTTTGGGCTGCACACAGCCTTCAGGCTGTTGTCTTATGTCAGCATGGCAGGGACATATATTCACTCAGTGCCACCTTCCCAACCAGGAAGACGTGAGACCTGTTTGATAAATGAAAGCCCAGTTTTTCAAGGAGCAGATGATCAGGGAGGAACAAGCCCAGAGGTGGCTGGGACAGCAGGGAGGCTCTGTGCTTCACACCATCACTCTCATGCTTGGCCAGCGATGCACAAACAGCTGTTTTATTTACACTGCAAGATGTGCCTCAGGTACTGTGTGCAGTGAGGGGGGAAGTTAGCAGGAGAACAGAAAATGCTATTCCCAATACACAGACCCCACTGGCCTGCACCAACAGAGGGTGACTGAGAGGGGACCTCATCAATACATGCAAGTGTCTGAAAAGACAGGAGTCAAGAGGGTGCAGCCAGGTGGTGCTGAAGAGAATCATGAGGAAAAACTTTTCTGTGAGGATGACAAGTGCACTGAAACAGGCTGCCCAGAGAGGCTGTGGAGGCTCCTTCTCTGGAGATACTCAAAAGCCTTCTGGACACAATCCTGAGTAATGAGCTTTGGGAGGGTCCTGCTCAAGCAGGGAGATTGGACTAGGTAACTTTCAGGGGTCCCTTTCAATCTCAGCCATTCTGTGACTCCGTGTAACAGGAGAGCTGCAGGAATGGCTTAGCACGTCAGGCTGAAGTCACAGAGAAAAAGGGAAGCAGGGAACACTGCCAAGCTGCTCACCAGGGCAGGACAGGGCATGCAGGATGTGCATTCTCAGAAGAGAAGTTCCTCCCAAGGCAGTCACCCTGCTCAGGCTTCACAGACATCAGTTTGCATATCAGGATATGAGTGAGGCTTTGCAGAGTGCTCACCTGGGAGCCCTGGCTCTGCTGCCAGCCGCCCACACTCGTCCCGCAGCCACCTGCCGCGGGAAGCACCAGGACTTCTGGGGACACGCTGCAAGCTGAGCCTCACTTGAAAGCAAGCACAAGCTTAGATGAGAGTCACATCCCTGCAGGAAAGGGAGCAGAGCCACACCTGAGTCAGAGCCAAGTGGGATGCTGCAGGACACATCCGTTTGCTCTTTCTTTCTCACCCAGCTCCTGCCTGTTTCTCTTCTCAATGTGCCGTCCAGGCAGCCTTTTTTGCACTTCCCCCAGCATCCAGCCTTGCTTCCTCCTTGTCCCCAAACACAGGTCTATCCCTGCAGCTGTCATGACCCTCTGCAAGCATCAGTAGAACTGCCTTCTCACCAGCATCAAGGTTAGGTTTGGCAGCAAGCAGCTGGACAAGGAGAGGAATGATTGAAAAGCAATTCCTGGGAACAAACCTACTGTGCTATCATCCCTGAGCCAGTCACAGCTGACAGCTTTGAGCTTGTACTTACAATGCTGAAGAGCAAGGAATACAGCACCTCCTGTGAATCCCCAAGCCACAGGTCACTGCAGAGAGCACTGGATGGCCTGCTGAGCACAGGGTGCTCACAACCACCACCAAGTTTTGAAAGCTCCTGAAATATTAGATATAATTATTTCCACTAGAGGGTGTCAGGGACCCAGCCAGGGAGAGTCCCAGGGCCCAGCTGCCAGGACCAGGGGCTCAGAGCTGCTGCCCACTGGCCAGGGCAGCCCTCCTCAGGAAGCCTGCACACCCAGCTCCATCAAACCCACCTCAAATGCACACACCTCAGTAGCACACAATCAACGAGAACTCAGTGAGCTAATTACAGCTGATTTCAGGACAAGGAACTGGCTTACAGTCTCCCAGAGAACAGGCAGGGAGCAGAGACTGGAGTTCCCAGATGTGCACTTGCTGCACACCTCAACACACTTTTCTCCCAGCCCCAGGACAGGCTCCAGGCTTCCAGCAGTTCCCAGTGCCATGCTGAACTCTGCCCATGCACTCAAGGATGATCCAGGCGTCTCACTTTTCCCCAGGCTGGCTCTGGTTCATCCTTGGTTCTCCAAAACCCCAGACACCTCCAAGGGGTAGGCTATGAAAGCTTTTACGAGCCAACACAAAGCAGAGCTCTACCAATGTTTTCTCTACTCCCAGGCAAGGCAGCAAACCTGCCTGAGACTCCCTTTCCTTGCTAAGCGATGCAGGAGGAGCATCAGGCTGGGAGCCAGAGGCTCTCTAGCTCAAGCTGGTGAAACAATGCTGTGAAAATCACTTAGCACCACAGCAGCCTTACACTTCAGGCTCTTCAGGAGTAAAACAACTTAAGACAGGCTATCCAATAAAACTGGACCATCTCAGGGCCACTGCAAAACAAGCAAAACTCAGCAATCTCTTCTTCCCTTGGATTTCCTTATAGCTTTTACCCACTGATACATTTTAGAGACACTCTGTGGTGGTACCCTGTGCCCCAGCTGCCTGCTTCATGCCACCTGGACAGAGCCAAGCTTACCAAGTATCAAGTGTGAACTATTTAGGAAGAACAAGTACATGTATTCCCTACTCCTAAGAAGCTATTTCTGGCTAGGATACCCTGCATTTTGCAGGGAATTAGTGCAAAAGTTACATTTCCACCTGCCCCACAACATCTTGTTGCCCCACAGGGATCACAGCTCAGCACCATTAAAACTTCCAAAGCCCTCCAGGTGTGTGTGCAAGACAGAAACAAGATGTTCAAGGGGAAAAGTGGTGCCAGAGTTATTCTAGTGAACCCAGAGGTGAGCACTGGGAGGCACCTGAATGGCAATGAGGGTGGGGATATGAGGAACACAGCACTTTGTTATTAGTCTGCAAAATCTGCTAACCCTTCTGTGGCCAGCCACGCCACCCCAGGCAAGGAGGGAGGGTCTGCCACCAGAGACTCCCCATCGCTACAGGAGCAGCAGGAAAGGACCTGCTGTCTCCCAGCCACTGGAAGCTCTCAGGGATCCATGTTCCTCACATCCCTGGCCCACAGCACTATCGATTCCTATTCCATACAGGATCCAAGTACGTGTGCAGGCGTGCGGCAGGAGGGAGGGAGGGGGTGGTGATAAGGCAGGAGCGATATCTAGATTAGCAGTGTAATCCTCTGGAGCTCTCGTGCCTGGCAATTAGCTGTACATGCTGATCCATACCTGCTGCAGCACACCAGGCACTCCTCCCTGTCAGTCATGAGCGCCTGCAGCAGGGAGGAAACACACGCCGTGTCACGCTGCAAAACCCATGGAGACCCTCAATGTCACCTCTGCAAGTGGGAAAAAAATCTGAGCTGATCACGCCACTGGTAGCATCTCTTCAGCTTGTCTTATTTTTAAGTACCACCTAGAAACTGTCAGGTGGCTGCAGGCAGAGGGAAGCTTTGTTTCTATTGTCGCTGCTTGTAAGTTCCCTCCACTGCCCAAGGTCCTACCTGAGGACCAGAATTTGAGAAGGAAAACCTACCACCCCAAAAGGTATTTTCATTGGGACTGAGGGTGCAGGGTTTCTGTGCAGAACTTTCCCTCTTCTCCTCCTTGCCTACCAACACATAGCCACAGGCTCTGGCTACCACAGGGAAAAACAAGTATTAATAGTCTGGTTGGTTGGGGATTATTTTCCTTCAGCAAAGCCCCATCTGCACTGAAAAATAAGGATCGTTAAAGGCAGATAAAATACTAGTAATTGTTTAACTTAACTAAAAAAGGAGTCATACATTTCTCTGAAATAGTGACTTCCCTTCAAGGTTCTTTAGGCCACACTACTGCTGTGACCTAAAGACAAGCAGTCAAAATAAGTTTCATCTTCATGGAAATGTTTAAATTTTATTCTAAATGAGAAGTTTAACAACAAAGTCCAACACAATCCAGAAATGGATAGTGAAGCCCTGAACTCACTCTCACTCATATCACTGCAGCATCCTACGGTAAGAGCAGGAAAAAACCAGAATAAAATAACACATCCCCAGGTTGCATGCTTGCAGCTTTTTTAAAAGGGCAGTTTGCTCCTGATGGAGCTGCTGGCAGAAGACAGGAGGGGAGCTGAAGAGTTAAGTGAGGCGGCATGGCAGTTGTTTCACAGCAGCAGTAATAAATCCTCCCATTACAATGGTATCCTTGTTGGTACATTAACGACTGCCGGGAATGATTATGCCAATAGAAATGCATCCCCCAATGCAACTGGGTGAGTTCAAGCAGCAAGTGAGAAAGGGCACAGGAAAAAAAACCAAAAAAACAGAAGTAGCTAATGTAGGAGAAAGGGGAGAAGAGAATCCGACAGAAGATGCAAAAAGTAAAAATTAGGTCAGCTTTCCGACTCAGGGCCCGAACTTCTCTGTGCCTGCCGTGGGCTCCGCCAGTCACGCGTCCAGCCTACCCATCTGAGGCTGTGGCTCTGCTCCCTCCCCAGCAGTGGCAGAGGATCCATCCCACTGCACAGCCTGCTCTGTGTCTCCACAATGCCCCCTGCAAGAGGTGCTTCCCAGACATAGCCACACACCTGAGCTGTGTGAGACCCCTCAGATGTCACGGACAGAAGACAGCACGCTCACACCAGGCACATGGGACAGCAATGCTCTCCTGCAGCTTCCCAAGCCCCACACAGACCCACAGGGGTTGGCAGCAGGTACCCCAGGATCCTATCAGAAACCCCCTCCCTGTGCACCCAGGGCACGTGTGCAAGGGGAGCAGATGTGCTCAGCACCAATTCTGGCTCGTCCTTGTTGCACCTGGGGGAGTTGAAGCTTTCTGAACTTCTCACAAGTGCTTCAGCTCCAGGAAAAAGGGCACCTGCTGTCCCCTTTTCTCTTGGGCTTTACTCTGGGGCTTCATCACTGTTCAGATCATTCCTCTGAGTGGATGCTCCTCCAAAAATGCTAGTCCCCTTCCCCTGACTGCTTTGGGTGCAGTGTGGCAGGTGCTGGGAGCACACTCACAGGCCCTGCCCCCAATTAAAGCTGCTTTTGGGAACAGCAGAAGCCAGGCTCCTGCTAACAAGCTCCTTCTCCTCTATCCACCCATGTCCCAAAGCATCCCAAGGAGTATCTGGTTATTAGGACAGCTAATTTAGGTGGAAAAGTTCAAGCGACCTCATTAAAATTCTAAAAAAAAAAAAAGATGAGAAACCAGAAAGGGGTGGTAAAAGGACAAGGGTACACCCAGCAGTGAGAGTCATCATTTGTTCATTAAGCAAGAATTATCTGGAGCGTCAGCAGAGTGAATCCTGACGACAGCAGCCCAAAGGGCAGAGACGCTGGGGACGGAGAGGCAGCCAAGAAGTGCCGTGAGCTGAGTGTGTGGCAGAGAGCACAGGATTCACCCCTGCTTCCATCTCCCAGACAGCTCAGGGAGGAAAACCTTTATTCCCTCACACATGAACACTTTTTTTTTTTTTTTTTTTTTTTTTTTTAATCCTGCTCTGAGAGGTAGATGCGCTCTGCAGGGACTGTGCAAATCAGTCTGCAAGTAAAAAATAGGCTTGAGGAGGTGGCAGAGATGACATCCAAAAGGACACGGATGTTTGCTTCTCTGCAACAAGGAAACCTGTGCTTGGTAAAAGGCTGCATGTCCCTTTTTGACTACCCAGCCCTTGACAGGAGGTGGCTCCTGGACAGGCTCTGTGGTCACAGCACACCCAGACATGGTCCAGGCACACTGTGGCACTGCCCTGCTCTCACAGCTCTCCCAAAGGTAATGCTCACGCCCTGGCTCTGCTCTGGGTGATGCTGGCCCTGGGACTTGTCCCTGCCCCAGCTGCTGTGCTCACTGACACATGGCCAGGCTTGCCAGCCCAGCCCAGCCCCACCAAGCACCCCACAGACCTCCCCCAAAACAGAGCCTGGGGGAGACACCCAGGGAGAGCAGCAGTGGGCTGCAGACCACCATGTGCCACACCAGCCTCTCTCACCTGTGGGGGCAATAACCCCCAGCAGCAAGCCAAGGTGAGACAGACCACAAATCCCCCCTGTGCCTCCCTCCCTCTCGCCCAGTCTCACCTCTGTGAGGGTTTAACTCTCCCACTGATCCCGAGCACCAGCAGCTACCGCAGCTTAAGGCAAGCCTAAGCCACTGCAAACACCAGGGCAGAGCGCATCAGCACGCGACTCTTCCACCCAGGGTTAAGCTGATGTCTTTTACTTAACAGCACTTGTGAGCTAAGAGCAGGGATGTGGGAATTTGCTGTGGCTTAAACCAGCACAGGGCAACCTGCTAAGCCACAGCCTCCTGGAGCCTGGAGGACAGGCAGGGAAAAGCAGAAAAGCAGCAAACACGGAGCTGATGCAGCCCGGGCTCCTCCGAAGCTGTGCAGGCAATACTGTCTTAATGTTTTACACCTCTGAAGCTGAAGTTAAGAAATGACAGAAATAGGAAGCTTAGAAAATCCTCTTTTCTCCAATTTTTTGAAAAGCCTGATTTCATTCCACCTAGTGCACTTGGGCAGGCAGGCAATACGAACAGCTGAACAGGGAGAGTCATGTAGTATCATTTCAAAACACATCCCAGGCCACATTCCCCCTGGACTATAATAATGTTTGTGGTGCTTTATAGACAGGTAAGTCACGCTTCTCAAAAATCAATTTTCAAGGAGGATTCATTCTCCTCTACCTTGGCTATACAAGCAACACCAGGAGATAAGAGTGCAAGAGCTGCTTTCAGAGATTAGTGCCCCCGCTTCAGGAGCTCGGCAGAGATCACACAGGAGGTCAAGGTGGGCACGTGAGAGCTGTTTTTCCTTCACTTATTCAATAATGAAGGTTTTGAGACCTGCAAGCACCTTTCTCCCATCTGCCTTTGGGCACCTAACCTGTCCCTAGAGGTGCAAAGCCCATGATCACAGTTTCCAATGTCCCCTTCTGTCCTACGCCTTAGGCTCAGCAGTGATTTATTTTTGCCTCCAGGGCAAGACAACACAGACCAAGGCACACCTAGGAGATGGTTTCTGCAAGCAGAATGTGAGTCTATCCTCTCCAAAACCCACTTTTCTGCTGAACACACAAGAACAGACCATTTCAACCCTCACAAGTAAAGTACCAAAGAATACACAGAATCAGGCTTTTTTCTCTATTATTATAGCTAAAATTCCTGTTCAGCCCAGGTCTGGGTATTAAGTTCCCAGGGAAAGACAAAGAGGGGACACTGGCATCCTCATGCACAGGCAGGGAAGGAGAGAATCACATCCTTCACAAGCAGATTACTGTGAGACACAGGATAGTTAACAGGTAGATGAGAAGAAGTTTTGAAATCTAAGGCAGAAACCAAACCCACACAAACTAAGACAGTGGAAATCCTTTTTTCATCTGTCAGTCCTGTTTAAAGCACGGAAATTATTTGTAACATATTATACAAACATACATCTTCACCAGACAATAACCATCTAGCAAGCAACAAAGTCAGCATGAGCTGGAGGGATTTCTGGAAGCTGGAAGGAAGGGTGGTAGCTCTTTTGCATATTTCCAAGCTACTTTCTTCCAACAAGGTTTTGGCAGGTCAGAACTGTTACTCTGAAGCTGGCACTCTCATGATGAATGAAAGGCACAGTCTGGCTCTTGCAGGATGGAGTCCAAGTTCCCTAGCCACAAGGACCACCTGCTCTTCCCCTTTACTAGAAAATGAGGAAAGCAGAATTAAGATGAATAAAGCAAATTCAGCCAAACAGTTGACAGTCTTCTGCCATCTGCTCGAGGTAAGATAGATGAAACAAGGTAACATCCACTTCTGCAAATCTGTTTTTTTGAGAAGTTTTTCTACTGTACTTCTGCAGTTTGGCCTCACATGGCTACAGTCATCTCTCCTCTCCAAGCTTTGTCTAGTTCAGGTGGTGGTAATTTGAGGGACAGAGGATAAGTAAAAGGGAGGTGAAACAGCCCTGTTTGAAACTTTTGGGCTTTCCAGACTGCAAAAAGTGCAATTGTGTAGCAATGAGCTAGCCTGGAAAAGCTAATGCGGCACATACAACCGGTTGACATTCTGCATGAGAGTCTGGCATCTCTATTGGCATCTTTTAATAAATGAGTTAATTTTTATATGCATTGATCTCAGCAGCACAGACATGCCACTGATGGTTACAGTCAGAAGGGAAATCTCAGTTTTCCAAAACACAGGTAGGTCTCCTAGGGAACAGTGCTCCAAGTTTTCCAAGACACCCCAAATCCTTTGCAAGAGACTGTGGGCATTTAAAAATAACTGTTCAGGAAATAAATCTCTTATTAAAATAAGGAGAAGATGCTTTTGGCACATCATTAACCCAAAGGCACACAATGCATCAAAGCAGTGCATTAAGAAACCCACTCAAAACAGTAAAGAAAATAAGTCACAAAATAAACTAGTAAATAGGAAGTTCCCCTGATGTCTCCAGTGCAGGATCAATAGCACTGACTCCAGCAGAATTCAGCATTTTATTTATAGGGCCTCCAGCCCTTCTACTGGTAAAGCCTCTGAGTAAGAGCCAAGCTCAGCTGACACACTCCTGTCCCCAGATCCACAGACAGCTCCAGTTTCCCCACCCTGTGCCTGTTTCCCCCTTGCATCCGAGGGCAAAAGGCTCTGCAAGCTGCCAGCTTCCCAGCTGCTGCTCCCTATCCTGCAGGCAAATGGCAAAATGGCCAGCATGAAGCATTTCACTTGGGCTGCTCCCCAGGAATGCCCTGGGCAGAGGTAGGCTTTAACTGGCTGAGACACCCAGAGAGAAATGCCTGGGAACAGCAGCAGACACTCTGCTGGCTGCTGTCAGCTCAGCAGATGGAGGAAAGCACAGCACAATGGAAACACCACCAACTCACATCAGCCTGAAATGACTCTGGAGCAGAAGGAGGGCGAGGGAAGCTCTGAGCAGTTACAGGGAGAGGGATCTCTAAACGTCCTGGGCTGCTATGAAAGAAAAACGAGGGAGCAAGACAGAAGGTAATCCTTTTAAGACTGTTGAAAGCCATGAGTCTTCAGGAGGGGCTTCTCAGCACTGCAAAATTCTTGGACAGTATCTTTTTCCATCTTCACCTTTTGTACCAGCCTCTGGCTGGTAAATGTTCTCAGGCTGACCTCTCCCTACAGATATTTAGGCTTCCAAAGGAGACAGCACCACCTGACAGTGTAGTGTTGGCACCTGTCTCCCACCTAACTTATCCAGTGGCCACTACTTTGAGAAGGACTAAAGTTCTCAAAGTGAAAGGGAAGACAGCAGTTCAAGAGTAAGTTTCACAGATTTCATTAAATAGCTGGAGAAGCAGAAGAGATACCCACCACACACTAATATTTCACTGTGGAAAACAATGAAATGTTTGGTCAACCCTCAGACACCAAAGACGTTACCTGGAAAATAATGGCAATCAGGGAAAAGTAGGGACTGCACTTTATTTTAGATACTTAGCAATTCAACCATGAGGCAAAACCCACAGGAAACCAAACTTCAGTAGTTCTTCTGCCCACATTTCTTCTTACTTCTTTTATAAAAATCTCCATCAAAGTTAGCACTAGTATCAGCATTCTATCCTGCCTAAAACATGGGACCCACTCAAAAAAAACCACTGAAGGTAGATTCAAGAGCCTTGTTGTGTGGCATAGCTAAGACACGTCCTCCCTTCTTGCCTATCACTGTTTTGTACCCTGTAACAAAGCAGCACAGTTTTGAAGGCTATCATATTTTAGATCACAGTTAAATTCCTATAAACACAGCCTTCAAAAAGGAAGAAAAGAGCTTTCTTTTCTTCTGTTCCTTTTCTTCTGTTACATTAAAATGGTATGAAGGTTTTTTTATTTTTATTTTTCTTTTCTTTTTCCATGTAATTATTCTGGTGGGGGGTTTTTGTCTTCTAAAATCCTTGCTTGAGCACCTTAGGTATTCAAATCTCCTGTGCCCTGGCAAACTCAAGGGTGACTGAAGAACTAGTGGAATCATGACAGCACAGATGGGAGAGTGGGGAAATCAATACATAAAGGAAGGGGGTTTCAGTCAGACTCTTACAGCTCCCATTAACAGGCATACCTGGCAAAGAAATTCCTTGGGAAAGACTCTGTGGCCTGATAGCAGAGATAGCAGAGGCTCCAAAGAGCTCTTTTAGCCTGGTTCTTTGAAATGCCACCTCTCTATAGCAAAACAGACTATACAGCAACACTGTACACTGCTGCCCCAAAATAAGCAGGGAAGTGAGTTTAAAAAAGCCAAACAAACCAAACACCCTTGTTTAAGAAAAATGTTAATTCTTCTAGCCATCACTGGAAAAAAACCCAAAAAACAAAAAAAAACCCACAATATAAAAGGGACAGAAAGTTATTTTCCCATAAAATTCATTGCAATTTTGAGTACTTGATCATCCTCAGACATTCTGGATCTATTAAGGTCTGGTTTATGCCAGGGAAATCCACACGAAGTGATTTCAGTTAAACTAATGCAGCCTCTTATCCTTGCTGTTAAAACAGATACTTGTAGCAGACTTTAATCCATGCAGTTCACCTTGATAATTTCAGGAATTTAAGGGTATCCACAAAGGTGTGGGGGTAACAAGACTGCAAAATGCAAAAATTGCAAAATGCAAAGCTCACTACCTCACAAGTTGCGAGTGAAAAGCCAATTGCTTTCATGCCACCAAAAGCAAATTCAGCCCCCAAGAGCACCCAGAAACAATATGAGAAAAATGTTAAGATTAAATTCCTAGGAGGAATTTAAATGATAAATGCCTCTCCTTTACCCCCAGATCTGCAGAGGTACACACCACCACACTGAGAACACCGAGAGCATGGCCTTCCACTGGCTTTGGAACTCTCCCCTATGACCCACAAGATGTTTGCCTGTGGAAACACTGGCTAAGGGTGGGTAAGAGCCAGCCACATCCCCAAGAAATATGTCATATTCACCCTGAACACAGAAGTGGAGTCAGAGTGGGTGGATGTGCAGCCTAACAGGGGCTACCAACACTGGCTCACTGAGTTTCACCTCCACCAGTCTCCTCCTACCTTTTTTTTTTATTTTTCCTGCATTTATTTTAAGCAATTAGGTCCTTGTGATTCAATGTTTTTCCTTTAAGGAAAAGAGTCATGTATCTGTTTTCCACCTCTACAGCTGGTGGTGAGTGCTGTGGTTTTGCCCTAGGTGCAGACCAATACACTGCTGAGAGAGATCTTGAGACAGGACTTCCCACTGAACTATGAAGTCCGGGCTCCCTCCTGGAAATGTCATTTCCACAGAGGGACTGATGCATGTGTGGCTGGTGGATGGCAGCAAGACTGTGCCTGCTGGCAGTCAGGCACACCTTGGTCCACTGGGAAAGGAGGAAAAGCAAGGTCAATGAACTCAGCCCTTCCCCATTTCACAGTGCACAGCTACTCACGGAGACGGGCAGCACTGAATGCCCCAGCCTGCTCTGCACAGTCTGACATCTTTATCCACCAGAGCCATGTCCTACCAAGCCAAGAGACCTCCCACAGTGCCAAGGACCTACACAAAACAAGGTGACCACCTTACAAATCCCCACAATAGCCCAACAGGAGGTTGGGTCCTCCTTATAAAGCAGGGTGCCCTGATCCTTCTTTCCCAAAATCACCAACCACTTCCACTGACACAGCAGAACAGACCAAAACAGGGCCAAGAGCCCCCTGCAGCACAACATTTTTGGGTGGAAAACAGCAGGATTTTCCCAAGGCGTGATCAAAGTCCCTTTGCTGGTGGTGGAAGTACCTTGATGGCTGTGCAACCCCAGGCAAGCACTGAACCACTGCCTCTCCAGCCTCCCTGCTCCCTACAAAAGCCAGCAGTGCCCTGGGAGAGGCTTTGCTCACTGTCCATGCAGCAGCTCCTGACACATCCCAGAAAGGAAAGGCTGGATTGTAACCTGCAGCCCCAGAGATACACAAAAGGAGGACACCGTCAGCTTTACACACTCAGGAAACTTCACCTCACTGGAAAAATAATTGCAAGGTTTGGACTATGTTTGTTATTCCAAAGCCCCCAGTAGCTGTCACATTATTAGAGCAGATTACAGAGCATCTCTGCTGACATGCTCAATCGCACACACCTGTGAAAACCTCTCATTTTCTTTTTAAATATTTCCCTTCTTCCTGTCTTCCACTTTTTATTATTTTCATTGTTTCTTTGCAACCTCATTTATCTTCAGAGTCAGCCGTTTAGATTTTAATAAAAGGCTTCACTGTCTATCCTCTTTTTTCTTCAAAGGCCCCCATTTATTTTGCTGCCTCTTCTTGGTTCCCCCCCAGCCTAACTGTTATTATTTTTAACCTTCAGTAGTTTCCTTTGCTTTCTTCTCCATTCTAATCACTCCCTGCTCCTGTTTTCCCCTCTCTGTACCAAGTCCCTTTCATTCCTCACCTCCCTCTCCGCCCCTGGCCAAGCATCCAAATACACGCGGAGCGAGCGTAACCAAACATAAATATGAAAGGATCATCCAATTTCAGCAAAATGCTTGCCCCTACCTATTCAAATATTTAACTTGCAATGACTCAAGCCCAAGATGATCATATATTTTATTTTTTTTTTTACAGACCTCTGCAGATCTTTAATAAACCTCAGCCTGCACCTCGATGACAGCCAGAGCTGCACTTGCTGAGCTGTTTCCTATGCATTACAGCAGATTTGCTCCAAGCTAAGCAAGAGGGACGCCTGGGCTGGAATTAGAAGCAAGGAGATTTCATTCCCCACTTGCTGGTTTATTGAAATTCAATGCCTCCCTCTCACCTGACACTTTGTTATGCTAACCCCTACCAGCCAGCAAAGACTTCCAGTCCATGGGGAAGATTCCCCAGAGTTCCCAAGGAACCCAGGGAATTGTGTCCTGCAGGTCACACTCCCATCAAACCTGGGAGCTGTTGCATCCTGCAGCTGGACCTGTGGGTGGGGGCACTGACAGGGACTCTTGTAGGGTCCCACTGCCCAACAGAGGGGCCATTCCTCCTAAAGGAAGGTAGACATGGGGGTGCCACCGAAGGTAGGTGCCAGGGGACACCGGGTGATGGCCACATCTTGCCCCAGATTATGGCAAGGGCTGTTTGGGGCTCCTCTTGCCTTAGAGGGGCAAGACCTCATGAGGTTCTGAACCCATCAGGGTGCTGCACTGCTTCTGCATGAAACCTGCTATCCTTTACACAACCATTTCATCCCCATGGGCAAGGAGAAGGACAGGAAGCCATCTCCTGCTGGGAACATACAATGCTCCCACTGCATTTCCACCTTCTAAAAGGTGCAGGAGCTTGTGGAGCTGATGGCTGAGCTGGAGGAGCTCAGGGCTGAGCAGCCAGCTGGGACACCAGCTACCCCAGCCCATCTCCCCCGAGCCCTGTGCTGTGATGTCTGAGAAGAAAAGATTAAACCTCCAGGCAGCTCACAGTGCCCTGGGATAAGCACTTTTGGGGAGCTGCCAGCCCCTTTTGCTCACTGCTCTGCCTGGGGAAAAACGCAGAGACACAAAGGTACGGACAAGGAAACACGTGTGGAGTGTAACACAGCCCTCACCGGAGCCATACTGCACTCTGCAACATTTCATTACAACTAAACCCTCCTGAAGGGAAGGAAATAGCATCTTTCTTCTCCAAAACATGCAAAAGCTGAACCATACATGCCCCTGGGTGAGGCAGTAAGACAGCCTATACTATAAATGCCTGCCAAGGAGTTCTGACGTGGCACTACCACAGCATTGGCAAAAATACTGCATTTACAGAGTGGAACAGGGCTGCAGAACAAAATAATCTAACTCTTCATGTCTTCTCCCCATTTCTAGAGGAGACAGAAGGCTGCTTCATATGGCAATGAAGACTTTACTTGTGGCCAATCCAGTTGCACAAACCCTGCTGAAAGAGAATGTATCTATTTTTTGGTTTACCTATACTGTGAGTTAATTCCTGTGTTTTTACACTGGCTGTTTACACCCACCCTCAGCCATGGAGATGCCCTCAGTAATGTGGAAAGCCTTGGGTGAAGTTTTGCTGGAGTAACCCTACTGCACCCTTGTAGATGCTGCTGCCCTACAGGAGCGCTGGAAGGGGCTCCTGCCTGCCCAGCGCACACCCAGGTACCACCAGCAGGGACCTCAGGCTCTGCTGGGATAAAGGTGCTTGTGTTTAGCATCCTACAGGGAAAGCAGGTCTCACCAGTACAACCAGCCCCACAGCAGGCAGCTGCAAGCTCCACAGAGGGAAAGTTTTTTAAAACACCCCGAATTCCCCAGCATCCCTCTGGCTGCTTTCCCACAAAGCAGACCTCAAACCCGTCTCTCACTAGGAGGAGATAAATAAATAAAATAAAATAAAATACACCCGTGTGTGGGCTCATGTAATTTTAATCAAACTAATGTCTGCAAAAAGGGGGGGGGCAGAGGGGCGGGGGCAGGGAGGGATTACGGTGCCACTTGTTCAAAGCACTCCAGTTTATTCCACATCTGCGATCCCTTCTGAGCTCCCGGCAGCAGCGAGGAGCGCGAGGCGCACAAAGCCAGCGCGGAGCCGTCTCTGCTTTAGTCACCGTCTGCTGCTCGTGTCACCCCGGGGAGACACTCCTCTGCGCTGTGCCAGCTCATTACACACCCACAGAAGCATCTGCAGGAGCGGAGCCAACGGGAGAGGAAGCCCAGCATCCTAAAAACCACAATGGGTAACTTGGGGCAGGAGCTAGGGAGAGCAGAGCTGCTTCCCATGGGGTTGGGGAGAAGAGGCAGGGAGAAAGAGCACCCACTGGGAAAGGTCTTGCTCCAAAGGAGCAAGGACACTGGAAGAGGGGAAGGTGACAGTGTGACAGCCTGGACCAGGAACCAAGGGAAGTGGGAGCAAGGACACTGAAAAGGTAATTGTGGACACCTCTGGGCTGGAAGGAGAAGGCAACAAGATGGGGCAATGTCTTGAGAAGTACCGGGTGCTATTACCTGCCAAAGTGCCAGGCAAAAAGCTGGAGCTGCAGGAGGGTGAGAGAAGCTAGTGGGGATATAGTGATGTGTGGCAGCTGTGTCAATGCCTGATGTGCTTCAGAGGTGAAGGAGAGGAGCTCATGGCAAAAGCAGGGGAAGGGCAGCACCATCTCTCACCTGACCATGCAGCCCTTCAAGTCCCTATCCCTGTCTCTCAGCAGGCCTGCCGCTGAGAGGGGACCAGCAACACCAATGCTCAGCAGCCTCGAAAAGGAACACAAAATGCTGAGTAACCAGTTGGGAAGTGGCCCATTCACCTCAGTGCCTCCCTCGGGGATACCCGAGAGCCACCGGCTGCAGGGAGAGGCAGAGGCACTGAGATGCTCAGGGGGAGCTCAGGTATTAACCTGCCCCCAGCTCCTGGGACCTGGACACAGCTCCCAGACGGGGATTAAAGCCAGCTAAATGAGAATTTCAAACACACACCCTGCAGCAGCAAATAATCAGGTGCCAAGAAGGAGATTAACCCTGTGGGGCTGAAGGAAACAAAGGTGTAAGAGCCAGTCTGTTTAAGAAGCTGCTGCTGCTGCTTCTCCCAGACGAACACAACACAAATCTGACCAGGAGGAATCCGAGGGCAGAGCCTGCATGAGAAACACTGATTGCTAGGAAATATAAGCCTCTGATTTCATGCAGATCCACAACAAGTGGCACGAAGATCCCTGCAATAGCTGCTAGGCAGAGGCGGTGAGTCAGGTAGTCTCCCATCCAGGTTGTACCACAGCGAAGGATGCAGAGCTTCAGAGCTTATTTTAGCTGATGGTGAGCAGAGCACAGAGCCTCCCGCAGCAGTCCCTGCTCTGCCAGCTCCCAGACCTACAGCAGGCAGCACACAGAACCCTCAGGCACCGACTGCCATGCCCTGAGAGATGGGCAACAGCTCCTCATCTGGGGTCAAAGTGACACAGGCCACTGATGGAGCAGCTATGGGGATGTCCTCCACAGGTCACAAAGCCTGCTTATTTTGGGGACGCTGGAGGGGGCTGCTGCACCTGCAGAGCCAAAAGAGCAGTGCCCTGGTCAGCATGTACTTCTTCAGGGGACCATCCACTCAAAGCCAAGATGGCAGAGAACGAGGAACTGCTCCTCATTTGCAACCGCTGCTCCTGTCGGGAGGAGGCTCTCCCTGCACTCTGGAAGTCAGGATAGCAGCTGTGAGAGACATTCCCGTGCTCCTTACTCAGGGGCTAGCTGTGTGTCATGACAGGCTGCGAGAGACATATCCCTAATGCTCGTGCTGCTGCAACGGGAACATGGTTCCCAGTCAAGCAGCCTCCAGCAATACCACCTTGGGCTGTGATCTTGTCAGGTTTCATAAGCTTCATCAGGCTCTGCTCTGGCTGGCGTACAGGGGTTTCACTGACAGCCTGCCTGGCTGTCCTACTGCTCCACACAGCATCCCTGAACGCTCAACAGCAGTGCTAAGTCCTGGCAGGCAACGGGAGGACTCACATTTCACTCCTGTCAGCTTCAACCATAAGATACTAAGGGACAGGATGGGTGACCCTGTGGGCATCAGCGCAGTGGACCAGTAACAGGACTGGGACTGTGGTGCCTGGCTCCAACTTATGACACTTCAGCGGTGATGGAAAGCACCTTCTAGCCTTTCAGTGAGAGATGTGAGGAGGGGAGGGTTCTACAATGGCTCCTGGGGGCACACGTGTCATCTGAAACATCTCATTAGTGCAAACTGTCCACAGTTACCCAGCTTAATTTAGCCCTACCAGAGTACCCTGTGGCCTGAACACACCACAGGAGACAGCAAGTCCATCTTGCTGTACTGATGATCTGTGACAGGGCTGGCTGCAGAAACTCATCCCACTGTTGCCATGGGGCAGCTCAGCACTCATGAAGCACCCACACAGCACCCATGCAGCCAGCGCTGTGCTTTTCACAGCAACAGGCTCCGGCACAACCCAAGACCACAGCACTGCTGCCTAGCCCAGCACACCTCTGGTGTCCTGGTCCCTTCTCTGCCCTTCCCTCCATCCACATCAAACCCTCACCACGAGCCTCTCTGAGCAGAGATGTGAGGAGCGCGGTGTCTCCGAGGCTGGGCACACAGGACACACCGCTCTGGCCACAGCCACAAGGGAGCTGAAAGGATCTGAGAGTGCCGGGCACCAGCATCTCACTCCCCACTGCTCACCATCCCTGTGACTCACAAAGTCACTTCAAAAGGAGCTCCTCAAAGCACCATCACTGCCCCTGACATCCCAGTCACAAAGGGAGAGGAATAAAGGGTAGGAGGCAGCAGTGCAAAGGTAATTACTGCATCCTGACAGTCCTGATGGAAGACAGCACCGAAACCCCCGTTGTCTGCTCCGGAGTCAGAAGCCTGAAGCAGCATCTAGGGCACTTGAAGGACACATGGAAAGGGCAGGGGAAGAGCTCCCTCAAAGCCCTGCAGAAGGAGGCCAGCTGGAGAGAGACTCATGTCTCTGGTAGATCTGGGGCCTCCTGCCATTGCAGGAGGGAGCAGGGACACTCTTTCCACCCCAACCACAGTCCCTCTCTGGTCATCCCCATTTCAACTCTCCCTGCTTCAGTACCTCCAAGATGCCAACCTACACACCCCACTGCTCTTAAGAGCAAACAAACTCCCACCCAAGGTCTTCCACCTGTCACTTTTACGCTCCCTCCTCCTCTTGCCTTCCCAGTGCTGCTGTTCCTACTTTTCTTCCTGCTCCCTTTCTTCCCTCCTCTCACCTTCTGTTTGGTTTTTAACCCGCTCACCTCCATCTCGGCCTTGCATGTCTTTGTTTCTCTCCTTCACACTGCCCAGCACTGGGATGACCACAACCTTCCCTTCCCTTAGTAAGGGCAGGGGTGCCATAATCCCTATCCCATGGCAGCCAAAGGGCTCCATCCTTGGCTCAGATTACCCCGCACCCCAAGTCTCTGCCTGGAGGCAGGAATCCCTCATGCAAAGGGATGCTTTTCCCTGTACCAGTCCTCTGGATATGCTCACACACTCATCTGGCTTCGGCTGCTGTACTTGAGAGGGGCTGTTTGGATGATGGGCAGTGTTCCTAACTTCTGCAGAAGGGAAGACACCGGAAGCATCCCCGTGGCCACAGCGCACCTTTCACACTGCCCCAGAGCACCTGCCCCTCTCAGGGTGGCCCCTTCTGGCTGCACCCACAACAAAGGAGCTCCTTCAAAGCACAGAATCTCTCCAAATTATGGTCTCATGGCCCTGATAACGCCACCTCTCCACTCACTTTCTCTTCCCCACAGGTAAACATTGCTGTGGGAGAGCTCCCCCCTTCCAGCCAATACCAGGTGGGCCACCCATCGGGCACAGCCATCACCTGCAGTTTTGCAAGGAGTCCTGTCTGTGGACAGGTGGCATCAGTACACCTGAGAGAGCTCAAAAGGTGACAACAGACTGCCACAGCACCTGTGGTCATCTGTGGCATGCTGATGCAATTTTTCAGAGATTTTTGGGTTTTTTTTTGCAATTTTGGACAGAGATCAACATTAACCCTCTGCTAAGTAACCTGCTGCTTTTGGATCTCTTTGCTTCCATGCAGCAGCACAATGCCATAAAGAAAACTGGTCTCTCTAAACCTTCTCGTCCTCAGTATGTCTGGCATTATGAGTTACAATCAGGAAATGCTTTCGGTAAGGAATGGCTTTATAAAAATCTTGCTGTCTTGAATAGGCAGCTAAAAATGAAGGATGACAGGGTCTGAGAAAGTTAAGTGCTCAGAGCACATCGTGCCTAGCAAAGCGGCATTCCTGTCCAGAAAACCCTGCCTGCCATGACACACTTCCCCAGGGCAGGCATGCCTAGCTCTACACTTCTTTGGAGAGCCCTAAGTTATCATTTCAACTCTCAAGCAGCAAGGAATAAAGCCCTGAAGGGCGCAATATGTTGAAACACAACGTTAAGGAGCAGGAGCAGGGACACTGAAGGGCATCCAACCCATTAGCACCAACTCAGTCATCCAGGATCCCTTAAGGCAGAGGCTCATTCAGACTTCAAATGGGGAGCAGAGCAGCCCCACCTCTTGCCTCCTCAGGGTAAAAATCACGCTTCTCTCTGCATTCTAAAGCGCCTTTGTTCAGCTTTGCCCTGTTAGCGCTGGCTTTTCTTTGTAGGCTCTCCAGAAACATCTCTTGTTGATGGCAAGGGCAAGTGGGGCAGCTAATCCCATTCCATTAGCATCCTCTGAAATACTCCAAGGACTAGGATGCTGCTTGGGTGCAGGTGGCCAGAAGGCGGCTCTCACTAAGACAGCACGACTTCTGGATGCGTGCACACACATCCAGCCCCAGAGCCGTCTGCCATCAATAAACCCTGCCAGAGGGAGGGAAGAGGATAAAGAAACAGCCCACATGTGGCCCGAAAGGAGATTTTTCTCCTACAGTCACAGCTTTCCCAATGCCAAAGGTCGCCACCGCTCCTCTTTTCTGAAGGTGACACCAAATTCCCCAACTGGGGGGAGAATGTTGTGTGTAAAAACAACTGAGCACCATCCCACAAGGGAGGGTGGAGGGGACACCCCCAGCCCCCCATGCTCCTGGGGGTTGCAGCAGCACAGCCCCTGATACCCCAGGGAGCAGATACAAGGTTGACAGAAGCCATCCCCTCCTCATATGATGACCCAGCAGTGCCTGTAGCACTCTCATGTTCCTTGCAGCCCTCCTTCCCATTACATTTCCCATTTATAAACAGCTGTTTGGCAGTATTACTAATCAGTGCTGCATGGAATAATGTTACGTTTCCCACCACATTACTATTTTATCTTCTATCCTCCCCACCTCCAGCTGCTGCTTTCCTTCCACCACCCCCAACCTGGAAAGCAATAATACATTTCTTCATTTTATTCAGGCTCCTACTTGTCTGATAGCACAAGCAATTTACTTACAAATCATGCAAAAAAAAACCCAAAAAACCAAACGCAAAAGTTTTTTTTAAAATTAAATACTGTTAAACCCACTTAAAATAAATACTTGCCGAAGGAATATCAGCTGGAGACTGCTCTCTGACTTATAATAATCCCACTGCGCCCAGGGAAATCCTCTTAAACCTATATCAGATAAAGATTGTAAAACTGTTAAGAGGGCTAAACTGATGGGGCAGACACAGAATCAAGATGGGAAATTTCTCCCCCCAATTCCTCCTTACCAAGGGGCAGCTCTGTCCCAGGGCACATCAGGTTTCCCTCTCAGCACATAAAGCAAAGCCCTGCAGCACCTGGAGCTGAAGGGAGAGGGGAGAAAGGCCAGTCCTGCCAGGGCCTTGGGCTGAAGGAGAAGGAATAGGCTGCTGTGGGACTCTGGAGCACCAAAGAATTGCCTTCCCTTTCCCACCTCTCCTGTGGGCAGCAGAAACAGGGCAGAGACCCTCTGGAGCTTTAGAAGACATCTCCCCATCTCCCCAACCCTTCTCCCCCGGATGCTCAGCAGCAACATCTCTAATTAGAGATAAGGATTCCAAATCATTGGAGCTAGGGGCGAGACAGGAGCAGTAGGATTTCAAGTTCAGTGCTGTCTTATCTGAGATGACAAAAAGGATCTGATGCAGATTGGTAATGCTGCTAGGAGATACTGGGCTTGTGCTGCCCTGCAGTTTGCCTGGGCACTGGCCACCAGTTTGACTTTGTTAGTTTTGCAGTTTTTCAACAAGAAGATGTGCATCCACACCACAGGGAGCACATTTTGAGGCACAGAGCTGAGCAATGGGCACTGCAATCAGCCCCTGCTACGTGGGGACTCCACTGCTCATCACCAGACCTTGCTTGCTCTCCAAGAGAACTCAAGGAAAGCATCAGCATCAACAGCAGAAGCAGCAGTCCCTGCCTCTCAGGGCAGCAGAGCGACAGAAGTGCAGAGCAACCAAGTCTGAGGGGCTGGAACTAAAGAACAAATAAAGCAATCCTCCAGGGAAAACAAATTAAAAAAAAAAAAAGGAAAAAAAGAAGAGTGGGAGGAAGAGTAAGCGCAGCAAAAACCTCCCCAGGGAAGCACAGCAGGAAAAATAGGCAATGTGGAACGCAAAGTTTTCGGTGGTAATCGAGTAAGGGACCGCTCCACTGCAGGATTTCTCAGTGCTGCAGCTGGCTGGAGCCACGGGGACCATATTCCCCTTTCAGAGTTCACTGAGCAATTGCTAAGGCAGGGGATGGGTGCCATATGTTACCAGCTGCGCTCGCAGTCGTCGCTTTCCCCATTTAACGCCGAGAGACTCTTTGGAGGCACAGAAACCTGAGTGCTTTGTGCCTCGCCCCCGCCACCCGGTACTCCAAAAAGGCTGCCAGAAATGCCAGCAGGCCCTGCCAGTGACACTGGGAGAGGGTCCCCATGCCAGGGAGCCACCAGGCCGTGCTGGCTGCTCAGTAGCCAGCACTGGCAGGGAGGTGCAGGTGGAAGAAGAGATGGGTGTCCCTGAGCTCCCCTCCAGCCCCTGGAAAGCTGCCGAGTGCACAGGAGGTAGGAGGCAGGTACCAGGCTCTGCCCATCCCTCTTTACAGCCTGCCGGCTTCACCACCTGCTCACCCAAGCCAGCCCAGCTCCTCCTGGCTCTGCTTTTGTGCACAGTGATTTTCTCTTTATTTTTCAGAGCTTCTCTTAGTTGTGCATATAGTGAACAAGTCATTAATTGTGGGGGGAGAAAAAAGGGTTTGGGACTGCCCAGATAACATTAGGAGGAACTGCTGAATTCAGGAACTGTTTTCAACACCAGGCTTGAACCTAGGATGCTGAGTAACCCACTGGTGGGTAGAGCTGGTCTTCAAATGCACCAGGATCTCCAACAGAAGGTTCTTCTATCCTTCTTAAAAACCTCTGCATCCTTTACCTCTTTCCAGCACATTATGTCAATATACACAAACAGCCTCTGCCACCCATCCCTCTACTCAGGGGGACAGACCGAAAGGGATCCTATAAAACATGGCAATTAGGATTACCAAACACCCCCTTTTACCAGGAACTGGAAAAGCACATGGGAAGAGTCAGCAGGAGGAGGAGAAAGAAGCCCTGGCCTGAGCAGAATTGTGTTTTCAGCCACTCCTTTCAGGGCAGCAGAGGACACCAGGCCTTGCAGCCTTATTCAGAGGGCTCAGCAAAGAGCAAATGCCACATTCCCATCGACCTGAGAGACGCCTGAGAGGAGCCAGACACGGATGGAGAGCAGACTGGAGGGCACGACTCCGAGCCTTCAGATAACAAAAGAGGCTTTTTCAGGAAAGACTGCTTTACTTTTCAAAGATCATTTTAGCTCTTACTGTCCTCATGTTATGATTCAGTGCTGCACAGAAACCCACCCAAACAAAACACCGCAGCTCTTAGCAGTCTGAAGGCAAGTCAGCATTCGGGATTCCACGCCTGCCTTCCTGACAAGGAAGGGATGTAGAAAGTCTGGAAACAAGAGGGCTCATTTTAAAGACAAGCCTAGGTCTGTGAGCAAAGGGCTGTGCAATTGCCTGCGGCTGTATTAATTTACATTTTTAGAAAAGTTTTTTTGAATACTTTTTTCCCTTGCAATGCATTGGTACAAGAGTACAGATATGTTCAAAAAAGGACACATATTCTTATCATAATTGTTCTCCACAAGCAAGCTAAATTTAAAAAAAAGTACCTCTGCCTCAGAGGGGACAATATAGGGAAAACATATAGAATACAGTGATGTGTTCCAAATGTGTCTAATGCCAGGTTTTTGAGAAATGGGTAGGTGGATGGCATTAAAAAAAAAGAAAGAATCAGTTTCCCAGCTGAGAGCCCTTCCCACAAAGCATGTCATGCCACCAAGATGCTTGTGGTTTTGAGGGACAGGGCAGAAAGGCGAGGGAGGGGAAGAAAAAACTGAAGAAAGAAACAAAAGAGTGGATACAATGGATTACCCATTTTTTAGGCACAGTCTGCCCACAATTTGTTCCATTTCTCCTGCACATTCAGAGGCATAGAAGCGATGCAATGTAGTACAATAATAAGAAAGTAAAAATCAGGGAAGCAATTCCAACAGGAAAGAATAGGGGATGGCACACTGCAACAAAACAGGAATAACTGGAAGTGTTTAGCAGGAAAATACAGAAACAGTGGGATGAGATAAAGACACACAAAATGAGTGAGCTCTGTCCCACTATGCGCGGACACGCACAGAGATTTCTGTCTTAAGCCATCAGCTCTAACCTGACTGGTACCTACAAAAGGGTGGTTTAGGAAGCACAAGGAATAACCAGCCCAGGCAATTCACTGCCAGATTGTACATGACTAAAGCACAGGGTTGCCTGTGCCGGGCTCCCACGTACCTGCCCACGGCACTGCGGATCACCGGCCCCCCAGTCTGGCAGTGCCTCTCAGCCTCACAGCTTCTGCCAGGGGAAAACTGGGTGAGCTCAGGCAGCTACACTTTCAAGACAGCAGAAATGACTAAGCAGGACAGGACATGAATCCTATTCAGCATTATTACCAGGCAGAGCTGAAATGTAAGCCTTTGTTTTTAACTCCCGCTATCCAAAGAGCTCAAAGCCCATCACAATTATTTAGCTTAGACTTCGTGAAAGGCTTGTGTGCTATTATCCCTAATTTTACCAGCTGGAAAATGGTGAGGGAGATGGATTGCACCATATCCAGGGACATGCAGCAAGTTGGCAGCATAATAAGGCCGAATGCCTGTAGCATCACAAACCAGGTGCAATTCCCCAGGCCCCAGGAACTGCCAGAGGTAAATATGTTTATTCCTCCCCACTCCTCCCCCATTAACTGACAAACACTTCTTTTCCATCCACAGCAGGAACAGAAAGGAAAAGCAGAGGAGCACAGGTCAATTTTTTGGTGAAGGTTACTACAGAGAGAATTAGGCATGCAAAGGAGGACAGTAACAACAAAATGCCCTGTGTCTCATTGCAAAGGACCACCTATAAAAAGGCATTTGATTTTTTTTTTAAATCCCTTTTTAATGTCAGCTAAAGGGTAATTTGAAAGTGAAGGACATTTTACTCCTCTGGGGACCTAATTACTGCAACAAGCACAGCCCAAACAGGCAAAAATGAATGTAACTCACACAGCACAACACCAATCCTGCAGCTCACTTTGATTAGCTCACACAGCTTGGCCAGATAAGGCACACACATGTTTCATGGAGGTAGCCAAACCACTGAGACAGACTAAGAGAGATTAGGACATCTGTGCTTAGGATTTCCAAGTGCCATCTTCATACACCAGAGCAGAGCAATAGAGACAAACTCCTGCAACCTCACTAGATAAATAAGAACAATATGAAATATGAAAAAAGTACCAGAAAAGAAATAGAATTTGTGGATGTAAAATAGGTCCTTGGTGTTCTCACCTGGTTGAGATCATCATTCTTATGCCATTATTTAGCTGTGACCCTCCAAACTCCTTTATTTAGCACCAACCCTCCAAAATGCTGCCTCTAACAGTGGTTCCTTTCTGCAATGCAGCCAAGTAGCTCATCACAGGACAATTCAGGGTGGAAGGGACCTTGGGGCTCTGTAGTGCAGCTACAGGGTCAAGCAGGGTCAGCTATAAGGTCAGACAAGGCCACTCAGAGCTTGATCCTGTCAGGTCTTGAATAACTCCAGAGATGAAGCCTTTGCAACCTTTCAGGACAGGCTGAACTGCTCATTTCGATTTTTGCCCTGTTGTTGCTCATCTGCAAAAAGCCTGGTCTCCCCAGGACACAAGCTGCTCACTCACAGCGACAAACACTTTTCCCTGTCTCTCAGGTGAAGACAAAGAAGAAAAATGCAGCACAGAAAGAAGAGCCCCCAAAGACTTCTATCAAAACTGGTAGATCCTTGTCTCTGGGATTGCCATCTCTCTCTTCGACACCTGCCTCAAGCAAAGCCACCTTCAGCCCTGTTGACAGCTGGAAAAAACTAGCAGCCACTGAGGTCCACGTGCCCCACACGGAGAGAAGTGTCTGCTCTCATCCAGGCTGCCAGGAGCAGACTGTGCTCTCCCAAATCCAAACTGTGACGTGACTTTCTCCCTCTGCTCTGTGCGCAGACAGATCACGTATGGCAGCACTTGACGAAAAAGAAGGGAAGCTGCTGGCAACAAGCAGCAGCAGCTGGTATGGGATAATAAAAGTTCTTTTTTTTTCTTTTTCTTGCCTGCTACATGCTCTTTCGCTCTCAGCAGAGAGATCCCGGAGGTTTTTGGTGGCAAGTTCAACATAAGAGACCTGATTTCTTCTCTTGAAAGCTTGCCTAAGACACACTGAGCTCCTTTCTTTCCAGTGCTAAGTGTCTGGCCTACATAAATCCTTCTTCCACCTCCCGTGCCACCAAAGCCTCTCAGACACACCCTACACATGTCCTCCCTGTCCCAGCCATGGGCTTGCAAGCAGCCACAGAGTTACATGCCACAGCTGCAGGGCACAGAGGATCCTGAAGACAAACTCCTACAGGCATGGTCTCAGTGCCCATGGACTGAGTCCTGGTCTGCAGGCAGCTGTAAGTGCCTTGGGCAGCTCAGCATCAGGAGACAAGACCCCACCATGCAGAGCCAGCCCTGACCTCAGGCAGAGAGGCAGATGGCTCTTCACCCCATCAATGCCCTTGCACCACCACCACTCCCAAGCTTGGCATGGTGTAGAAACCTCACCACAATGGGGCCACCAGCCAAAAAAAGCACACAGTGCCCCTGGGAGCCATCACAGGTAAGGCAGGACACAGGAAAACAGGGCAGAGGCCAAGGCACCAACCTGCCCAGGCAGGATGAGACCAGTGAGAAACAGCAGAGAGCAGAAGTGTGAGCAGGCTGACAGGGCAGCCACTGAACAGCACCTAGCTAGCACAAGACCTCTGCCCTCTGTGACCTAAGCCTGGCTGGAGGAAGGTCCTGGTGACCATCCCTGCAGGCACTACCACCAGCTCCACAGCAGCTCCTGCCTGCTGCAAAGGCAGCTGTGTTTGAGCACTCCTTGTTTCTCAAGTCTGCACTGACATTGCTTCCTCCCAGTCTGTGGTACCGTGGGGACTGCGGTCTCCTCCCACCCAAACCCCTTTCATTTCTTTGCTTTAACTTGTTTAGGATTGATGCTATACAGCTGCTTCCCCCAAAATAAAGACTAAAAGAGCTGCCAGATCCTCAAGTGCTTTGAAACCTTTCCTCCTGCTCTATCACTACCTGTTTAAGGAAAACCTCAAAGCTTGATTTCTTCCCTCAAATCACTTACTCTGAAAAAGATCTCAACGTTTTTGGGAGCACAGATGAAAAACCACAGAGATAAAAGTCTGAAACTTCTGAAGAGGTTAGACCTGGGCCTCTTCACTGTTATCTAAGTAAGGGTACAGGCACACAAACAATTCATCGCAGAGATATAGTGGAGTACAAATTTGCAATGACTCACACTCTTTGAAGGAACTGCCACGTGCTCAGTTCTCCCCTGCAGCAAAACACAAGTTTACCCATCAACAGGAGAAGCACAAACCAGCACTTCAGTTTGCAAAGCACTCCTGTAGCTTCACCAACTAAATTACTGTGCAGAAACCTCCTCTTCTGCCCATCTTTCAAGAGTTAAGAAAAGGGATAATTCCTATGACAATGTGGAAAACACTGTTGTCTTGCCAGTGGTAATGATGCTGTGCTTCTGGGATGCTGCTTTCCTTCACCTGCAAACTCTGTGCTGTCCTTAACTTCTTAAAAAAGTGAAGGGACAGCCCACATACTTATCACAGCCAGCAACAACCAGGACCCCAATACAAATGTGTGCATTGTCCCCAGATCCACAATTTAATGAGTCCAATTTAAATTTTCTAACTCCCCTCTTCAGTATGCTCAAGCATATTCCCAATTCAACCACAAAGTCAAAATTCCCACCCAGCTGCTTAGAAGCCTGATAGGGCAAGACTCCAAAAGGAGCCAAGTCTTCAGCCACTAGGGCTTAGCTCAAGTCTAAACATGTAGGATCTCTCTTTAGTCAACATAGAGAACAATGCACTTAACTTAAACCAAGACTGCTCTCCAGATTTGTCCTTTTCTGTCTTCTGATGGCAGATATTGCCTGGACATCTACCTCAGGCAGTGAGTCTTGTGTTAAACGGGTGGCAGACAACTCATGAGATCTTCCAAAATATTTTCCTGCCACCCTAAGTAAAAGAGCATGAACTAACCTCAGCAATTTTGTGTCAGCCTCAGCAAACTGAAATCTGAAGGCAAACAACAGAGTTGCAGACTTTGTACGTGGGCTAATCCTTTCTCATAAATCAATCACAAGGCCATGGTTCCACAACATCCTGAAAAGCTGCACCCCCTCTTTTCTTTTTACCCCACCTCCCTCAGCACCTGAAATGCAATCTGAGATGTCCTAAATTCTTCTCCTAACACACCTCGCAGCCCAGGCACAATTCCTCTCTCCCAAAGATGCAGCCCAGAGGGGGATGAGAAGAGGAGCAGTAAGATACAGAAAGGCTTGTTTTTGAACCATTTGAAGGAAATTGAAGACTGGTGAAGAAGATTAAGCCTTGATACACAGGCTCACATGGCAGAAGGCCTTTGAACCACATGACTGGCCACATTCCTAGCTTCAGTGAGATCAGCACTCATGTTTTGTGCTTAAATTCAGATAACAGTCCCAGAGAGTGCCTGGGGAGCACTTCTTGCTCCAGGCCATCACAGACATCAGGTCCTCAAAGCAGTACCAGACCATACTTAAAGTCTCAGTGAAGGAAAAGGAATCTGGAGCGATGACACTAATAAAGGGAGAGGGACAACCAACCGGGCATGCTGTTCATGAGGTGGGGAGAAGTGTACTTTCAAGCCAAACTGATATGTCTCTGAAGCTGACAAGATTATTTTTTAGCAGCCTCAGAGCCCTGGAGACACAGCCTTTAACAGTGCTCAGATGGCAGGAGCAGAACACATCCCAGCTGCTCTGCTGCAAGCTGAAATGCCCCTGTGCACAGCAGCCCCACGTGTCCCACCCAGTCACGGGGCTGTATCATGAAGGTGGAAAAAAAAGGGGAGAAACTCCTCCTTCAGCTCTTTCCTCAAACCACGGGACACAACAATTCCAAGGTCCCACAGCAGCAAGCCTAAAATCAACACTGCTTCAAACCCATGCGCTTCACACGTAAGTGGAGAGAATAGAGATGCTAACAAAGCTGTCTCCCTTCAGGCTTTGCTGCTGCCAGGAAAGAGCCACTCAATCTAATGAGTCAATTAAAAATTCATAACTGGATGAATGAAAAAATAAAAAAGTTTCGTTCTTTATCTAAGAAAATGAGAACAGTAACTCTTTTCTGTACCTCCCCTTGCACATTGTCTGCAGAAACAAAACCAGCCTGAAAACCTCCAACCTATAGGTGAGAGCTAAAGTAACAGGAAAACAAAAAGGACTTGCGATCTGCCCAGCTCTGCAGAGAGGAGCCTATTTCCCCAAAAGGAGTTCAGGGTCCAACAAAGTTGAAGTCAGCACCATCTCCCACAAATGGGAGGCAGAAAGAAGGCCTGCTGTCTACAGGTCATTGTTGGGAGCACTCTGAAAAATTCAGCTTCTGTCACAGTTTGGCTAACCCACAGAAGGAAAGCTACACAGATGCACATGTTCAAAATGCAAGTGACCCTAAGTCATTTCCAAAGTGAATTTTCAGAAATGAATTAAGCTAAACCAAATTAGGGCCCAAAATCCTGAGCACAAGCATCCATGAAGGGGCATAATGTGATTTAACTAATCCACTGAAAGTTACTTTAGATCAATTTTCTTGAGTATCTCTGACACATGTAAGCCCCGAAGCCAATGTCCTCTGAGCACTGCTCATGGGTGTCTACAGACTCCCAAATCTTACTGGTTTGTAGCTGTGGAAAGGGAAGGACAGAGCAAAAACAGATCAACTCAGACTCTTGGAGAGCAGTAGAGCAGCTTCCCACCACCCAGCCACTGGATATGCTGGCTGTACTCAACCCCAGCTCCCAGGCAAAGCAACCCAGAACCCATCCAACCCCACCCTGCCCCCAGGCACGTTTTTTCAGCGGGTGTTGGTTTCAATGGGTTTCGCTCCCCAAGGTGACTCCACAGCAGCAGCAGCAGCAGCGCTGACTCAGTCTTGTTTGAACTGCAGTGGGAACTGCAAATCCAGACACCTAAAGCAAATTACAGAACTACAAATAAAAAAAGAGAACACTGTGCAGGCAGCTACCCCCGCAACTACTCATGGACATCAGATGGCAAAAAAGGCACCTAAATAAGCACCTACACTTGTGCTGTGGAGCTTCACCTGGGAAAGTGGCTGGGCTGGCACCTCTGAAGGAAAGAGGCCAAGGCCAAACAAGCTGGAGGCAAGAAGCTCAACCCAAAGGAAGTCCATTGTGATTGAAATCATATCCTGGCTCCGTTCACACTGGATTTCTTGTGTCAACACAGCCTGAACCAGCAACACCTCCGTGGGCTGGATAATGTCAAAGTGGTGTCCAAGCTGCAGGCTCACAGACACCTCCTAAGGAAAGCAAGCCTGCTTGCTGCCAGTGGGCTTGGATTTGCTAGAGGGGTGTCTGTGCTGCGAAGGAGCTCTTTTAGGGGTCTTAAAACCAAAGACTTGTATGGTAGCTACTTGACTGCTGTTAGCTGAGTTAGACACTTCAAATACTGTTTTGAGATACAGAAAGCAAGCTGAAGCTTGAAAAGGTCAGATCTTCTAGTCAAAGAGGTGCCGTGGAAATACTACAGATTTGAAAGTACCTGTTTTAAATTTTTCTAATGCAAACCAAAAAAAAAAAAAAAAAGCAAAAATCCCAGACCAGCTTCTCCAAACTCATCTATAGACAGCTCAACCTGCTCAGTGGTTTCAGGATGTATTCAGCACTGCTGTTAGAGTCTGAAGATGACCATCTCTCCTGTTCCCTTTTATGTGCTGCTCATTACTACTCCTCTCTTTCCTGCTCAGTTATTTCACCACCTTTGGCAAACAGCTCTCTCGTCTGTGACTATTGCCATCTGATACAGACTCCCAGCTCCTTTCCCTCTCCGTAAATCAGTTCCACGGCTGTCTCACTTTCAGCCACGGCTTCAAACATTCCTCTGCCCAGCCGTGCTGCCTGGTGCCTCATTTTTGTAAGGGCTTTATTAGCGAAGAAAGCTTTCTATTTCCCTTCCTGTGCCTCTCTACCCTGATTCCCTGCAATTCATACCACCGTGCCACCTGCCCTCCGCTCTGGTTCTCCCTCACAGGATTTTCATCTGCCAGCCTCTGCGTACCACACCGCACAGGGGGGCTGAAGGGTTTGGCACCCCACTGGCCCAGCCACGCCGCGAGCAGGACAGCTTACCCACGAGGTTCATCTTGGCGCTGTAGCTGCCGAAGTACCTCTCGTCGGTGTTGGGCGTGTGGCACTCGTACTGGCCGGCGTCGCGGTCCTGCAGCTCGGTGATGTGCAGCAGGACGGCGTCCCCCTGCAGCCGCTCCACGAAGATGCCCCGGCTGCGCACACGCTGGGTGTAGATGGCGTAGGGGAAGGAGGGGTCCACGGTGCTGACGATCTGCACCTCCCGCTCGGGGGCCGAGGGCAGGTAGATGGACCACTGGAAGTTCTGCTCCGCCGGGCCCTGGTAGCCGCTCACCTTGCACCACAGGGTGATGTGGGACCCCTCCGTGCGGTAGAGGGGTCCCTCCTGCACCGTCACTTGCCGCTGGGCCAGTGCCATGCCTGTGGGAGGAGAGGAGGAGCCCAGCGTTACTGACCAGCAGGCAATCCCCACACCTACTCCCAGATATATCCTCACCCTTCCATGGCCATGCTGGACAAAGCAAATCCTCACACCCCATTTTACAGCCGGCACATCAAGCTCTGGGACAGCACCCCCGAGTCACATCACAGAATTCTTGCTGACTCAATGGGAGCGTTTTAAAAAACACCCCAGGAAAGCAGCTTTAAGGTAACATAAACCCCTTGTTGGGAAGCGATAAGAACCCAGGTGTGAAAGGGCAACGCACCACGTTGTAATAAATCAGAAACTCAAGGTGACAGGTCTTTGTTTCCAGTACTTTTCCTTTCCAACTCTTATCACCCCATGGGGAGAGCAAGCCAGGGGACTGCACTCCCTCTCCTCTGGCTCCTGGGCCACCCAACTCCAGTGCCCCAGGCACTTGTCCTCCATCAGCAAGAGGCTTCAGCCCCTTCAGCCTGTACCAAATCCCATTCTTTTTCCCCACACCCAGCACACCTTCTCCATTCTCTCTTATGCTTGTAAAGGCACACAGAGAAATATCAGGTTCCCAGCGCTGCCTTCCCAAGTCTATATGAAAGGTGTGCATTTGGTACATAACAAAACCAATTAAAGTTAACAGAGGGAGCAGGCACACTACACTAAAGCTCGGTGCCCCTGGCTGCTGGAGTCAGGGCCCAGCGCCGTGCGCCATACACGCGCAGAAGCGTGCAGCACAAAACAAAGACAGCCCCGCAGCACGAGGACTGCGATCCGCTGTATTTTTACACAGATTATGGATGGCTGGCCCTTGGGCTCATGGCACATTACCAGCACAGCCCTCCAGGGGCCAGATAAATTACAGCAATCTATCTTGTTTGTTGCTACATCAAAGGCTCCAGGTCTGGAGACCACGGTGGGTGTTCATCGGTTATTGAGTTACCAGCAGCATGCACACATGGCAAGGCCAATCACCCTGGCTTCTGTGACTGCTTGCTTGCCATCATAAAACAGCAATAAGCCGATTTAAAGCAGGTCCTGCATAATCACGTTTGCAAATTTTATCCTCTCTGTGCGTGTGTATGGTGGGGGTTCTCCCCCCGCTCTCTAATTTTCAATAACAATGCTCAAGTCTAGAAAAGAATTTAAGCTTTCAAAAACTGGCATCTTGCAGGTGAAGAGGTAGCCTTGAATCTGGGGTTTATTGCTTCAATCCCGCCCTCTAAACATCGATGTCCAGAAACGAAGTTTCTCTCCACAGCCAGCCTGGACCAGAGCCAGGAGAGATGGTTCTTAGCAGCTTAAAACAAATTGTGAAAAATGGGTTCAGCACATCCATCAGGGCATGCAGCTGAACAGATGGAGTGCAATTCCAACTATTAACTTGGGCTCAGCTTGCTGCTGCTCCAAATTATGTTTCTTTCTACTCTTTATGAAATAATGTGATTTAAGGGGAGGACGGGGAAAGCCAGCACATTTGAAACAAACAGGGAGAGGAACAACAGAGGCAAACACTCCCCCACTGTTTGCTGTACCAATCTCTTCATCCTGGGGATGTTAGAAAACTAACACATCTAAGGTGCAGGCAGCCTCTTCTCTCACCCCACAAAGGCCAAGGGACAAAGCAAATACTATGGCCTTTGAAGTGAACTGTTTTCAAAGCAGCAGGAAGGACAAGATCTTTATTACACACCTAAAGACCGCTGATAATCCGATTTCTGTATGCACATGTAGCCCTGCTACAGCATACACATATCCCACCTGCAATGACAATTAAAATTGCACCACAAGGCAAACGTGCAGTGGTGGGAATTAAAAGGTCCACACGCAACACTCAATCAGGTATTTCTCAGGTAAGTGCACAACTTTGTTAATCAGGCTTTTAACACAGTGCTGGATTTTTTACATTGGAGTTTTCCAGCTATCTAGTTAAAAAATATCATTTTGTCAGAAATGGGTATCTGACTTTCCAAAGTTCACTGGAAGACCATAACCCTGGGGACCCACAGCACAGATTTTTGGTAGATGTCAAATCTCACCACCCTCATGGCCAGCACTAACACGGGCTTCCTTCTTCCCTTGCCAGTGTTTTTTAGGACCTTCACTGTAACTCTACCTGCAGTCCTCCTCCAGGTTCTGAAGAGACCCACTTTCTACATTCCTCCTCTTTTATTTCTCCTTGCACTGGATTGCTGCACCTTCCTAAAGCAGCCAAAAGTGAGAGAGGTAAGAGCCAAAGAGCTCCTTGCTTCCTTTTCTGGCTCCAGGAGCCTAGGAAGCTGAGGGACAGCAGAAGACAGTGCAGAAAAAAGTCCTGCCCAGCTCCAGCGTGGATAGAAGACAAAACAGTCAGGCTTTTGGTACAACTTGCAGCAGGTTGCTGTCCCAGAGGTGAGACACAAAGACTCAGAAGTTGGATGAACAGGCTGAATCTCCAGAGGAGTAGGGAGCAGCACATCTGCAGTGCTGCTCCCTGTGCCTGGCTGCAAACTCCTGCTCCAACACAGGTGGGCACAAATGCTTTTCAACACTTTAAAAGAATCCCAAACAGCAGAAGCAGAAATACTTCTCCAAAACTGTTTTAATCAAGAAAGGAAAGAAGAAAAACAATCAGCCTGAGGCAGACATCCAGTAGTACATGTGCTCAGTTACCTTTTGCATGATGTTTGGCATTTTGCAAGCCCTGGGAATTGCTATACCTATGACACACAGTATTAAGAAGAGAACTGCATTTCTTAGTGAGCAAGTGCTCTGATTAACAAAAATAATGTGCCTGAGATCCCATTTAAACCCTTATCATTCCCTCTTGAAGTGAGAGAAGAGCTCACTGCAGGAGGAGCTGTGTGCTCCACACCTTCCATAGGACACCCAGGAGACACTGATGGTGGCATTTGGCTGGCAGTGCACTGGCACAGCTGGCTTTTAATTGCAAATCCAATATAATTTACTGACAACACAAGGGCTGATAGGGAGGAGATAGCAAGCCAAGTGCTACTTTAAAATTAATAAGAAATTATAGGTTTGTGCATCTGTTTTTTTCCAAAAGACAGCAAATCCCATGCAGTAAGGTGGAAGCCATTCCCTGATCCTTATCCCCTACATATCAGGGCTACTGTTGCCAGCCTTTTGAGCTAGGAGCAAGCCAAACAACAGGCAGGCAGCACTCAGCTTACCCATCTCCCAGGCCTTGGAGGTGCACAGGGGATAACAGCAGTGGCAAGAGGGGACAGTGAAGCCAGGGGATTAGACTGAAGCAGCAAGGGACAGTGCAGGACCCAGGAACCCCAGATGCTCAGTCCCTGCACCTGCCCTATGCCAGCTCACCCAGCAGGGCCACAGCAAATGTCATGGGAAACAGCTCTGAAAAGCACAGGAAAGGCAAGAGAAAAAATGCCATGTCAGAGGCATACAGTCATTCAAGTCTCCCTTGTCACAGCCAGGATCTCAATGCCTCTCCAAGAAAAAAAGGAGCAAGAAGGGAGCGTCAAGCATCCCTGCCAGCCAGGCATCTCCCCAGCAGTGCTGCAGCTCAGCTTCCGAGTACACCGTGTCTTTGCAAAATCTGTACCCTCACAGCAACCTCAGATGATTTTGGCAAGATCCGACCTTTCCGCGGAGATACATGCGGAGCTCAGCTTTTCCACACGCAACTGGTCGTTTCAGGTGCCTGATTTGAAGTACTTTGAAGTTGCCCCATTTCAGAAAGTGCCAAACATTTACCCTCTGGGAAGGAGGTGGACTTTCAGGTCCCTTTCAGAAGAACAGGCATGAAAAATTTTAGCTGAGAACATTGACTCAAGGCTTATTGCAAGGGACAGGTGGGTGTAATAAAAGGATGCCTGAGCACACAGAAACTCTGCCACAGCATTGACAGATCAAAAGAATAAATAGAAACTCATGACAGAATGATGAAGAGCCTCTTGCACAAATTTCTCCCCATCTCAGACCATATGGGTTATGTCTGCACCACATCCAAAAGCATTGCAGCAGTTGCACCAAGTTATCTTAGATATCAGTAATCACTGCCAGCAGTCATTTAATCTGAAGGAGAAACTTGAGCTCTTATGAGTATTATCCTGGGTCTCTAATCACTAGACAGCAACTAAATAAGTCTTGATATAGGTATCTTTTTGGTATAGATATCTTCTATAGGCACCAGGGCTAACAGTGCTGAACACCAACATTGTCTGAGGGGCTATTTCTACCACTGCAGCTTTACAGCAGGTTTCCTTCAATGAGAATCTCTAAAGTACTATTTGTCAATAACTGACAATACTAATCCTAAATTTCCTTTAAAAATTACTTTGTGCCTTTGACTACAGATGTTAGACAGAAAACATTTCCAAGGAGATCCCTCTCCCTCTCACAAATACACAGCACACATCTGGGTTCTGTTGTCGCTATCGTTTGTTCAACTTACAGGCGCTCCTGAGAAAGTGTCAAGAGAAGAGCAACAACGATGATAAACACTAGGGAATGGCTTCTCTCTCAGAAATAATGGAGTCTGGAGGAAAAAAAAAGGTGACTTGAAGGGGATCTGGTAAAGGTTTTTTCACAAATATATATAGCATAGCAAGGATGGTCAAGAATTTGACCCTTTACTGTCTCTTCTAGTTTAAAAATCAAGGGCCAAGAACCAAAAGTGGTTAGATCCAGATTTGTAGCAAGTGAGGCAGTTTTTGCAGCTGCACACAGCAGACCTTGACAAAAGCAAGGCAACCTGTGGATGCCCTTTGCCAAAGGATACTGTGGGTAAGCAAAAAGTTTATGTGGGCCAAAATCTGAGTGGGACAAGCACATGAAAGAGGGCTACTAAACAGGTCTATCACATGAGGTTTGTAAGGCTCCCAAAACAAGCTACAATTGCATAGCTACCTGCCTACAGCCTTTTGAGGCATGATGCTGAGCAAGGAGCAGGATTTACTCTGCGCTGGTACAGTCCTCGTGCCCCTTCCTAGCCCATGTCATTGCAGTCTGTACTCTTCAACAACGTGGGTCACATCTGGTCTGCACACTATGCCTTGGTTATACTACAACAGAAGCTAAAAAAGGTACCATTTCAGCTTCTCTAAGAGCATGACTGCTTCTGCTCTGAGCAACCAAATTGGTTCCCTCAAAACATCCTTAGAACTGACACGGGAGCTTTTACTCTATGCAGGGAAGGGGAGGGGAGCGTGCATAAATCCTACTTGGCTATGACAAGTTAGCATCTGTGACAGACCACAGGACCTGGCAGAAAGTCCCCAGTAATGAAGACAATTCAGACAGAAGTGCTAAAGGGCAGTTATGCTAAAGCATCTAGTTGTGAGCTTGAGAGATACTCTGGGCAAGCTCAACACAAGAGCAGGTGCAAGTGCACCACAGGCTGCGGCCACTGCTGCCCTCCTGCAGATCTGAGGGGCAGGGGAGCTGCAGGAGCCCAGGCTGACCACCTGGCCAGCACTGAGCTCCAGTGCACAGGATGGTGCTGTCTAAGGTGAGGCAAGTGCCAGCAGACTTCGTCCTGCTGCTCCCCGGGAGCTGCAGGCTGTGCCATCGCCCCTCCTCAGTGCTCTGACTCCCCTGCCCCAAAGCCCTGAGCCCTGCACAGGCCTGTGCTTCCAGTGAATTACTCAGGGATAGTTAGCATCCTTTGAGCTCATATTCCCTCTTAAATCAGATTCATTTTTCAGTCTCACTTGCACAGGAGGCTTTCCAGGGGATGGCCCTTCCTCTGTCCCTTCTGTCACCCACAGAGGATACAGACACCTCTTGCCAAACCCAGCCCATTACTTAGTCCCTGCTATTTCTCTGGACTCCACAGCAGGGCTGACACCCACAAAACAGTCATTCATTTCAAGAATGTTCTTCCAAGCTGACCACTGTCCAGCCACTGAGAACGCTTCCTCAAGCAACCGTAACTTTTTCTGCTATGGGCTGAAGACTGATTAAATCTCTGAGGAAGACTCTGCCCCACCAGGCAACACCAGAGCAGAGACAATCTTTTAGCAACACACACCTGCTATTCTGTGAAGTATCCTGTTAAGGCACACAACCAAAAATTAGGTTTGAGCTTAATTTTTGCATAAATGAGTCACAGCAGGAACAATCTCCATACACTGCAGCCTGCTGCCAGATGGAAAAAAACAATGCTATCAGAACAAAACATGTGGTAAACCCCCACCATTCCCCCAGTACGGTAAAGCCTCATTCTGGGAAAATATAGTGATTTCTTGGTGTATATTTTTTCTCATGCCAGGAGAGCTCAGTGTACTGAAAGGCTGGCTGAAGCCACCTGCAGAACAACTCTGTCCCTATCCTCCATCCTTCTGCTTTAATGTTTAAACAGTGCAACAAAAAGGATGACTGATCGCCTATCCTCCTCCACGCCTGCCACCATCCCACCACTCCCAGCACGTGGACCATCTTTCCTAAACCAGCCCATAATGCTACTCATTCCTCATTCAAATTCTTCCCACTGCTGCACCAACTAAGGATGGCTAAGTGGCGAGGTCAGCCAGGAGCAATTTATACAATAATTGGTATGGAAATATTAGAATCAGTGGGGAAATATCAAAGCATGGGCAAACTAGACAGGAGCCGCCAATGAAGCTCTTTGTTCTTCCAACACCACTGCCTTCCCTCGTCTCACAGCCACTGACTTCCACAGCAGATGTTTACTGTCTTTTAAGAAAAATGTTTTCAATAAATATGAAAGAGATGACATTTCTTTTAATCACCATAGATTGTTGTGGCCTGTGACTAGCTTCCCAAGTTCTGACTGTAAGAGAGGTCTTGTACCTCTGCTATAATTATGCATCCAGTCAGACATCCAACTCCCTCGCCAAGATCAGAGCCATTTTACATCCTTTGGTTCTTCTCAGATCTGGCCCTTATATTGACAGAAGACTTCCTTATTTTCCCCAGTATGGCATTGGTATTCTGCAGATGCACACTGTGAAATGTGATCTGCCCTTGTGATTTCTTCCCCCTCACCTTTTTTAAGCAAACTACATCCTATATGGATGTCACATTCCTCTAATTGCTCCTTCCCTGTTCTACAATTAGCCATGTTAAAATATGCTAGTTTTAACACCACCTTAGAACAGCATATTCTTGAGCCACAGATCAAGGCTGTTGTATTACCACAACCTTTAAACTTCTAAAAATGCTGAAAGGATAAAATGTTAATAAAGATAAAGAATAGGAAAAGGACAAAGAATAAATGTTATCCACGTCGGACACTGCGAAGACAAGAAACAATATGCTTGGACTTTAAAAGCTGAGATTCAGGCTGGTCATGGGAGCTTGCTAAATGCTCCATTTCCCAGAAGCTAGGAAAGTGAGGCACCAGAGAGACTGCTCTGTGAGACTGAGGCATCTCACACTACAGCTTCCCCTAACAGACACTTGCTTTCTTCGAGGATACAATAAGGCAGAGATGAACCTGCCCCAGGGGATGCATGACACAAGATCTCCCTGCTCTTACAGTTCTATCATTCTCCATCATCCCACCAGAAAGTATATTTAAAGTTACTTTGCTGCACAGAAGCCTGAAACTACTCTTTAATCTAGTATAGCTTTACTTGGAAAAGTCAAAGTACTCAGCATCCAGAAGCCAGCCAGACACGCCTGTGGTCAGAAGAAAGAGCAATACCTATAATAACCAAAGGGAGGAGGATGGCTGGGCAGTTCTTCTGCACACAGATCCTTGTGCTCTGAAGCTCATGGTGCTCAGCCTCCTTACTTCACAAGGGCTTTGAAGCACTTGGTGGCACAAGATGTACCTGGATGTAAAAGGTAACAACACATGCTGGTGCACGAGGGACAGGCTGAGCTGGCTGCCCTGCTGGTTCAGATCCATAATGGTAAATGACTGTTGGGGACCCAAATATCTTTGTGCAAACACACCTCCCGCTTACTGCAGTTCCATTATTTTCCTGCAAAGATGTTGAGAAAAAACAATCCCTTATAACCTGCAATCCTTGTATTCACCAAAGTTTTGACTAACCCCACAGAATGCTGTCTCTTTTCTCTACTTAAAGTAGAGCTTGTCCTGTGAATCATTTAATCAACTATTTCTCTTCCTCCAAGGTCAGCACACGACCTTTGCAGCCCTTTCCCATCACCCAGATCAGCATGTTCTTCACACACAGTACCACTGCTCCCCTTATCATTATGGGAAGAACACGCCAGCAGAAGCTCCCTGGCAGATTATGCTTATATTGGGAGTATGCAGGCAGCAAGTGTTGGATTGCCCACGCAGTACTTCTAACTTGCACTGCTCCTCGTGCCTTATCCTTAGGAGTTTCTTCTGCCTCACAGCCCACTGAATACCTGCCCTACTGACTTGTACCGCTGCTGCTGGTTCCAGTTCTGGTTAAGCACTACAATACAAAGCAGCATTTACAGTGGCCTGCTGGAATGCCCAAGGCAATGCCTACTTTTATATTTTCCAATGAAAAGCAGTGATGGCTTCATCAGTACATTCCCAGCCTGAGTTTTGAAGCTGTCACCACAGGTACTCCCTGTAAGATTTAGTGCAGACCTGCACAAAAAGTGAAGTCTCCTAAGATTCCTATGTGTGCTTTTTCTTCTGTTCTTGTAGCTCTTAAAATACATGTAAGGACACACCATTTACCCTGGTGTCTCTAGTACTGCTCCCAGACCTCTAAAAGGTTCAGCATTGCCATTTTAGTACCAAAGCTATGAAGCACCAGCACTATGAAGCATTTTGGACTGCTAAGCTCTTGGCTGGTATGTGCTCCCAGCCCATCAAGAGGAAGAGGTAAAATGAAATTGTTCTGAGCATCAAAGCTAGGCAGGAAATCTCTGACATAGTTCATTTTGCCCTCCAGCCCCTGTATTTCTTTTTATTATCCTTCTTTAGTCTTCAAGTCCTACATGTTCAACGTCCAGGGTCACTCAAAGAATTGTCAAACATTATTCCCTGTGCTATCACTCACTCTCAGACAATAAGAAACTTCATTTTGTTTCACAGTCAATAACGTTTTAATGTCACTTCTTTTTTTTGTTTTCCTGCATGCTCTGCAATCCCTTCCAATATTAAAAAATAGAATGAATGTCCCTATTATTGCTGTAATTCACCTCATAACATCCCAGATGCTTAAATACTCTCCCAGGAGAAAAGAGTGTAGAGTCCCAAATCTCACCTTCACATTATCCTTGCCAAAAGGAAACAGCATTTACTACCCAGGCTTTCATTAAAGGAATTCCCTCTCTTTCATGAGATCTCTTAAAATACTTCTGATGCATGGAGAGCCTGGTTTCTTACCTTCCCTCAAAGTTATTTTTCCTAAAGAAAAACAAAGCTTCTTCTTCTCTTTATTTAAAACACAGGGAGGAAGGACAGACATACAAATGCCTCCCTCCATCTCCAGTGAGAAACACCAGTGTTTTGGCCAACCTTTCCATACTCCTTTGAAGTTGCTTATTTGGTTTCCTGCCCTTCCCCTTGCTCCAAGTGACTCCAGATTTTCCATTACTTTGGTAAGGACAACCAGCTCAGTACCCTAATTTTTCTCTATAACCTTTACTTGCATCTTTGTTCTTCTGGGCAGGGCTAAAGCATCTCCTTTTCAACCTCTAAACTGGAAGCCTCAGGCAGCCATTTATTAATTGCTTAACCCAGAATTGATTACCTTGTGGAGAGAGAAACTTAACAACAATCTGTTAAATATTGACAGGCTGGAAGAGCTGATGACAAACTGCCCTGCTGCATATTCCTACCTCCCTCCCAGAGCACACCATTCCTCCAGCACTCCAGCTGTATCCCTAGGCACAGGGTCTGCACCTGCTCCCCACCTCATTTAGAGCACCCAGCTCTATAAAAATAACACTAAAAAAAAGTCTAAAATGTAATATCTAGAAAATAATGCAATCCCTCTTCCTTTTGGGATGCTGAAGAAACTTCTGTGCTCCTCATGACCATTAGCACGAGAGAACATTCAATTTGCCAGGCAAAGCTGCCATCTCGTATTTCTTCAGCAGAAAGAGCTTTCAGATAAACAGCAAACTGACTTATTCCCAAAGTCAAGTGTACTGGCTACAGTCATGTATTTTTCCAAGATGTTTTTCCCACCCTACCATAAAGGATCACAGGAATATGAAGTATAGCCTTATAGCAGCAGCTAGTTTCCATTTCCTCCCCACAAATTAATCTGGATTCTTCCCTGTTCACTAAGCAGCATCAAGATGCTGCCCCTCAAAACTTCTGTGATTCAGTCAGACAGTATCCCTGAAAGACAGATAAAGATCCAGGGAGATTCTTCAGCTACCTGCTATCTTTTATTGCTAATTAAGATGTTAGAACTCCTTGTCTGCATATACTGTAATTTATTAGTTTGACGTGCCACACAGATTATCAGCAGTTGTCACCAAACTACCAAAGCTCTCATTTCAAATGGGAGGACAGGAGCTTTCTGGCATTTGGAAAGGAAAACAGAACAAAACAAAACAAAACAAGGGATGCAGAAGCATTTATGTTACTATTTTTCCCAGGGTGGGAGGGAGAAAGGTACAATCATTCCTTCTAAGCAGAGTAATATTATCAGTGAGTAAGGAGGACAATCATGTAGTTCTCCTCCCTGAGGAGGAACAAACCCATGCACCAGGGGGAACTGATCAGCTGGAAAGCACAGGAAAATACCTTTTTACACTAAACAAACAAAACCAACGCACAACAGCAAGGGGTAACTGCACATTGACACAGGCTCCACAAGAGACTGTGGAGTCTCCACCCTGGAGATATTCAAAGTCACCTGGACATGATCTCGAGCAACCTGCAAGGGGCTTGGACCAGATGATCTCCAAAGGTCCCCTCCAACTTCCACTTTTCTGTGAAGGAGTCTCCAAAACGACTGCATTTTCACCACTGCTGTAGACTCACCTTAACTCAGCACCAAGCACCTACACAGAGCAACCTCAATGCACCAGCTACAGAGAAAAGGTGGTAGAAACACCCTCATCCCAGGAGATTCAGTTTAAAAATGTGGCTTCACAATGCAGTTAAGCTGATCTAGGTACCAGCTGCCACAGCAAAAAAGCAGTCTTGCTTTCCCACTCACTTTATTCCTGGCAAAACACTCACACTCGTCTCCCCATGCTTGACCTCTACATGAGCTGAAAAAAGAATGACCCAAGGAAGGAGTTTTCACTCGGAGAGCAGGAACACCTTTTTCTTTGGGGGACAGGGGCAAACAGCCCTTTTTATTAGCAGCTGGGATATTGCACCAGCTCAGCCACACGCTGTGAGACAGCACCTTCAGCCAGCCAGCAGATGGGTCAAGAGAGGGCAGGGAAGGAGAGCAGGGCAGAGTGTGAGGAAGTGCCAAGGTCTGTCTCTGCTGGGAAGCCCTGGGGGCAGGTCTCTAGCAGGCCTTCTGCAAAGGCAGCAAGTGAAAAAGTGCTGCAGGTGCTCGCTGCAGCTTACTCCCCATCACACAAAGTAAAAGAAAAGGGTTCCAAGCCACCACTTTCAGCAAACAACCCTAAGAGCAGGAGATTTAATGAAGCCTAGCTTCCCATGCCTTCAGGAGAAAGAGGACTAATGACTGCAAGCTCCAGGAGCTGCTCCTACAGCTGGCACAGTCATTTGGAGGCACTGCTGAAGCCCTTAAAGAAAAGGGTCGCCTTCAGTCCCCCTGTCACTGCCCTGACTCAGCTACCCACTCTTCACAAGGCTTGCAGGAACTCGTTCATTTCCAAGCTCTCTGGGCCTGTCAGATTTGTGTAAAATTGGCCAAAGGGCTTCCAGGTTATCTGGAAAGGGGTGGCAGAGGCAGCATGATCAGATAAACCCTCTTTCTCTGAGAATCCAGCCTGAGGAAACACAGTGAGAGGCAGAGGCTGGGAATCAAAACCACAGAGGGAAGAGGCACTAAAAAGAAAAGGTAGAACAAGGCTAAGAAGGGCTTTAAAAGGGAAGACACACATTTTGCATTTGGCACAGCAGAGGAGAAGGAACTAATTTCAGAGTAGAGGGGAGGCAGCAGACAACAAAAAACCTGAACAAATTTCAGAGGCAGAGATGGATTGGAAATGCTGCAGCTTACACTCCTTGAGCAGAAAGACCCAGGTGCGTGCACATGCATGTAACTAAGCACCAGAGACAGAGGTTACATTTTTGAATTGAACAGAAATATGAGCCTGTAACATCAGCACAGAGAGGCCACTCCAGTTTTTATGAGTGGACAAAATTACAGAGAGGCAGGGACTGTAGGAAAATCTGGACAGGGTCATAGGATAAACCCCTTGTAGCCACACAAAAACAAACCCTGAAGCTGCTATACAGGGTAGACTCATGAGGTCATAAGCTCTCTCAGAGGCAGGAAAAGACAAAGAAGACAGAATTTAGAGGAAATCTCTCCAGGAAGAGACCAAAACTGTCAGTGCAAGGTCAATTACAAAGTCAAGAAAGGTAACATTTGATCACAACTCAGATGTAGAGCAATGGGGGCTATTAAGAAAGCCCTTGCGAAGTAAATCACAGAGACAGACTAAACTGGCAGAGAGCTGGGAGGCAAAAGCTCCAGACAGAGCATCCCTTGGGGTTTGCAGAGGACACAGCAGCTGCTGGAGGAGGAGGGGATAAAGCAGCTTTGCATCGAAGGAGAGAGGCTATGAGTAGGAAAACAAATGACAGAGACAAGGGAAAATGAGTTGGGACCCATCAGACAAGCAAAAAGGTTAGAAATTCTACCTTTGTGAAAAGCATGGAGAAGGAAAGCAGGACAGAGAAAACCAACAGGTAAAGACACACCATCATTTGAGAAGCAAATCTGAGGGTGGAGAAGGGGCTATCCAAGCTTGAGGGGGAATACCACCATCAGCTTTCAGTGAAACAAAAATTAAGAGTTTACGAGGGACAAGGCAGAGGGGGAAGAGGCCAAGCTCTGAGATGGGGAGGTCAGTGTGGTCAGAGGACTCATGCCAGCCTCATGCCACTGCACAACAGCAGGAGCAGAAGCAGCAGATGGTGGGGCTGGAGATGGGAGAGAGGGCAGAAAAAGTGTCCTGGGGATGGGGGGAGGTGTCACTGCAGTGGTGTAAACAGCTATGGGGCAGAAAAACTGATAAAGGGGAGTGCAGGAAAATCCAAATCCAGGGTGCACAAAAAAAGCAGCAAGCAGGGGAGGAGAAGAACAGAAAGACCCTGAAGGGGAAGAGCAATGCTGACTGAAAATCAAGACATGGAAAAAGGCTGGCTGGCAAGCCAAGTACCTCCTTATGGCATGGGTGATGCAGGCACAGGGAGGAATGACTCTGGACTAACCAACAGCATCTGCTGAACAACAGGGGCCCCAGCCCTCAGCACCAAGATAAGGAACTACACACGAGAGACACAACACAGAAAGGGACGTGACCTTAACGACTGCGAGTCTCATTTGATGTATGGAGTCTGGGAAAAGCTGCAAGTTGGATTTTTTCAGGATTACAGAATCGGCAACACCACACCTCGGGCACCGGTCCAAACGCCCTCCTGCCTCCCAGAGCAACGCGCCTCGGTATCCACGAGATGAGATGGGGCAGCACGGCCCCAGAGATGCTCCAAATGCGGTACCCCCTGACTTCAGCAAGAGCAGACTTGCCACTTTGTAGGGCTGCAGGCCTATCTTGAAGGTCTGAAAGAAAGCAGAGTCCCAGCTTCTTGACACAGACGATGTGTCTGAGGGTGACTAAACAGCATTTGTCACTCAACAAGAAGACCTTTCCTAATCAACTGAGAAAAGGAAGGCTGGGGGATGAGGTAAATCTTTCCTCCGCTGATACACCACTCTGAGCATCCTCCTGCCTGTGATCCCCAATGAGCAGACGTATGCAGAAGTTTTCATCTTCAGCTACTTACTTAGCAAAGCCTAGTCCCCTCTGATCAGGGAGTTAAGGAAAGGCTTACACAGCTACCAGGGAGGGAAGGTTTTATTTATCTGATTTCAACATGCCCAAGTTATCAGACTCTAGAGGAATTCAATTAATGAGAATAAAACTCTTGTTTGATGCAAGTCTGGAAGGGTGCAGCGGGTTGTTTTTTTTCTGTAAATAGCTGCACCCCAGAGATTTTACACTGATTATAAGCCTTAACAGCAACTGACTGATGCAAGCTGAGCAGATTCAGCAGCTGCACCGAAACACCACAGGCGCTCCAGGTCTGACACAGCTGGAGGAGACCAGCACAAAGACACGGAGAAGGGAGGGCTGCAGAGCCAGGAGGCTGGGAGTGCAATCCCAGGGGAGCTGCTGAGCCATCCCCCTCCTCACCTCACAGCAGCAGCAGACTGGTGGTGAGGGTTGGCACGGGTTGCACCCACCAGCACAGCTTTCTGAGCACCTGCCAGCAGCAGCTGTGAAACGTCACTTCCCAAGATGAAGGCAAAATTAGATGTCCTGTACAGCCTCATGAGGCAAGGCTTGGGCACCACAGGCACTTGGCTGCTCCTGGTCAATGTCCCAAAGCACACAGAAGCCAGTGCCATGCCCAAGCCAGGCTGTCCCTGGCTGGGAAGGTGCCCCCATGCCCACAGAGCTCCCTGCCAGACCCTGAGACCTGGCATTTTGTCAGGGCTTCCCTCCACCACAGCATCCCCTGGGGAGGGAGAAGCATGACCTGTGGGGGCAGCAGGGACAAGGGGACCGTGGCACACACTGCCTCGGATTCCCTTCTCAGGACGGGCCACTCCTGGTAAAGGCACCAAGCTGTCACCACCGGGGACAGAGCTCCTGCCCCTCCTGGCTGTCCCCACTGGCTCTGCCCAGCCATGGCCACCCAGTGAAGAGGCACAGATGGGGCACAGCCTGTCTCCCCAGGGGCTCCAGCAATGCCGAGGGTCGGCCTCAATGTTTTACATGTGGTCACACCTGGGCTGGGGCTGGCCTCCAGCACTGTGAAAGAGAGGGAAAGAAAGAATTCTGATGGCAATATAGGCTTTGGAGAATTTTACTCAGATAATCCTCTCCTAAGGTTGGCCAGCTGGCTTTAAAGGGAACAGACGGAGGAACATTACAAATCACTGAACCGATGGGAACCAAACACAGGGCGCAAAACTCTTCTCATACGAACGCTTCTTTTTAAATCCTGCCATGAAGATAAGCACAGCTCCCAACACTGCTCCCAGGCGGTGCTAGTCCTAGGAGATTTACCCAATGTTTATTCAACGCACATTTCTCCAAAACCCACACGGTACATCCAGCCAGGAAACCGAACAAACATCCATAATTTCCTTTGACACCTCCTAGCTACACTGTTCTGACAAAAGCAACCAGAGCCATCCAGTACCACTGCATGCCAAAAAAACAACAACAAAAGAAAAAAAAAAAAGAAAAAAGAAAGAAAAAAAAAGAAAAAACCCAAGAATCCCTGTTTCCTTACTAAACCCCTTCAACACAGAGAGCCAGCAAGAGGGAGAAATCACAGGCCAAACCAGCCAGAGTCCATTAGCTGGTTAGGACAGCACCAATAATAATTCCTGGCTGTATACTTGGGAAAGACATGTAGGTGTTTCTGTAGTCTACTTACACAGAAACCTCAGGAACTCTCCCCTCTCTTCCCTAAGGGAGATTCAAGACATTTGAGGTTTAACAGCTGCAACAAACAGCGTCCTCTTACTAGAGAAAATATTCAGGAACAAGATAACAAGAGACATGGTTACTGGAACAGGATGAAAACATGGAAAAAGCCTCTGGGGTCTAAGTGCTGCCCTAATGACTGCACACTGCTACTCACAAAAATCTGAATTCAAGTACACAGCTCTCATCACCACTTACAGATCAAATAGGAATGGCAAGATGCAAATCTCACTGCCTGCAAAAGGGGTAATCTAAGACACCATTTGTGAGCAACCTGCTAGCAGTGCCACAGCCCCTGCAAACACAAAGAAATAAAAACCTGCAAATGCCCTTGATCTTGCATTCATTCCCCAGTAGATTACTGTGCTGAACCCAAACATCACCACTTTAATGTCTAGAGCAGTTGAGGGCACAGTTATTATTACACATGAAATAGCAAGGGTATACATTCACTATTCAAATTTGATTGGAGACATGGCAGATGGGTTAAAAAGATGAGTTAGAAGGAAAATAATGCCAACTATTCTCTTTAAAATAGTTTTAAGACCAGTATCTTATTTATTTCACAGCCAAGAGGTAAAGCAATTATATAAAACCAACTCAAAATTAGCAGATATATTTTCCCTTTACACTAGAAAAGAATGCAGATGCTAAACCTATTATATAGACAGTGAAGTGTCATCAGAGCAAAGAAGGCAAAAATAGCTAAGTTATCTGTAAGATGACTAAGCAAATGGATTTTCAAAAATATGCTTTCAAATACGACACCCTTTTCTTAGAGCTGCATACATCCGTTTAGCTTTGTTAATTTCTCAATTCTTTCTTTTGATAATTTATTTTTAGCCTCCCACTAGCATACTTCCCCAGAAGCCTCACTTCACCCTACCCACACTCAAGATTCGCATCCACATACGGAGGATGATTTAGAAAATGCTGCTGATCACCCCAGTAACTATGGAGAATCTCTGCTGCAGCACTTTTAAGATCACGTACATGCATTTCTTTTACATCTGTCCATCCACCGGAAAACTGGATCCCTGCTGTCTCCCACCCTCATTTCTACACCCTCTTCATCATCCCCACCCATCTCTGGGGTCTTCACAACTCCACTGGTACCTTCCAGGCCTGATCAACCCTCCTTTCTCATGTGACCCTTGCTCCCATCATTTTTGCAGGTAAGAAACAGCCCACCTCATTCCCAGGCCACCACCAGTGCCAGGAGGAGAAGGCTGCTTGATGCCACCTCAGGCAGGAACAGCAGTGGTTAGAGGAATGTGAACAGCAGAGCTGGGTGCTGCTCCTACAGCTGGGGTGGGGGCCACATTCCCCAGCACATCTCTTGAGCACACGTGCTGCCAGCAGCCAGGTTTAGAGGCTGCTGCTGTCAGTTATGGTCATGCTCCTCTGCACATCTCCCTCTTCCACCAACACCCAGATATCTCTGTAAGGAAAATTACCCTTTCCTCAGATTACATCTCTTCAGGGACTTAGCTGGCACCCACACAACTGCAGCCTCTGGTAATCTACATTTCTGAGGTAACAGCAGGACTTGGTGCTTGGCCAAGCCTCCCACTGAGACATTTTTCTGCCACGCCAAAGCCCAGCATATGGCTCTCCTCTGACACTGCCTCGTGGAGGGATGGGTACCCTAAAGAGGGTGATGAAACCCTGCAGTGGGCTGCCCAGGGAGGCGATGGAGTCAGCACCCCTGAAGGTGTCCAAGTGCCACTGGACACGGCACTCAGTGCCATGGGCTGGTTGACATAGTGGTGGTCAGTCACAGGTTGGACTCGACAACCTCAGAGGGCTTTTCCAGCCTAATTGATTCTGTGTTTGTGAGGCAGCTCCTGCTGCCTGCCCTGTCTGCTGCCAGGAGCCCAATCCTCAACCTCCAGGAGCCAAGCACAAAGCTCTGGGATCCCCTTCCCAGCAAGCGGGCTTCCAAGGCTCAAACCCATTACACTGAGATCATTAGGATGCTTTCAGTAATGTATCCCAGTGGATCTGCCAGAGCAGCTATTAGGCATTTGACACACAGCAAATCCTTCCTCACATTCACCTCCCTCCTCCTCCCCAAACCCTCCCCCAAAACGAGCCAGCCCAAAAAACCAAGGGGATCCAGATGAGAGCCAGAAGAAGGGTGACAACAGCTTAACAGGGGCAGGCTTGTGAGAAGAGGTGACAGACCTCTTTGAGATCAGCCCCTCGTCTCCCCTACCCTACCCCATGCTCCTCAGGGCAGCCTCAGATAGCCTTCCCCACCTTTCCAGGAGGAAACAAACCTCCTTCCCCATCACACATTTGCAGCCACATTCTTCCCTGCAAGTACTGAAAGAAAAGGAAATACAAATAGCCCAAACACCAGAGCCAGGCACAAATCAGAATAACCACTGAGTAAGAGCTGCCCTTCCTCTGCTTGGCAGCCACAGGGTAGCATCTGCAGAGGGACCCTGCAGGCACAACTGGACAATCCAAGAGGAGTGGATGAGGTGTAAGAGCAGCAGAAAATAGGAAATGAAAACAAAAACTAGACATCTCAGGCAAGACTTATACATATAAAAGAACCAAAACAAGGTTCCTCTATGCTCTAATGATGATGGCAGTGTCTGAGAGATCACCTCCAAACACACCTCTCCTCACATGTAAGCAAGAGATAAAAAGCAACGTGAGATAAGCATGTTTTGATATCTATATATGAAGATGAGCAGGTAGATTTACACCCTCCTTGTAGCCCTTTGGACTCTGGACAACTTTTGCCCCTCTGCAGCAGAGGTATCTGAGGCTGGACTCTGAGTTCTACTCAGAGGAAAGGCACCTGAGGCTGAATCTTGTTCAAGTCCAACTCATTTACAGCAGAAAGGAGTAAGTGCTTGGCAAACTTCAAGCATTTGGCAGCTACACACTCTAGATTAGATTTAACTGCCAACTAGCTCATGGCATGGGACTGATTAGACGTAACAGCTCCACAGGTGCCAGCGACCCAGAGATTAACTGTGCTGCTCTAACACTGATGGCTGGGATGAATCACAGCCAGCCACATGGGCTGTGCCCCACGAGCCTAATGGGGCGGCAAGGAGAGCTCTCATTCAGGTAGGATGGGCAAGAGAGCTTGTGCAGGTAAGCAACACCACAGAGCTCAAAGTAAAAATCAATTTTCTTCTTTTTCTAACACCAAGAGAAATCAATCAGGTCGTAACAATCTCTTCCACGTATAAGGAAAAAAAGCAGCCTGTTTGCTTACAGTAAAGCAGCAAGCGAGACCTCAGCCCTAATGCTGCGTATCTCCTCCCCAAAAGATCCCATGATACTTTTTAAGCCACTCTCTCAGCAGCCAAGAACAGAGACACAGCGACTTGCCTACAATTACAAGTCAGAAGAAAGCGCTGGAATTTGCGTGCTGTGACTCCTGCTGTAGGTGCCAGGTAACACTGCAGGCATAAAGGTCAAACCCTTCAGCAGGAGCTCTCAAGATATTGTCTGCAGGCCACAAGCAGGCAGCAGAAAGCTGGGAAATGGCACAGTGCCAGCCCAGTTCCTCTTGGTATCTTGGTATCCTTGCTTGGAAAGCGCCTTAGCACCTGGCAGGGCGGATCTGCACTCATCCCCCACAAGACAGCAAACATCCCTCCTCTGTAATGGGATTAGACAGCAGAGCAGGAAAACAGGATACGGGAACCTCCAGGAGAGGAAAGCAAAGCTTGATAGCGTATTCAGGAAGGTGGAAGAAGCTGAGGGCCAAGGACTGTATGAGAGGGGAAGGAGCAGAAAGCACTGAGTCAGGGAGATGAGATGAAATGATACGGTGAGAGGGGGCAGAGCACCTTGAAAGCACACCAGAGATAAACGCATTCAGATAATTGCTCAGAACAGAATAAATATTAGTAAGTACTATAATTACCTTGAACACTTTACAAAGCTGCAAGAAGAAATATGACTAGAAGAGAGGCTGGCACACAGATGCTTGTTGGGAAGCTCCTATTTCAAGCTATCAAGAAGGAATCAACAAGGCCTGACACCCAGGTTGGTAATTTCAGCTTGGCAGCCAGCCAGAGCCCTTTGGCTGGATCCTAGGTACTGGGTAACTCGAGTTAATAAGTGCCAGATTCCAGCAGTATGATTTTCCAGAGTATTGAGCTTCTGGATGACTTCTGGCAACAAACAACTGCCTTCTCATACTCATACTCAAGGTCCAGCTTCCCTTTCAGAGACATTCGGAGGAACCTGGGCAGATTTCTATGTTCACGGTGCTGATGCTGAATGGGGACAAAATGATTAATCCAAGATGAAAAAAGCCAAATTAATCTAAGCAGCCAAATCTTAATAACCTTGCTGTCATGAGAGATCAGAGCCCTTCTTTTCCAAAGAAACAACCAAAAATTCTGCTATGTTGGGGCTCAGTATCTCATCTTCAAGCCTCCATTTCTCTAAAAGCTTCAGAAACCACCCATTTCACAGCAGCTGGGTCAGTGCTGAGCTCCTCTCAAACACAGAACAGACATTTAGCACTACAGACTGTTGAAAAATTGATCTACCTCACCCCCTGCTCCCATCTCCCTTTGGCAAGCTTATCAACTTCCACACAAAGCCCAAAAGCCATAAAAGTGACAGGCCTCAGGCAGACACATCAGGAATGCAATGTGGGAGGAACAACCAAAAAAACCACCCCAAAAATCCCCCAGACACACCATCATCCCCTGTTATTCCCCTTGTAATCACAATGACTTTAGGAGGGAGTTTTTGCTCCCTTGCAAAAAAATTTTGGGCAACTTTAGTTGCTGGGAAGCAAAACTAACAGCTTCTGTGAGCAGAGTAGGGAATACCAGGCAAATGACAGCAATTCCAGACTCATGCCACTAGTTAAAAACCCCCCAAAACTTAGCAGTGCCACAACAGCTATCAAAAATCACATCCAAACACACCATGAGCTGTTTTGCAAGGGGCAGAAAAACAGTATCAAAACAGCAAAGCAAACAACTGGAATTAGTGAAATTCTTGACAGTGCTAATGGCTGTGCAGCTGCCCCAGATGCTCCTCTGGATCCCAACTGGGACAACATTGTCACCAGAAATTGCGCTGGAATCTCCTTATTCCTGCACTTCAGTGGCAACCTCATCCCCTCCTGACCAGCAAAGTCTTAAATCTGCCAAAATCAGAAGAGACAGGAGAAGTGCTAGATGATTTTCCAAGTCCCAGATGGAATCAATATCTTGTTTGGAAAGAAGTCAGCTAGAGGAGTGGTAAGTACACTGCTCAGGAACAAGACAAATACGGACAGATCCTCAGTATCTGAGTTTCTTTTGTACTCAGGAGCCTTTGACACTTGAAAAGCTATGGGCATGCTGTTAGGCCTGGCGTTTGGCAAGACCCATCCTTCAGAGCCTGTTCTCCCCTGTCTTTCTTACCAGCTGGGTTCTTCACCTTCCTTCTCCCCCTAATGCTTTCCCTGGGCTCATCTTTCTTACAGCCTGGAGAAGAGAAGGCTCCAGGGAAAGATCACTGCAGCCTTTCAGTACTCAAAGGGGACTTATAAAAAAGATGGAGAACAACTTTATAGACGGCCAGACAGTGATAGGGGGAAGAGTTTTAAATTAAAAAAAGGGGAGATTTAGATCAGAAGTTAGGAGGAAGTTCTTTATTCAGAGGGTGCTGAGGAAGTGGAACAGGCTGCCTAGAGAAGCTGTGGATGCCCCATCCCTGGAAGTGCTCAAGACCATGTTGGATGGGCCCTAAGCAACCTGGTGTAATGGGTAGCATCTCTACTCACGGCAGGGAGAGGGTGTGGAACTAGGCAGTCTTTAAGGTCCCTTCCAACCTAAATCATTCCATCAGTCTGTGATCCTTTTCCCACTCCTCCACTTTACAGCGCACCACCTTTTACCTCCCTGCGGATCATTGCCCAGTAAGAGCTGGAAATGGACCTAGAAACACCAAGGAGCTACAAGAGCAAAATCAGGAAAGAGGAGCCATAGGAAGGTTCAGGCAGCAGTTTCAGCCAGGAACTACAGATTAAACACTAAGCAGGACAGAGCAGGCAGCCTCTGTCAGGGGCTGGAACACCTAAGAGAGTGGCTGGATCAAACACTGGGCTCACTGGAGGGCTGAGTGGTCACACATCCTTGGACCCACAGTAAGGATGCCCTGGGACATGGAGCAGGCACACCCCAGCAAGCTGGGTAACCCAGACAGACAAACGTGTCCTGCAGCCACCTGCCTCCACAGCACCCCCTTGATCCCACAAACATCTGCAGCACCATGTGAAAAAATAGATCTGCTTTCATGCCAGACACACACACACATGGTCCCTCTATGTATTTACTGGGTTTGCCAAGCTAGCTTTGAGATCAATCAAGTCCCTCCAACTGGTCCTCATGTGAGCACCCTGACCTGCACCCTCCCCTGCCTGCCAGGAAGGAACAGGAACAGACAGGAACCAGGCTGGAACATCTCCTTTCATGAGCATCCCTGCTTTTTGGCATCTGTTTAAGTAGTGTGCAGCAATGGTACAAGTCCTGAGTGTCAAAGCCTCTCCCTTTCCAGGAAGAGCTTCCCATCACTTAGCTAAGACGGTCTGGTTTTGTACCCATGTCCAATTCCTTACTGAAATGTGACTTTAGCAACAGTCAGAAAGGCAAGGCTTCCTCTTGTCTCATTGCCACTTGCTAACTAAACCTAACAAGAAAAAGCTTACTGGCTTCCATCATTTGAAACATGTTCCTGATGAAGACAGAGTGAGCAACAGGTTAGAGCTGGATATGACAAAGATGCACAGAGACACCCCAGACCCACCCAAGGCAGCTGCAGACTCAATTTCTTTGCCTTGCAATGTGATCCAACCCAGTTTTGTCAGGAAAGGCTCCATTTTAGGCTCTCCATGGCTGATAAGAAACAGATGCTAAACGTCTCCTAACATTTTAACACAGAGAACTATTCCTTAAGAAGATTTTATACAACTAGGAAAGAAATACCAATATAAAAATGGAGTCAAAACCCATTTAGCAGGTTATCATAAGGAAGTATTTAGGAACTTCAAAGCCAGAGGCAAATCAAAATACAGCAGTTTTCCAGACACTGGCTGGAGGGCCTAAGCGCCCTTGATACCTTGACAAGTCAAATCATGAGCTGAAGAACCCTAGCAACAATAAGAAAACCCTATTGTGCTCAAAAACCTTCCCCTTCCTTTCAGGTGACTTTCCCGGTGCTTTAAGTTCCTGGGCAGGAATCCTGCAGATTGCTAACCATCAGACAGCAAAGAGCACTCTTTCAGGTTGCAGCACTCTGATTCACCCAAGGTAAACCAGTGAAAACACCTCTGGCTTCAAACTACACTGTATAACCTTTAAATCAATGACAGAACCCATGACCGATTTTATACGGATAAGAAAGAAACCAAGAAAGACCAAAAGAAAAAACTTTATTTTTTTTCAAAAAAGGCAATTTCCTGATTAAAAAAGCAACTCAACAAGCCTCCCAACACTTAAGTGATGTTCTCCCTATGACCCTCTCTCTCCTACCTCCTTCCCTGTGGTCTGCAGCACTGTTTATTTTGCCTTTCACTTTGTATAATGGGTCTGGTAGAAGTGTCCTAAGCACCCATTCGATTTGCAATAAAAAACTGCCTTAATAAAGACATCTAACTTGACGGAAGGTCAGCTAAAAGACAACAATTCGCATAAACCAAAACCTCCTGTGTAAATAAACAGGATCTGCAGGAGCCTCAGGATGTCAGACAGTCTGGCCAGGACGGCAGGGAGGGAGAGATGAAGAATTGCATCTGGGGACGCGCAGGAGCGGAGCCTGCCAGCCCGGCTCCGACGGCTGCAGCAGTGTCCCACCTGAGGGACACCCAGAGAGCCACCACAGCCCCACACAGGCAGGAGGCAACGGCCAGAGCCATCTGCAGAGCATGTTCCCCACGTAAAGCAGAGTCACAGCCCACCCCAGCGCACTCGGACAGGGACTTGGCTCTCAGAACGGAGCTTGCGGCGGAGGACTTGGGGCAGACGCAGATGGAGAAAGCGCGATCTTGGCCACTGCCGCTAACAATGCATCGAGGAGCAGATGAGGCGCCAGCAACATTCCCGGGCCTCGAGCTGTGGTAAACAAAAACAACCCCAAACCCCCTGTGTACAAACACCCACTATGCTGTCTTCTCCATATGTTCCCCTCCAGCCACGCAGTCCTCGGGTCCACTGCACCTAGACTCGTGTGTCAGCCTCCGGCCCCCGCAGCCTGTGTGCCTGGGCAGGCAGCAGAAGAGCAGGAGGGTGCAGGAGCAGAACTCTTGAGCAGCAGCCAACTGCACACTGCTGCTTCCCAGCCAGCATCCCTTCCCCTCCGGGAGACAGGCCGGGAAGATCATCCCTTCGCTCTCCAAGAGTCACCCCGGCATGGGTATTTCACTCCAACATGCCCTTTGCGAGTGAGCTGCGGTTTCGAGACCTTACGCATGCTCTGCTCCCCTCTAGGAATCACAAATAAATCACCAATTACTATGCATGAATAGAGAGAGGAAGAGGGTAATGAGTCTATGTACATATATACATATGCAATGTTTGAACACAAAGAGCAGTAAATTGCATTCACAGGTGGTATTCTGGAGACTGCAAGAGACTCAAAAGCAGAACTATTCATAAACCAGTCACTGACATGAATGAGTTCAGTGTTCCCCAGAAGCCTATTGTGTTCCCTATATATTAAACTATAAATATGAGGAGTATCAGACTTTGCATCCCTGCAAAAAAAAAAAAAAAAGGAGGTAAATCTTGCAAGTACACATAGGATTAGCACTGGCTGGCACAAGTATTAATGGTCTCATTGCTGCATGAGGATTATTTACAGCACTTGCTCTATTTTCCCATTTTGTACTTGCTGTGATGAAGTGCCACTTGTTTAAAGAACCCTGTAACAAACACGGCAGCAAGAAGGGGGGGAAAAACAGCAGAGATCTACAAATGTTACACCCACATGCCAGATGTGGGTTTTCAGACCCTGGTTTCACAGTTACTTGGATTTTGGTAGGTAGTTAACGCTTGATATATTATATTAAATCACCCACCATCTCTCTCCAGAACCACAATTCCCCCTTCAGTGATTTTAATGAGTTTGCAGAAGAGGAAGAATGAGCTGCATTTCTTTTTCTGCATATTTGACCTATAGTATCTTATCCCCATATTCTAGAATTAACATTACTTGTTTGGGATGCAACAGCCCTTTTCTTGTCAGTCCCATTTACATTACAGAACATGCATTTTTATTCAACCAAGTCAAATTACGTCTCAGTTTTACAAGGGGCAACCTAAAGCATTTCTGTGTGACTTGTGGCTTTGAGGCACTGTCACACATCCCCAGCTTTATTAAAACTGGCAGCTGGGCAGACACGGACCAAGCAGCTACAGAAGTCCAGGTGAAAAGAAGGAAAAGTAACTCCAGGCACACACGTGGCACACATCCTACCCTTAAAAACAGCCTCACATTCACCACAGGGAGGCCAGCACGATCTTTTTACCCACTAGATATGCCCATGGGATTTGGGGACCACTGGAAAGCAACCAATACTCCGAAGCGGCAGATGACAGCAGCTCGTCCCCCGGGGAGGATCAAGGCAGGTTAGAGCCAGTTTTAGGTCAAACACAGAAAGGTAATTCCTGCAAGCAGGGGGTCAGGGCGGCCTCAGCAGCGGGCAGGGCTCCGGGTGAGCATCAGCATGGGGTGTGGAGCACAGGGCTGGCAGGTCCTGGGGTGGGGTGCCCTGGGCAGGAGGAGGAGGGGGCGCCCTGGGCAGGAGGAGGAGGGATGCCCTGGGCAGGAGGAGGAGGGGGTGCCCTGGGCAGGAGGAGGAGGGGGTGCCCTGGGCAGGAGGAGGAAGGGGGGGTGCCCTGGGCAGGAGGAGGAAGGGGGGGTGCCCTGGGCAGGAGGAGGAGGAGGGGGTGCCCTGGGCAGGAGGAGGAGGAGGGGGTGCCCTGGGCAGGAGGAGGAGGAGGGGGTGCCCTGGGCAGGAGGAGGAGGAGGGGGTGCCCTGGAGGGGGTGTCCTGGGCAGCAGGAGGAGGAGGGGGTGCCCTGGGAAGGAGGAGGGATGCCCTGGGCAGGAGGAGGGGGTACCCTGGGCAGGAGGAGGGGGTGCCCTGGGCAGGAGGAGGGGGTGCCCTGGGCAGGAGGAGGGGGTGCCCTGGGCAGCAGGAGGAGGGGTGCCCTGGGCAGCAGGAGGAGGGGTGCCCTGGGCAGGAGGAGGAGGGGTGCCCTGGGCAGGAGGAGGAGGGGTGCCCTGGGCAGCAGGAGGAGGGGTGCCCTGGGCAGCAGGAGGAGGGGTGCCCTGGGCAGCAGGAGGAGGGGTGCCCTGGGCAGCAGGAGGAGGGGTGCCCTGGGCAGCAGGAGGAGGGGTGCCCTGGGCAGCAGGAGGAGGGGTGCCCTGGGCAGCAGGAGGAGGGGTGCTTTGGAGAGAAGGAGGGATGCCCTGGGCAGGAGGAGGGATGCCCTGGGCAGGAGGAGGAGGGATGCCTTGGAGAGAAGGAGGGATGCCCTGGGCAGGAGGAGGGATGCCCTGGGCAGGAGGAGGGATGCCTTGGAGAGAAGGAGGGGTGCCTTGGAGAGAAGGAGGGGTGCCCTGGGCAGGAGGAGGGGGTGCCCTGGGCAGGAGGAGGAGGGATACCCTGGGCAGGAGGAGGAGGGATGCCCTCTGCTGCTCTTCCACCGCAGCAGCTGGGCGTGCTCCGCAGGGAGCGCGCACCGACCCACAGAGCCGAGCGCTCCATATTAGGAATCCCTAATCCAGAATGGTGCTATTGTTCTTCAACAGCAGAGATGGAGCGAGCGAAGCCACGGCAGCAAGCACTGTGCCCTTCGCCTCCACCCATCCCGCGGGTTGGGACAGCCTCCCCGCACTCCCGGAGCAAAGGCACCCTGGATAAATGTAGCTCGGAGATGGCTTTTTTTTCCAGAGAACCCAAGGAAGCAAGCTAGTGGTTAGGGGAAGTTTGAACCATCTCCAAAACCATTTCAAAGAGTTCGCTCTCTCTCTCTGCTAAAGAACAGCAGAGCGCATCAAACCACCCCCCCAAATTACAGACGTGGAAGCATGAGTGCAATTCTAGTAGAGATCTTGTTTCCAAATTGGCAGAGCAGGTACGTATGTGACAATTCTCAAGACAGTAAAATTGCCAGCCCTGCCTCTTCTTCTCTCAACAGCATTAATGCCAGCAGAAAATCATACCAATGAAAAGGCAAATCAAAACAGCTCCGAGGGTGCTCTGTACCTACACAGGCAGAAAGCAGTGCGAGGGTGCCCTGCTGCATTTTCCCAGAAATGTTCCTTCCTATCAACTCATCAGTACTTAAGCCTCGCACATTGGTCTGCAGCAAAAAGCGTAGAGGTGTTTTTAACTGACTTGTATTCTGCTTTCCCCGAATGTGTAGGAAAGAATCTCGCATTCCCATAGCACCTCTCAGGCAGCACTGGAATCCCAAAGGACTTGACAGAAGTGCATGCAGTCATCCCTGGGGCAGGCACTTGTGGGACGGGACAAAACCACGGGTTTAGCGGTTCACGGGCTCCAGAACGCCGGCAGAGAGAAGGGACTACAGGGGGACTTGGCGAGGCAGCACAAAGCAATGAAACTGCATTTCACGGCAGCAGGGACTGCCTTCCCTCTACATTTCAACGCGCTCTTGGAGAACCAAGCAGAGCACTTTGTTTCTGTAGCCTACCTTACCCCAGGCATTTTCTCAGCTTTCATTGTGCAAGCTCAGCACAGACCCGTGCAAGTCCCTACCCTTACGGTTCCCCTCCGAGACAGCCCCGAGCCCAGCAGCAGCTCCTGGACGGCCGCTCGCCTTCCCAAGTTGCAGCCGGAGCCCTCCCGGAGCCGGAGCTGCCCGTCCCCTCTGCTCCCACGCCCCGGGGCACGGCACGGAATGGTCACCGGGGTACTGAGGCCGGAGATCAAACCCTGATTTACTTTATACATATACATATATATACACACGCATATTTACGGGTTTTTTTGTTCCGCCGCTCCTCCCTCCGACCACAGGAGCAGCGCGGGCAGTGACAACTCCTGGCGACAGGCGCCTGGCACTGACAAGGGCCGCTCCTCCCGCACGCCCTGCTCGGGACTGCGCCCACCGGGGGTCCCGTCCCGTCCCGCCCCACCGGGGCAGCCCCGTGCTTCCCGTCGCGCCCCTCCCCGCCGGCGGCGGGCACTTACCGAGGAGCAGCAGGGAGGCGAGCTGCGGCCGCAGGGTCCGCATGGCTGCCGGGGCGCGGGGCGGCGGCCGCCCTTACCTCCCGCCGCGGGGCGCCGCGGGGCGCCGGCTCCCGGGGCAGGCGTCGCGCCGGGCCCGGCGGCACAAAGGGAAGGGGGGGGGGCCGGCCCGGGGAGGCGCCAGGGCAGGCGGGGGCACCGCCCCCGCAGCGGGGCGGCCGCCGCGCCCCCCCCCCCCGCCGACGGCTCCCGCGGGAGAGGCAGGAGGAGAGCGAGCAAAGAAAACCGTCTCCTGCAAGGGGCGGAAAAAATAAAAAATAAAAAGAGCACGGGGAAGGTGCGGGAGAGAAAAGGCGGGGGGGGGGGGGCACTAGCGACAACAAAAAGACCCCACCCCGGAAAGTTACAAAAATAAGCGGAGCGGGGCGCCGCGCCGCCCGGCCCGCCGCCCTCACCTGCCCGCCCACCCGCCCGCTCAGCGCCGCCCCCCCCGCCGCCGCCGGGTGCCCGGCGCTTCCTCCGCGCCCACAGACCCCGCCCCGGCCCGCCCCGGCCCGCCCCGGCCCGCCGCTGGGCTGGGCTGCCCCCGCTGCTCGGCTGGGCTGCCCCCGCCGCCGGGCTCGGCTGCCCCCGCTGCTCGGCTCGGCTGCCCCCGCCGCCGGGCTCGGCTGCCCCCGGCGAGCGGCGCTGCTGGGACGGCGCTGCTGAGCCCGGGGGCTCGCGGGAGGTTGTGAGCTGCAGGGATAAACCGGGTTCCTTTGTTTTAAGGGAAAAGGGAAAAAAAAAAAAAAGTCCTCTTTTTTTCCGCTCCTCGGAAAGCCGGCGTCTTGGGACACGGTATAAATGCGGCCTTTTGTTCCCATGCAAACCAGAAATAACAGGCGGGCTTTCCAAGTTTCGATCAACTCGTGACCGTCCCGCTGCGATGCGCTGTTGCCCAGAGCCGAATGCGGGGCTGGTATTAATGCCAGGTTGCCAGATGTGAGCCCTCCCCATGTGCGGACACTGCTGCTGCGCTTGGGACGCTGCCCAGTCAATGAACACCACGGTGTGTCAATGGCAGAAGTGCGTTAAAAGTACATCCAGGAAACACTGGAATGCATCGATATGGCAACACTAGAGACTGGGGCTGAGGTTGTTTGTAAATAAAACGAGAATAAGAAAGCCCTTCTCAAGGGCGCAGGCATTCAAATTGCCTTCCAAATTAAACTCCTAGTTGCTTGTTTGCTTACAAAAATAAGAAAGAGGCCAGAAGTGACAGCAATAGCAGAATGAGGTAGCGTCCTAGTGCTCCCATCCTGCGAGGATCCTCTATAGGAGACCCTTCCGCCTACGTACGGAGTGTCCCCAGTGAAGTACTGGTGATGCAAATGTAGGAACCCAAGCCTTTTATGCCACAGAAAAGCAGAAAACAGCACAAACCCAAACTGTCTAATAAAAGATGCCAAGTCCTTAGAAGCTGTACCCAGCAGAAGTCAGAAGCTGTCTGGATTACCATATGGACTTGCTTCCTAACGTGGCTGTCGTGGCAGATGCGTTGGTAGCCAGCTCCTAGTGACCCAGCAAATTCTCTTTCTGCAGGCTAATAATATTAAGCGTGCCGTTTTCAGAGTGGGAGGTTTAATTTGAAGCTTTGCCACACTCTCTGAGCAGAGGAGCCAAAGAACAGAATAACCAGAGATCTGGGAGAGAAAGGGTTAGTGCTGTACTTGCACTAAAAATGAAGCTCACGCTTTGGCCCTTAAGCTTTAATTGCATCGAGGCTGCCTTCAAGTGAGACTTGGAAAAGGAACAGAGGTGTTGATAAGAGTTCATAGAAAATACCAGTCTATTTGGCTTTTCTCTTAGGTGATTTGAGGACTGAAATGTCATCCACTGTAATATTGCTCAGCTTACCCAATATTTGTCACATTTCTCCTACTGTAAGTCCTCATGGACAAGCCTGTGAGTATTTGGAGCAAGAACTGTGGAGCTGCTTTGAAGTAAACGTCCAACATCTTTAAATTGGTGCAGGATAAAGATCATTTACTCATGCAGGATGAAGATCATTTATTATTTTGCTTCAAAAGATGTGTATCTAGAGAAATAAATAACAGCAAAAGAAAAAAAACAAAAGGCAAATTAAGAAGTATAAGGCACAGGCAGGATAAACTCGATGAAAAAGGAAGTATTAAAGCTTTGAGATACACAAGATAGTTTTTCTAGATGGCAAGGGATACAGACCTCAGATTCATGACATTCCTATGTGGACACATTATTTCCATCTTGAGATGAAGAGCCAGAGGTGAAAACACTGGCATGATTCAGGTGAGCTCCCGGGGCAGGTCAGGGACAAGCCTGATGTCTTGGCTGTGAATACATTGCTTTTGCCAGTGGAGCCTGTTGGAAGATAATTCAAGATGAATTTATGTGAATTCTTGCTATTTTCCAGGCACTATGTGACTTTATAGCATACAAGCCTAACAGGAGCATAAAAGTGCCCTGCAAAAATGTTATCAGAGATTCACTAAACTCACATCCTCTTCTCAGAGCTCTTGCAGAGTATTGCATTAATGCATAGTAACAATAAAAATATAAAAAGACCATGGAAATGACATTATAGCATTATAAGATTAATCCAATTCCAGTCAAATTAGATTATAATAAGAACTGTGTGTGCTGAAGACTATTAATGGGAACCTGTGTTTCAAGAGCTTCATCACCTTTGCGCGCGTTCTCCTCCCTGACCCCAATAATAAAAATAGCTTGGTGTTCACGAGAGCGCCCTTCCTCAGAGGACTTCACTAACACCTTCTGGTCTTTTGGGGGAAACACTGGCCTCACTTCTGCATCAGTGGAGAAGCTGAGGCTCGGGCAGGACAGCTTTCTCTAGCCCAGGGAGGTAGGCAGCCCTCCCTGGGGCTTGGCTCTGGTGTTCCAGGCTCACGTGGTGGGGCTCTGACTTCCCGTGGACGTCTGTCTGTCCATGTGGTTTACTCACATGGCCGAACGGAACCGAGCACCACAGCCACCTCAAAGACAAAACCCTTTCAAGCACAAGGTTACTGTGCAGCACCTTTCCAGGAAGACAGATCTGGGCTGCCTTGTTCTCCCAGCACAACTGAGTCATTCAGGAGCGCCGTCCTCGGCAGCAGCCCGATCATTTTGGTCAGGCCACGCGGTTGCTCTTTGGCGGTGGGGCAGCTGGGAGAGCTGGAGGCAGACAGGCGTGACTCAAGCCATGCTAATGATACACACTCATCAGGTCACAGCCCACACCGCTTTCTTGGTGCTGGATCACAGCCAGCAGTGTGCTGGGACTTGCTTCCCCATGGCTCGCCTTGGCAGGCGGGGCTGGAGACTGGGCAGAAGGGGAAATGATCGCACGTGGTGCTGTTTGCTGGGCTGCTCGGTGCTCGTACCAGCTCGCTCCCCATGCTCCTGCCTTTTCTAGCAGAAGCACGACCTGAGTGAGAGGCGAGGCTGGGCGGCTGCTGTGTGGCCGAGGGACATCAGGGTAGATGCATCCCGAACCTCTGGATTGCCAGAGGCTGCTGTAATACAACAGCTGTGACCGAGAGCTGCGTCCTTCGCCCGAGGGAAGCTGAGTGACATCAACATCCAGACTCTGAACATGCTGCTTGCCTGATGTGCACAGGCTTCCCGTGGCCCACAGATGAACAGTGAAGTTAAACTATTGCTTGGCCCTCAGAGAAAAGAGGCTTGGCAGAAATGCAATTTATGTACCTTATGAAATAAGAATGCTGGTCATTTTTCAGGACAAAACTCTGCACACCCTCAAGTTTGGACCCAGTGGGGATTTACCCCGCTCCTCTGATTAACAGGTAGGAGAGGGAACAAGGCACAGAACAGATGTGCAATCCTTAGATTTTAGAGCAGGCAGTAACCTGGGTGCTAATGGCAACAAACTATAGGAAAAAGAGGGACTCGACAGAGCAAGGCAGGCCCCTGTCTTGCTCTCAGCAAGGCAGGAGATTCCTGACTCCTCCATAAGTCAGGAGAAATTATTTCCTTCCTGTAGGGGAGGGAAAGAGATCGTGAGGGGGAGAAGAGGAGGGGGAGATTTAACCACAGTTGCAGGAGTGACTGTCTCCCTGAGGGCACTGACTCAGGCCAGAGCTGGAGAACAGAAAACACTGTATGGCTCAAAGACAGGGGGCTGTATCCACATCCCCCTCCTCTCAGAGGCCACCTGAGCATTTCAGGTTGAGCAGAGTCAAACCATCCAGAAACAGAAAGCACTTAAAAAAAAAAAGTCCTGTGTGATTTGCCCAAGATCACGCAACACAATCCACAGAACTCAGGGTCTTAAGCCTGAAGATGTGCTTGGGGGAACATCACAATCGGGTCAAAGCTCCTCTGCCACACTGTGAAAGGGAGAGAAAATACACCTAGAGCTCTGGTCTGATATGGGGAGGAATGGCCAGAGCCACTTATTTTGACAGAATCATTGCCTAAAAAATTCTCTCCAGACCTTATTTACACTGTGAAGTTTTGAACATCAGTTTCGCCCAAAGGAAAAAGAAGATATTTATATTTAATGGCCAACATTTAAGCTCCTTTAAAGTGAGCTGAGAGGTTGCAGTTGGAACAGAACAAAACCCTTAACTGCCCTGGCACAAAGCAGCACTGCTGCCATTGCAGGAAAGCTGGCATCTAACGAGACTGAGCTTTTGGGTTTAACTCAGCCCAGATTGCACCCTAGGACCCGTATGCCAATCCGTGGATGGCATCAAGGCAGCTCCAAGGAAGCCCCGTTGATTTGAAGGAATTCCCATTTGTATGCCCTGGGAAGAGGGATGAGGAGAGGGAGAAGGAGAGAGAATGAGGAAAAAAAAACTAGAAACCCTGTGTAAAGATAGATCGACACATTTCCAGATTTTCAGGACATCTGTCAGCAAGCCCCAGAGTGTATGGCAGCTAATCCCTTTGCAGATTTTCTTTTAACTGTTGCTTGACAGAAGAGCATGCCAATTTTTTTCATAAATGTACCCACGTCTGATGTTGCACTCAGCCTGAGGTTATGATCTATCTGCGAGGAAAAACATTATACTACCACCTTGGGAAATAACATTAGGGAAACATCTCTCCGAGAAACACGCAGCAGCTTCAAGCTTTGGAGTATGTGCAGAGTGAAAGATGTTTCCTGAAGATGAAGGAGGCCAGAGGCGAGGTGGCTACCTGACTACATACCTGCAGTTCTCCAACACCCCTGAATCCTGGCTGCTGGATCCCTCCCAGGCTGGGCCAAGTGCAGGGGAGAGGGCTGGTGCTGCCCAGCTGGGCCGATGGTCAGCTCTGGTTTCAAACCCCTGCTGCACGGCTGCAGGAGTCCTGCCACATGTCCCCTCCAGACACAGCTGGAGCATTAGTGCAGCTTGGTGAGCACTCTGAGAGAGCAAAGGGCTACAATAAGGCAAAGCTTTGCTTTTCCTGATTTAACTCTCAGACACTGTGCTCTGCGGCGTTCAGCTGTTGCATCCCTCATCTCTAAGGACAGGCAGAAAGCAGCCCATAAGGCTGTTCTTCTGTGCTGCAGTGCTAAAATGTCTTGGTCCCGACATGGGCATGCACAAATTAGAGGGGCAGAGCCCTTCAGGGCCAAGAAGACTGGGCTCATTAAGCACAGATGACAGAGGCAAGGCCCCAGGTACTCCTTGGCATCTGCTGTAAGCTCTGCTCCATGGCCAGCCAGACCTGCAGCTGCTGCTGGGACCTTCCAAGCTTCTGTAGGCTCTGCCTGGAGTACACGCTGGAATGAACACATTCCTTTTCTGCTTTCCAATCCTACCTACCAAAATCAAGCTCAGATCCCAGTTTTGTGCTGTTTTGCCAGTTAATTCAGACCTCCCCACACTTCGAGTGAGTGCCAGAATAAGGCGTGTGAGTAAAAGGTTGACTCCAAACCTCAAAATCACTGATGGATCTGGGCTTTATCTTTGTTTTCTTTCCTCCCTGGAAGAAAAGTGGCATAGAAAAAGGGAAAAATGGGAATTTCCATTATCAATTTCATCATTGGCAACCAGCAAAAAAATGGGTATTTCAGCAGTAAAAAGCAGAAGAAATCACCTTTGCCAAGTACACTTTCAGCCTCTCATCTCACAAGACTTTCAGCTTCTGATTGCACTTCCCATTTTTCCACAGAATCATTTTTAGGAAAGAAAATCTATTTCTTGGCCCAATATAACAATGTGAGATTCTTTGGGTGTGTCTGAATTCTTTCTAAAGAGTTCTGGGCAACTGCACAAAAAAAAAAAAAAAAAAAAAAAAAAAGGAAAGAAAAGAAAAAGAAAAAAAGCAGTCTCTCAGCTGCTGTCATTTATCTTAAAACATTTCTTTCATCCAGTTAGCTATCATAAGCATTTTCATTGTTACTCTGGAAGAAATATGTTATCATTAGGTTTCAGAGTCCACACCTTTATTTCTGTGACTGCAGCCAATTCATACCTCTCTCAATATTGGCCTGACAGCAAGGTAGCAGCTGATACTGGAAGATAGCAATTCTGCTTGCATTCTGCTGTGGGTGTTGGTCACCTTTATGTAATAGAGAAATGGTCTGGCATTCATCTAAGAGGGAGAAGTCCAGGACACCATGTCCTTAATTCCCACAACTGTTTTGCATTTTACATTCAAGAATCATTATAGAAACCTTGAAATATTCATGACATCAGGAATGAAAGCCCAGGAGTTTCACTTTCTGCCGAGGTTCCTGAATGTTACATTACTCTACTCGGTCCCCTGTTTATCCCTCTACCACCTTCTCCTTTTTCTCCCTTAACATTTCATCTCCCACTCCAGAAGGGTGCCATTCCCAAACACAGCAGGCTTTGCTATCTCCCTTCCAACCTGAACTGCAAGCACACAGCACAGGCAGCCAGATATCGTGCAGTGCAGGCAGGCAATGAATGGCTTCTCTACTACACTGCAAATGACTCATCCCCTCAAACATCTCAGCTCCCAGAGTCTCCCAAAGGAGGCAACAGGTTTTGTGCATTAGTGCTGCAGCCAGGTAATTTAAAGTAGTGCACTGGCAGGGTAAGCACTGCCCCTTGTCCTTGTGGTGAGCTGGAGTAGGAGCTTGTCCAGGCATCCCTGTGTCACCCTTACAACGTTAGAGCAGGATAGGCTGTGGATGGAAAAGCACACTCACATTTCCACAACAAAACGTAGTAAAAAACCCTCTCCAGAGGAGCAGGAATACCTTTCCCCCCTACATTTCAGTGTCACCCCCTTAAATTCTGTGCAAACAAGAAACCATGCTGGGGACAAGGCACCAGTTTTGGTGTGGAGCAGGGGTGACCTTGGTTCACAGCTTTCTATCTTGCCCACATGACAATACCTTGCACCCTCAGAGGTACCAGGCTGGGGGAGGCAAAGGGGCCATCCTGCTCCAGGGTTTTCCTCAGCTCTCTCAGCTGAACCTGATGGCAACGTGCTCATGAAATGTCAACTGCCAACACGGTTTTGTGCTGACTCTTCACTTCTCGGTGCTGTTCGACGCGTGCTGAGAAGAGCTTTTCCATCACGCAGGTCATGCGATATTTGCTTCTCAGGAATGAGGAAAAAATAACTTTGTGAGTCTGGAAGCTTCTTTGGTGTGATCCCCCTCTCTGCACCCTGTCACTTCTTTCCTGGTGGGGGAGGAGGGAGTTCAGGGAAGCCCTCTGCTGCTGCCCTCTCCTCACTCTGCCTCCTGCACCAGCTGCACAGATGGAGATGAAGCAGGCGCAGGGCAAAGCTGGGGGAAGAGGCAACAGGTTTGCAGGATGGCTATTGTCAGGATGATTTGCTGTCCTCAGCAATTTCCTGCCTGAAAGCAACTGCTGTGACTAAAGCTGGCCCCGACACAGATGGTTACCAAATCCTAGGGATATTATCTTACTCCCACTTTACCTTGATGGAAAAGACAGATCAGGGGACAGAGCAGGAGAGAACTGAGGTCATGGCCCCCTCACACACACCCAAGTGATGCCAGCTTTGGCTTGCTACAGGCCAAATGGCCAGCCAGCACGGACAGCTTTTCTTCTGCAGCGCTGGAGCTGCCCGGATCATCCCACCCACATGGAAAGGTGATTTACAGCAGGGCTGCAAACGGAAAACCTGAATCGTTACTCCAGTAAAACGTACACCAGATTCCTTTGCTAACCTCCCATTACAGAGGAACCTCTGTTGTAGCAGATCCTCCTTCCCTAAGGGAGAAGGGGAACAGTCACTTGCCCTAAAAGGGCTTCTGGCTCCAGCCAGGGGAGTGCACCAGCTGCTTTTCAAGAGGAGCCGTTTGCTCTGCTTTGTTTCCTTTCAAGTACTGTTTGAATTCCTCTGCAGACACACATGCCAGGCAGAGCTAATGCTACAATGGGCAGTTGGAGCTGAGGAAAGAGGGTCATCTGCTGCCTGTCCAGCAGCACCAGCCCCCATCCCAGGGGGGGACAGCAGAAATGGCAGCAGTCAGCCCCAGCATGTGGGAAGAGGTCAGCCCAAGCCCTGTACTCTAACCTTACCTTTCCTCCCAGATTGCTTTAGGATAATCAACTCGATACTGCACCCCTCTTTGCCTTGGTTTCCACCCCAGTAGGAAAAAGTAATGCTCTCTGAAGTGTCTCATGAATTTTCTGGCAAGCACCCCTGCCAGAAGGGGAAGAGCTGCCAGCACCTTTGCTAGCACTTGATCTGGGATGCACGGATGCAGAGACAGGCCTCGTCTCAGAAGTCTGGACAAAGACCAGGTTTGATATCTTTGTACTCCCAAGACAAAAATAAAAAAAAACAAAACAACAAAATAAACCACACACCAACCGCACCCTCACCCCTCCAAAAGAACTAACCAGAAAAAATACCCAAAGCACTCTACCAGAAATGGGATTTTTGGAAGTGTGTCACAGAGCAGTGACAGCACCTGAGAGGGAGCAAGGCAAGAGTTTTGCAACCTGATTGCAAGCTAGTTCCACTTTCCCCTCAGCCAGTATAATGCCAAATACAATGGCATTATAATGCAAGCACGGTGTCATCTTGCTGTTTCACAACTCCCGTGGAGGGATGGTCCCTAACATTCACAAAAGGAAGCTTCCTTGTACCAACAGGACGTGAGTTGTCCTGCCTGTGATAATGGGGTGACTTTGGAAGCTGTCATAGCCCCTAGGAGAAAGAGGCAGAGATTGGGGTGGGGTGGAGAAGGGAAGAGGAAATGCCCTGATTCACAGTTATCGATCTGTAAGCAAAGCAACAGCAGGTGGCTGTGGATAGAGGAACATAAAGAAGCCATGAGGCAATGTTAGTCATTGTGATTAAACCCCAGGAGCGTCTACATTGGCAGTTACTCAGTTTACTTGTTTGTAGACACACACAACAGGAACTTAGAGGAGATGTGAAGAGGGATGACAAGAGATGGCTGTGGATGTCCTCAGCAGGCTCCTCCCTGGCAAGAGCGGTCATACAAGTACAGCCCAACAATGCTGGTGTGAGCAGCTGTGAAGGGAAGGCTGGCACAGGCCCCTGTGCCCCCCAGGTCACTTGGAACAGGCAAACCCAGGAGCAGCTGAAGAGCTTGGAAGGCATGGGAAGTCAAGGCACATGAGAGCAAGCCAAAACACCAAGCATGAGGGGGATGACCCAGTCCAGCATAGTTTTGAGGGGTTTCTTCAAAACTCTCCTATGAAGGGTAGAGGAAAGGGCATGGGCCATTATGAGATGTCTGGATGAGACAAGACTGCACAGCAGCAAGACAGGACAAGGCTGTGGGGATGGGGAAGACAGCAAGGCAGCCAGGATGGAAGGACCAGTTGTTTTGTAGCCCTGAGTGCAGGCCATGTGGGGAGAACACAGTCCCCCACAGGCAGTGGGGATTGTGGACAAGAACATTAGCGTTGCTGAGCTTGAGCTTTTGGGAGCCCTTCATAAAGAAACAACACAGAATCAAATTTTAATTTGGACTGGAGAATTTGTATTTAAAGGTGAGACACAGGTTGATTTGTGTTCAGCATAAAGATAGTGCTTGGACTTTTATTTTGGACCTCAGAGAGGTTTTGTTCTACCCTCTCAAAAAAGAAAGAGAACTGTTGAGGAAGGTGGCAACCTGAAGGATAGCAGGTTTACTTAATCTTCACAACAGTATTTCCACCTGATGTGCTCTCACCTGTGCTGAGAGAAGGAGAAACTAAGAGTGGGTTCTGTGGCTTCATATTTTATGGATCTTTACCTCTCTCTCAGGGGAGTCAGGAGAAGCCCTGCAGCAGATACATCCTGGAAAGAACAGCAGATATCCATCACCCTCAGCACACAGCAGTCCTACATCTGCTTGGTGAAACTACCAGCTCTCTTGCAGGGCAGCACATGCTCTGTAGGATGGGGCTTGGAACGGGATGTAGTGGGATACATGTTAGGAAGAACTCATCACACTGAGCTCTCCCATTTGCAGCACGGACCTCCCAGTCCTGCCAGACAGAAAGCATAACTAGGTAGAGCTTCCCAGAAGGGAAATTACACTCCAAATACGTTTTCTGTATAGGAAATCCAAAAGAAGAAGAAGAAGAAGGAAAAAAAAGAAGCCCTTATCTATATTTATAAGATGAAGCTTTTCCTACACGACTAAACCTCTTAGCACATTTTTCTGGGCGCTGAGGTTATATATTTAATAGGTTTTTCTGGTATCACTTAAAAGTAGATCACCACCATGCAATGACGCCTGCTGCACTCTTTTTCTGGCATCCTCACTAGCTCCCTTCACCCGTGCCCCCAGTAACTAGAGCACCGTGTGTTATTCTCACCAGACTGAGAGAGAGGATTTTTCCTTTACTTAGGAACTTCTCCTACAGAGCTGCTTGGTCAACTCCCTTTTTTTGGCCCTCCATGCTTTCTTCTTTCCAACTCCACAAAGGACAGAGGAGGCACTCTCCAGAAGAGGAGGAAAAGCATGCACCCAGCTCAAATCCTCCTCCCAGCTCTTCCTTAGCATCCTGGGGGTGCAGATCAGCTAGTCTGCCCTCAAGTGCAGATCATGGATAGCAGAAACACGCACAGGCCTCCAGTCAGCCTCTCCGCAAATGAGAACCTGGCCTCTCATGCCGTGGGCAGTGTGGCTAATACCTATGCTGCACCTTTACAGAAGTTTATAGAGCAATGAAAAAAGAAGCAGCTGCCTTATCAGCATTCCCAGGTGTCTCTGACTACCTCCTTATCCAGAGAACAGCTCTCAAGGCCTGAGGAGCCTCTCCTGTGCATTGCTTTGGTGCCCTGGTGAGTGCTGCAGCACAAGCATCCTTTCAAGTTAGTGACGGACATTCTAAAGTACACAAACCAGTCCTTAAGAACTGAGCCCTGCAGGGCTGTTTCACCCCTCAGCCAGGACTACTTGGGTTTCCTTCTTCCCAGTGCCTGCAGTTCTGCATTGCAATGCAGACAGCACAGCTCTTCTGCCATGGCAGAAAATGTTGAGAGGAGTGATGTTAGCTGTAGGCAACCAAAAAGAAGGTGCATCCATCGTGTTCAGGGCCAGCACTATGGAGCAAGTGATTTGCAACCAGCACACCCCTGCTTTCCACTTTTCAGACTTGGCATTTGGACTTTTGTCTAACCTCTTACCCCTTCTTGCTACGTGGTGGGCAGAAGTTTCATTTTGTTGCTTTATTGTCTCTCAGCTCCTTATTAAATACAATAAGTTAAAACCACTGCCTTTACAGCCATCCCTCAAGAGGGAAGAAGTGAATTACTGTGGTGTCACTCCTGTGTTCCTGACCTGGGAGAGGAAAAATTGTGGGACTGCTCTCCTTTGCCTCTGCAAGAAATAAATACCTTGAACTGATTCTTGAGCTGTGGTGTGCTGTAGTCTTCTCACTGTTTCCTCCATCCACTTCCCACTCTTTAAGACAAAATAACTGCCTCTTCATCTGAAGAGATTTATCTATTCACTTTCGTGCATGGACAGAAAAAAACCCATTTCTTCCCCCGCAACAATGCAGCTAACTCTGGGGTAGAGCTTGACAGCTATTTCACAGCACAGAAGGAGTGGCAGGGAAAATGCAGTTGTTTTTGCCTGCAGAGATGGAACAGCGGATTGGAATGGCAAAAACTGCAATTTAACTGGAACCTTGAGAAATCCTTCACGGTTTTCATAACTTAGCCCAAAGAGAAAAAAAAAAGCAAAAAAAAAGCAAAAAAAAAGCTGCCTGTAAAGGCTGAATTGCCAAAGCAGAGACTGATTGAAAGGGAAGGGCCCTTTTCAGTGAAGTGCAGCACTACCTACTAGAGCACCCACATATTCCTTACAAGTCCTTTCATCTACCTAGTGAGTAAGCCCATTTCTGCTTACTTGTGAAAATGGGCAATCTCAGAGGCAGGAGCAGCAGGGTTGCAGGTGAATAGGAGAGGTGTGGGTCACTGCTCCTTCACAGGACCCAGATGCACCTCACACAGCAGCCATCTCGTTTTACCTGATTAGAGGGCGTGATACTCGTGTGAGAACTGGTCACAAGCGCTTTTTCTCCTGGTATCATATCTAACATATGCATCAACCAACATATCCCCTTCCCACCTCCCACCATTTCCCTGCCCAAACCTGCTCCAAAAAATGAAAGCTTCAGCAGAACTGGATCTCCACCAGAGCTGGTTCAGGGACTGTGCCTCGCTGAGGGCACAGTAAGGTGAAAGCGCCGAGGAATCACAGCGATAAGCTCAATATAATTATGTGTTCAAGACATTACAGATAATTTGGGGTTTCTGAGCTTCTGACTATGCAAAAGCAAATAATCTCTACACTGTTAAGAGTGGAAGGTCAGAACACAGGAGAGGTAGGTGAGTTAAGCAAAAATCAGCCTTCAGTGGGACCTCATATATCAATGTCATTCACATATAAAGTAGTAAACAGAGTAGATGTTCTATGCATATCCTCAAGGAGAAATCCAGCTAACAGCCCTGTCTCATCCCTGTCTGCTAGCCTCCTTCTCTGCTCCTCCAGTGGGAGGCACACTAGAAATTACACACACAAACATCCCTGCATGACACTGTGAGTCAGAAGGGGGGGATATGCTCCTCATTTTCTCAGAACATCAGGAATCCCAGCTCCTCTGAGTTCTGGATGTTCTTGCTCTCGCTGATAACATCTCTGTGGTCCCAGCCTCCTCCAGAGGCCCCCAGGAGCAGGGCTGGGCTGGAAGTGTTTGGCAGAAGAGATCTCTGAGCAAAGGAGGGTGGATCAGAAGGTGAAGGAATGACTCTTGCATTATGCAGCATCCAGTCACAACAAGGGAGCTAGATTTTGATCTGCTTGCTGAAGTTTGCTATTTCTACTCTGGTACCTGGTGGTCAGCTTGGTGCCAACATCTGTATAACATCAAACATTTGCATCCATATGGAGAATGTATAATTAAAGCTTTCTGCAGACAACTGTGAAAACTTTCTCATATTCTCCCTAAATTGCATTGCAACCCCCAGATGAGGGCTGGGAGCCAAAATCTAAAAAGTCTGGCATAAATATTTAAATAACTTGAGATACGTATTCTTCAACTATTAGCTAATTATTTTGTGCCAGCCGTAAATGGCATCTGGTTCGTTAGCACAGGACACACAAGGATGCTGCAGGTTGGGCACATGAGTGGGAAATGAAACGTGACTTCATGCTAATTAATATTAATGAATGGATGGAGAACCAACATCTCTTTGAAAATGTGAGCTCAACAGGAGCCCAAGTGTGATTCATTATGATTATTGCTGGGGTGACAGCCATTACCAATCTCAGAAAAACCTCTGTTTCATGTAGCATCTCTTCGGGAAGGACTTAATTGGCTTCCAGAAGAAGTGAGGGTGAGATGTGGAGGTGGTTTCACACCAACCTGCAGGCATGTGGTTTATTATTGCCCTGGAATAGGAGTAATAGTAACAATTCCTTTAGTGTGTGTGTGTGTGTGCTCTGGTTACTTTCCTTTGCTCAGTTTGCTAAGGCAAGAGCTGCAGCCTGCTGTCAAAATCCTGCCAAATTTACTCCCATCCCTAAAAATGAAGTCCTTTATCCCTCAGTCCCTCTCCCACAAAACTCAGCCCCTTATTCCCTAGACACCACCCACTTTGCTGCTGTTCCAGCCTGCCTTGGCAACCAGCTAGCTCAGCTCTGAAGCCTTGTACCTGAAATGAGTGTGTTTTGCCTGGGAAGGAGAAAGTTTGTTCTCTTATGTCACACACCACCTCTCTGGGATGTGCTCACCATGATGCCAGGGGAAAGTCTGGATGGTTACCTGGGCAGTTTTCTTCCTCAGCTAACGCACAGCCATGTGATGGGGATTGCCAGAAGTTTCTGGTCTCTTCTTTCACCCCTAGGGGGTTGCTCTCCATTCCTGGAGCACACCTAGTCCTTATCTGGGAGCGTTTGTCCTCATATGGAGATCTTTGACAATTAGCCTGTGGCTTTGCTTAGCTGTCCTGTTTGTACACCACACTGAGAGCCTGTGCTGATAGATCTGCACCTTTAAGTAGGGCTCAAATGGAAATGCTGGACTCTCTTTCTTTGTTTAAGCCTGTTGAGTTAAGGAAAAGGTCTCCAAGTTGGTTTCTGCCCTTGAAGCAGCTCTTGAAACTACTGTTATTATATACATTTGGGAAGTGTGTTGGGCTTTTGGATTGCATCAATCTTTTTGCTACCTAGGAATTACCACTCATCACATCATTTGCCAACTATTTCTCTGCTGTGTTCTCTATTTCCCAGTCAATTTTCTACTAACAGCTGACTAGTCCACCAGCTAATTTCCCTCTGGTCTTGAACAAACATCAGCAAAAATCAGCTGAAGCTGAAAGCCTGGTGCAGCTTTACACTATAATTTTCCTGAATCAGGCAAGTACAAAGACTCAGTAGGACCAATCATAGATCTCCAGAAAGGGTAGAGGACCACCACATATGAATCATCACTGCAATTCCCACTAGTACAGCTTTAACACTGCCACTCCTGCATTGTCTTCACCACTCCCTTAAGTCCTTGTAAAATCAGTCATGTCACTGACAACTAACAGAAAAAGAGAGAGGGCAATTGGTGTCTAACTTGTGCTGGGGCTTATGGTAGGAATTGGAAGCTGGGTCTAGGAATCCTTGCCCAAGGTAGTTCATCATGTAGAAAACCCCTTATATTTCCTCCCATCTTGCTTAAGACTGGATGGGAAATTGGGTTAACAAAAATGTAAGGAATCTCTGAATGCAGCAGAGACTGCTTCAGAGCCAAGTTTCCCAGGGGAAATAAATGATGAACAAAAACAAACAACAGCACAGCTCAAACGATTCCTCCCCTCACCACAGTCCTGAGATTTCATAATTGCTCCCTTCATGGCCATTTTGGTTTGTAATATGCAGAGTAAAGATTTCCATTATAGCTGTGTTTACTTAATCACTATAATTTTTTTAAGTGAAGTTCAGGCTGTTGAAAGCACCGGGCTGCCAGCCCCAAGCAAATTAGCCATCAGCTAGTTGCACTAGAAGCTGTTCTGCTGTGATCCTGAGCAAAGGGTTTGCTCCCCAGCAGTCTCTTCATTCTCAGATGGATCACCCACCTCTGGCAATGAGAAGGATATTTAGCATGTTACCCCCTTTGCCTTATCAGGCAAGAAAAGGAGGGTGTTTGTGGTTGTGTGTAAAAAAATCAGTCTCTCGGAATGGGATCAGCATGTGGACATTTGGGACTAGTCTGACATTTATCAGAGAGAAGCTAGAGAATGGACAAATGTAGAATTCATTTCAGAAAGCAGCAGGACATTGACTACATCTGCAGAATAGTTTTTCCAGTGAGGTTACATTGAATATTCTCATCGTGCATGGCACAATATCCCAGCATGAATATTTAATCATGCAGGGCAAATACAACTAGGCTGAAATTCTAAGTGATGACAACTTTCAGATGACCTAGGCCCAGACTAGAATTTGTGATTTCAGATGGGAAGGTTCCACCTCCCCTTCCTGTCCTCCTGAGATACTGATCTCTGAATATCTGAATATGAAGGTAGGAAACACCTTAGCCTTTATAAAAGCAGCAACAGCTGCTGCACAGAGGCCTTCAGCCAAACGAGACAAACAGATGGAAACAGTCAGTACCTGCAGCTGCTGGAAGGGAGGCACTTCCCTGGTCAGGATGTATGAGATTTGCTGTCATCCAAGGCAGTCTGCGACATCAACATTTTCTTGGCACTCTCGTGGTTTCCAGTGCCCCAAATCAAAACCAGGCTCAAAACCAGGCTCAAAACCAAACCAAATTTCTATTGCCATTGTCAGGCTGGATTAGGCTGAGCTGCTGGGCAAAGCCACCCCACTCTGTTTGCTTGTAACCTTTTGGAAATGAAAGATCCAGCTTCTGAAAAAAACCCTCAGGAGTGCAGTAGATGGTCTCCTTTGGCCCTAGTGGATCTCCAGCACAGTTTGGAGAGTATTCTAATGGGCACTTTCACACAGGCTGTTCTGCAGGTTCTCCACCCTCACCTGCCACACTTCCCAAAGTCCCTACAGATGACAGAGATAGGAGAAAAAAAGAAGTGGTTGTGCATTGAATCACAGAATCATTAACATTGGAAAAGACCTCCGAGATTATAAAGTCCAACCTTTGACCAATCACCACCTAAAGCCCCTAAACTCAACTACACCATAGCACTAAATGCCACACCCAGTTATTTCTTGTACACCTCTAGGGATGGTAACTTCCCGTCTTCCCAGGCAGCCCATTCCAAGGGTTAACCACTCTTTCCATTAATAAATTCTTCCTGATGTCCAACCTGAACCTCCTCTGGTACAGCTTAGGGCCTTTTCCTGTCACGTGCTGCCTGGGAGAAGAGGCCAAACCCCACCTGGATAAAACCTTCTTTCAGGTAGCAGAGAGTGGAAATGTCTCTCTTGAGCCTCCTCTCCTGGCTGAACACCCCCAGATCTCTCAACCACTCCTCAGAGTCGTTCTCCAGAGCCTTCCCCAGCTCCATTGCCCCAACACTTCAATGCCTTTCTTGAAGTGAAGGGCCCACTGATTTCGGGAGAGACTACAGACCTACAGACCAGCTCTATCACATCAGGTGCACAAATCCCATAGAAACAACAGAAAGGAGAAAGTTCAGTTCTCCTGGCCAGAAGCTACCACAGCACTGGGACCCAGTGCATGATCAGACAAAAAATACAGACATCATCAAGAAAACAAGGCATTAACAAGCTTATTCCTTTTTGTAGTTAGAAGGTCAAATTCCTCTAGTCCCGTGTTTAAATCTCTGTAACTCATTTCCTACTTCCTGCTGATAGGAATAGAATTCAGTCACTTCAGCAAGGTTGTGAAGCACTGGTGAGTGGTCCTTGCACTGACAGCTCCAAGCACTATCCCTATTTCCTAGTGGGAGAGATTCAGAAAGTTCAATATCACCTCTCTTTGCAGAAACAAATCCACATAAAGCGAAGCTATCAGAGCAAATTTTCATGCACGTGTTCGCATCATGGAGAGGTGGAGGGGGATGCAGGGGAGATTTCACAGGCAACAGGCAGAAATTAAAAGAGAACCAAGTGGCCAGGTGGTGAGGGAGCTCACTTCTGATTTACAATTGCAATGATTGCGATGAATAGGGAGAGGCTGTGATTAAAGACGTGTCTGAAAATAACAGTAATGATTTCCACTTGTATGCCTTTGATCAGGCAATCTCACACTATTGTATAAATGAAACCTCCCAATATCTCTGTGAGCTTGGAAAGCCTTCTACTGACACGAACATGTCAGAAATAAATACCAGCTGAATGGTATTAGACAGGTGATGGTTTAGATATTTCATCCTCTCTTGGAAGAAAAGCTTCTAGAGATGGAATTTGTTCCACTTATAAAAGAGGAATAGATCCTCAGTATGAGCTATATTGGACTACGTGCATAAATTACAGTGCAAAATGATCATTCAGCCCATTCAGTCCTCATTTCTGCAGGTGAAAATGCCAATAAGGGAACTAATCACCTGTCTGTAAGGGTGATTTTAAAAGATGGAGACACTGCCCATCAAGAACACCACTGGGAGTCATCAACTCTGTTCAGACAGGCTGCTGGTAACCATCAGGAGGTAAGAAGTGTACTTCCAGTCTCACTGACTGCAGGATTAATTTGAGTGAGCCATCTGGAGTGGAAAAAATGCATATTCGTTACCATGCCCTTGTGCACTACATTCCCCAACACAAAATTGTGCAGGACCATCACATCCAGCCATAAGCCTGATGTGGAGTGTCCTGGACACCTCACCCCACCTGGCTCCCTGTAAGCCAGGAGGCATCTAGGCAGCTTTTTCACATGTTTTGCAGCTAAATCCCATCCAAGGGCAGGACACATCACGGAATATTTCCCTTGCAAATAGCAGAGTGGACCCAAAACTGAACAGAGCGTGTAGTTTTCTGTGGTCAGATTTTTTTTTATGTTTAGTAAGATTGACACAGTTATGTTTGGTCTTGATGGGGTGTTGAGAGGGTTAAATATGGCTCAACACTTATTTCACTTATGATTATGTTCATCCTCCTGTCAACAAGAAAAAAACCAAAATATACTCTGATATTCAGATCTGGTTATTTTAGTTTGCACTCTTCTCTGTTATTCAGTGAATATGAAATTACTTTTCACCAGTTCAGAAGATATTTCTATAGTATTTTTCAAGGATAAGTTGTTGAGGTCAGACACCCCAGCTTCACTGTTATGGTTGATAACCATAATTCCTGGCCTTCCTCAAGAGCCAGTAATAAGCTGCCTGCATTAATCCTATTTAGATGTTTGATTTGGCTATATCTGTCAGCAGACAGATTATATAAATACAAGATTTGAAGGAAAAAAATCCTCATGCTGCATTTAATTAAGAGCAGTTTTACCTTGGTCAGGAGAAGGAAAACCATTACCCAGCCAGAGATGCTCTCCAGGTGGGCAGAGCAACCTCTCTCCAAAAGATGAGGCAGTCCTTAAGCTATTTAGGGCAGTGTCAAAACACAACCCTTAAAAACATAGAATTTAAATATGTTTTGTGAGGAAAGAAGTCTGCCTGAACTCTCCAGAAGCCTTCACGATGGAGACCAGGTCTAAAGCCAGGGTTGGTTCTTTCCTCGCTGCTGCTGTCCCCTGCCCTGGGGACAGGACAGAAGGAATGGGGTCGGGGCAAGCTGCTCCCTGCAGCAAAGACTCTCCACCAGTAGCAGAGAGGTGTTAGCTGTGTGAGCCACCCAGCCCAGAGCCTCCAAACACCCTCAGCTCCTTCCCTGCCCAGCTTCCCACACTCCTGCTTGAGCAGGGTTTGTTAGAAAGAGTAAAGGCATGCTCAGGTATTGCTCTGTCTGCCTGCTCCCCTCACAGGCGCTCTGTTAAGTGGATCCTGCTGTGTTTAATAGGCTCCCCCACCCCCCTGTAACCTACTTACATATTTTCTGGGAGGCTGCTGGCCTGGTGATCCTGCACTAGTACAGTCTCTGGCAGCTGCTCCAGGAAGGGTCACACAGCTCCTGTAATTAAAACAGGGTGGAAAAAGGCAATTTCTCTGCTTACTCAAAGGAAAAAAAAAATGGGGATGAGGGGAAGGATAGCAAGACAAGGCTTGATGATAAGTTGTCTCAAAGTTCTTCTTTGTTAATACAGAGTAGCACCAGAAGCCATCAGGCCCTGTGCTATCACCAGATCACTCAAGTGACATTAACAATTATGGTCATACGTGGAAAAAGTGTGGTCACGTTTGATTTCTCCTGGCCTTCTTCCTTCTCCCTCACTTCCCTGGAATAACTCAGCAAGGCACCTCAAGTAGGGACCTCAATTACACGCACCATTGGCACCCCCAGTTCTGCAAGCAGCCGAAGCAGTACTCCTTAGAAACATCATTAAGCACAAAGCTCACTTGAGTTTGTCCTGTCAATTCATTATCTGGGATTTTTATATCTATATGCATGTGAATATGTACAACCATGCCTGATCCTGGTGTATTTCAAGTGGAAACTTCTCAAGGCAGATACCTCTGGGTACCACATGCGTACCAGAAAGGGACTGTGAGCTTAAAATTCTGTCCAGGCTGATGCTGACAGCTGGTCCAGTGTGAGGGAAACCTCTCTTCCTTACAACCTGACAGCGGGGATGAGGGTTCTATACCAGGGGCTGAATCAGTCAGAGGCATCATTAATACATCTGATACAGTCTCTGTGGGAGTGCACCAGGGTAATTCAGGTTGTGGGTGTCAGAAATAGTGCATTAGTTATGGGGAGGTGGGGGTTGTAATCAGAAAAAAAGTACAGGATTTTTCTGCAGGTTGTTATGAAATCACTTAAAGAGAGCATGTTGCAAGTCATTCTGCTGAGAAACAGAGCATCCAAAAGAGAAACTGCTGTAGGATGCTGAAGAACTCGTATTCTCAGTAATTGGGAGATTGGTGCAATGAAAGTTTATCAACTGACTGAGAAGAGACAGAAGCAGAGGCTGGAGAATAAGGATTACAGAGTCCCTCTTCTCAGCAGAGCTCTCTGTTTTCAAATAAGCTTGCAAGCACTGCATTGGGAGTCTCACAAATGCTGGGTGGCTGAAGCCACAGCCCTCTACAGAGACCCTATATTAGCATAAAATAAGGGGATTCTGGAGACCTGCACTGAAACATCACAAGCTGCTGTAAAATCCCCAGGTTGCCCTTCAGCACTCTGTTTTCACTCTACAACTCTCCTGAAAAGATAAGGACATAAATAATGGACTGTAAGGAAAGGAGGGGTGGCTTCTTGAAACTTCCCTCTGCAGGGAGAGTGTTCCTAGAATAAACCCTCGGTTTGGACACTGAATGAAAGAAATCTGGGTCTGGTGGGCAGGATGGTGTTAAGGTTGCAGGCAGATGCTGGTGGAGCCTCCTGCTCTTTCCTCTCTCCCTAACATTGTTTCCAGAGACAGTAATTGGACATTTAACTTTTATGTTGGTGTAGTAAACTAACCTTGCTGTTAACTCTGTCTGGTAATAAAATATGGTCTCTCTATAAAGAAGATTTTCAAGACCTTTTTTTTTTTTTTTTTTTCCAAAAGAGTAAAGTGTTTTTTAAATCTTTCCCAGCCAGAGTTAATTGTGTCATTACCAAGAGTCGAGACACAAGTTTCACATTTTCCCCACAGGGGTTGTAGCCCAGTCACACTCGCTGCTTCACTATGAGAAGGGAATTTCCATTCAGTGTGTGGCAGGATCATGGATTCTCATGCTGAGAATAATCTGTTCACAGAAAGGGACTGTAAAGGATCCTCCAGGCTGGTGGAGCTGAAGGTACTGTAAGTGCTGGACAGGCTGGCCCCTATAGATTAGTCCAATGGGCCATGAGGCTCAGAAGGAAATTTGGCCATTATTTCTTCTGACAGGGATGGAGGTAGCATGGGGCCCTAGACACTGAGTTACCCACCCTGCCACAATAATTCTTCCTGGAATGCCATCATTTCTGAGACCATTTAGCATTTCGGTGGTTGCTCTGATCTACTCTGGGCTAACCCTTGCTCAATAAACTATAATAAACCTATTAGATGGGTTTGCCCAAGTGTACGGCCAGACCGGGACAGAGTCATTTTTCACTGCATTCGGTTACATCCAGAGAAACAGACCAACAGGAATTAATGCTGCTGTGATGGAGTGGTGTGGTCTGAAAATGACCTTTCCCTTTTATCCTCACACTCTTTTCTGAGAGCTCTTCTTCAGTGGGGCACAGCAGGTGTGTGTGCCACTGCAGCAGGGTCCCCTCCCCAAATGTGCTGTCATCTTAGGTCTGGGGAGCCATGCTCTGGCAGCTTCTAAATTATGGGCAAAAGAGATTTTTTTTCTCTCCTCAGTGTTTGAGGGCTTTTAGTATCTACAGTGTGCCCTTTTCTTTATTAATTAATGTTATGTTTAAAACATAAGCAGTTTCGTATTTCTGCTCGGTACTTATTATAATGCCTCGTCAGCATTGAGTGCCTTTCCTTTCCCGTCAGCCTCAGAGCTGGGTTCAGCTCCTGATGTGTCACTCTGGTCAGAACTGTGTTTTGGAACACCAGCACCTGTAGCAGCGGGCTGGGGGTAGCTCACAGCCTGGAGAGGGGAGCCTTGCAGGGATGAGGAATGCCAGGCCGTGCCTCCTCACCTGGCCCCAGGGCTGCTGCAGGGCCCCTGTCCCAGGCTGGGAGGTGTCAGCAGCGGGGTGACAGCCTGGGCACCGTGTCCCCACGTCTGCAGCAGGTGGCCTGGGCCACGCTGGGCTCACCGCCCAGGCTGGCACCTGCAGCAGGGGGAGAAGCGAGAGCGTGTTTGGTTTTAGCATGGGGATTGCTGAGGTGACATCAATGCTTCACTCCAGTCCTGGTGTTACCCCTCTGTTGGGGTAATTGCTGCTCTCTTTGCTAAAAGCACAGAAGCCCGGAGAGAAGCTTCCCACGGGAGCTCATTCCCCGGGAAGTGGCCGGGCTCGGTGCGCCCAGGCAAGCTGCCAGCCTCAGCTGGCCAGGACACTGTCGCCAGGCTGGGCTGGTGGTTAAACACCAAGGAAAGCTTTGTGTCTCCTCACTGCCCTTTTCCACTGAGGCAGGGCGTGTGTGGGATGCGGGATGTGGGATGGAGAAGGTGCCACCCGGGCGCCGCATCTGCACGGCCGCGGTCCCCGGGGTGCGGAGAGACCCCGCGACAGCGAGGAGCAGACGGCGGCCAGGAGCTCGCCTTCCTCCCTTAAAGCACGGCTATATTTAGAGGCAAACTGCAAACAAAGTGACGGTGAGCTGCTGCCGCTGCCCATAAATTATCCAGCTGCGTGGGATGCGGATGGGCTCACCGACACCTCCTGCGGCAGCGCGGGCAGGAGAGGCACCCGGAGGGAGGAGGTGCTGCCTTCCCAATACTCGCAAGGCTCCCCCCGCAGTGCCCCTGGCCCCATCTCGGCCCCACTCCCTCTCCCCAGCCGGCAGGAACGCCGGTTCCACGGATGGTTGCCATGGGTTACATCGGCAGCGGAGATGCTCCCTTCCGAAATAGCAGCGCTAATTGAAAGCTCCGCGCTCGCACGTCAGGCTTTGCTCCAGCAGGCTCACACGGGGCAAGGCACAGCTGGAGCTCGCTGACCAGCACCACCGGGGCTCCTGGGCCCCAAAACCTCCCCACAGCGCAGGTGGCCCCGCAGCATCCCGCTGCTTGCCCACAGCACCGCCCGGCCCAACAGAGGGGTCCCTCCTAGCACCCAGCCTGGGAAATAGTCCCAGAAGAGGGGGAGCAGGATGGAGGAGCAGCGAGCCTTGGCAGAGAGCGGCCCCACTGCACGAGATGCACAAGGAGCGATACCCAAAGCACAGCCCAGCCCCTGGGTGATCCAGGCACATGGATCTGATGCCCGGCAGCAGAGCTGGGAGCACATCCCAGCACTCCTGGATGAGGCTCTGTGCTTGTGTTCCCCCTGGTGAAGCAGTGCTTTCACCAGGAGCTCGGCAGGGCTTCTCCAGGTGCTTTGCCGTGCTGACAGGAGGCCGGCGGGATGAGGGGATGCTAATTGCAGAGGAGGCGTGTGGTGGGGCACCTCAGGGATCAGTGGCAGGCCTCCTTTTAACCTAGTCCTTTTTTAAGATGATTAGAGCACGATCAATAGGCTTGCAAAACTTAGATAGCATAACCTGCTGCCACCAATTAAGTGAGATATTTCAGTCCTGCAGGGGACTCAACACGTGGCACAGACTGTCAGTACAGCTCCTGCAGGCAGGAAGGGAAGCTGGTCTCTTGCTCAGGGGGCACTGCCTCAGTCCCACTCCCCATCCCACCCCCGGGGACTTCCTGGCTCCTTTTCAGGCTCTGTTTCCCCTGCACTGCCCGAGGCTGCTCTGAAGACGAACTCACCTCTGCTGGGGGTGAGCACAGGAGGGTCTGTGCAGTGCTGTTCTTGCAGCCTGAGCACTGGCAGTGCTGTTTCTGCATTATTACACGTCTGATCTGTTCAGCTCCTACACCAGTGATGTTCCACCTGGGGCTGCACCACTTTGCATACAGAGAAGACTTTGCCTCTCAGGTGGCAGAGAGCCTGTTCAATGTATCCCTCCTTTTGTGATCCCTTCCAAAGGTTCAGCTCTGCCTTCCTTGATGCCAAAACAAACCATCTCACCTCCCTCTGGTTCGGCCCAAAGCACCTCTGGGTTTGGTCATCAGCTGTTGCAGGTTTCTCCAAGATCTTGTCAGGGTTTCTTGGTGTTTGATGTGAGCTCAGAGGGACATTTGCAAAACTCTGCTGCCAAAATCAGGGCCTCAAGGCTACCTTAGCACCCCTGCTTGTCACTCACCTAAAATCTGAGAGTATTAAAAGAGGTGACTTCAAATATTTTAAATTTATCAATCATTTTGGTGTTGCACAATCTTGCTGGGAGATTTGGTGCCCTTCCAGCACTGCTCCTTTCATTTAATTGCCCCAGCACTGCAGGCTCCACATTGCCTTTACTCCACAGACTCCTTACAAGATTTGCAGGAAGTTCTGCTCCAAAACATAAAAAAAAAAACAACCCACCAACAAAAAAGTGCTACTCAAATTATTCCTGTGCAATCTTAACCAGCCCTCTTAGCTCCTGCAGGGTTTGCTTTGCCCTCCACTTGCACAGACAAACCTTGGAAGCCAACACCATTCACATTTGACAAACCCATCAAGGGGCAGAAGAGTGCAGCACAAACAGGCTGGGCTCTCAGATTCGTTCTGCCTGAGGCAACAGTGGCATCGGGAATGTGACATCATCTGTGGCATCTGGAAGGCATCAGGGTGTGTGCAGTGCAGAGTGAGGAGTGGCAGCACTGCTGGGGAATTAACCCTGACTGCAGTGTGGTCAGGACAGCGTGCTGGACTGCAGAGGCATTGTGTGATGCACTGGAGGTTGACCAGTCTTTATACACAGAGGCCCCTAAATACCATCCCATGTGCTGTACTGTCAAAAAAGTATGATGCAGCCAGGAAAGCTCAGAGGAGGCTTGACTTAGCAAAAACTGAAAGAGTTTAAGATGTCTTTCCTGACCAAACATCAGCTAAGGCTGTATAAAATTCTCTTCTACAAGTATCCTAGGAGGTATAATGACCACAGTGGGAGAGTAATTGCATCCAGAAGCCAAAAGGAAAATTGATAAATGGAGCAAGATCAAATTGAGTTTAAAAGAAAAAAAAAAAAAAAAAAAAAAAAAAAGATGGATAAATATTTTTCCTAACATGGAAATCTGTTGAGCCAGAGAAGAAGGAAGCTCCTCTGGCTGAGCCATTTCAGAACAGACTAGAGAATATGGCCAACAGTGCTCTCCAGAGCAGAGCAGAGAGTACACACCAAGACACAGATCTTTCTCTTTAGTCACAAGCCCATGGGGATGGCAGCATTTTACCTTGTTTTTTACAGCCACCAAAGGACCAACACTGGATTTCCATGTCTACCTAGCTCAAGTCTGGCAGGACATGTGCAAGTTTTAGGGAAAGGAGCCAAATTTTACAGCAGAGCCTTGCCAAGTGCTCCCCAGAGCAGTCCTGCCTTGCTCTCCAAGGCACAGGCTGCAGTGAGGCTGAGAACAGCACGGCCACTGGGCCGGCTGGCTGAGCGAGCACGTCTCATTAACAGGGATTCATCAGCACTCTTGTTAATAATGCAGGAGCTGCCTGTCTCTGGGGGAGTTCCTCAGCAAAAACTGCACTGCTTCTGTATTTCAGACACAGCCTGTGCGGGTGTGATGGGCTTCCACGCTGACAAAGCACTTTGGTTATTTGTTACTCTCGAGAGGCATCCCGGTGCTGAGCAGTGGCCCAGCCAGAGAACAGAGGAGAGAAAAGCCATTCCTGTGCCTGTCTGGGACCCTGCCCTGTCTCAGCATCAGGAAGGACCAGTCTGATTGCTGATGAGAGTGCTCTGGTCCCGAGGTCATCTTTAGAGAAGCCAAGAGTAGGAGGTCAGCCTGTCCTGGCCTTATCCTCTGTCCATTCACTCCACTGCAGGGAGAGGAGATTAGCACACAGTGGTCCTGCTATCTCCAGTCTCCTCCCCTTTTAAGATAATCTCCCTGAAGCCTTCATCATGGCCTTCACATCTCTGCCAGCACAGGAGTGAGTAACTGCAGCTGGGCCCAGACTCACATGAAATTGCTTGGTCCTCCCCGTATTGCAGCCCATATCAAGGATGGAGCAGATGTAATTCCCTGTTAGGATCACTTGCAAGCGTTGTTTTGTCAATGCCCACTCGTGTGTGGCAGCACATGGGATAAGAGATAATTCCATGATGCATGACAGGGATACAGCACCACACCCTGCCCAGGGACAGCCTGCCCACTGCCAGTCTGAGAGCTCTGCACCTCCTGATGGAAGAAGTGCCCTTTAACATTCACCCTGAGAAAAAGCCTAATAGGAAGAGACTTGAAGTCTTCAAAAGCAACCTTGCAAAACAGCATATAAATTCCCCCATAAAACCAAGAGAAACTCCCCTCCAGACTGCCCTTTGGCAGCTGCAGGCTGTTCTCCAGCAGGCATCTTTGGGCATGCATAGAAGCAGCAATCTCAAAGAATGGCCAGGGCCTGTACCGAGGAGTTCCCCAGGAAATGTGAACCTCCAGCCAGGACAGCATGCCTGTTAAAAGCAAATTATTTGATTGAGATGAGATCAAATCCACCACCATCCCCTGGGAGGAGTGAGCATCTCCGGGCCTCTCACATCCAGACCTGGCAGGTGGAAACAGCCACACTTCCCAGCTGAGGGACATCACTGGGGTGGGGACAGCTTTCCTCTCCCAGGTGGGAATTACCGTGGGCACCCAGCACAGCAGCCAACTCCTGTGCAGGAGGGGTCCCTGCTCTGTTCCAGCTCTGGTGCCAGCACAGAGGTGACAGCCCCATGCCCTGAGCCATGATGGCTGTGTGGATCAGCCTGCCACCTGGGACTTTGTCATACCCTGTCACCTCTCACAGACCGAGCCTTGCTGGTGGCACCACGGGGTGAAGCCAGGGAACGTGACCAGCTTCAGGGTCAGCTTGGCCTCTTCCTGCAGTACAAGTTCTTGGGACCACCCTCATTTCAAAGCACCTTTTGTGGGTCATCCATACAAAGATGAGACCTCCCTTTCCAACATGCAGTGCACACAGATGGGAAGCCCTGATGGGAAGTGCTGTGTTCTCCTGTCTCAGGAATAAAGGCTGGGCCATCCTGGCCACACTCAGATCAGCATCTCACTCTGTTTCCCAGTTAGGCCAGCAAAAGCAGGGGGAAGCATTGCTCACAGCTCTCTCTGAATGCTCAAGGGAAACTAACAATGTGATTGTGAAGCCCTGCAAAAATTCAAAATCTTGTGATGACTTCAGTGGGAAAGAAAAAAAAAGCCCTTACCCTTAAGTCTGGTAAATGCCCAGGCTGCTGCTGAGAGGGACAATGGCCCTGAGGCACATCTTGGAGGACACAGGGAGGATGTCAGACCAACTGTTGGGGCCAAGCTGGTCCAGCTGCCTGGGAGGAGATTCATCAGCTGATTGTATATTTCTGTAAGGAGCCAAGGGCAGTATGGCTGGGAGCTTTGTGCACTGTTTGTCTGAGGAGCTGGGAAGTTCCCCCTGTTCTAGCCCCAGGGAACAGTGTCAGGCTGCATCAGGAGGCATTGTTGGTGCCTGGAACCCCTCTGCTCTCCTCTCCACTCTAGCAGTGCTGTTAAGTAAACCGTATCTAAACATAGAAAACTGGCTAGCTTGGGTTTGGGAAAGCACCCAAGAACTCAGATCATTTCCATTCCCTCATCACACCCACAGAAAACTCACAAGCTCTCCATCCCAGTGCACCAGGCACACTATGTGCCAGGCTTTGAGAAATTGCCATGCATTCTCATTTTGGCTAGGTGATAGCACAACAGCACTAGCCTTTCACCAATAGAAAAAGAGAAATATAAGGAAACCACAAAAAAAAGTGATGTGAAAAAAACACCATCAGATTCTTCCTAAAAAGGTTCAAACATAGGCACCAGTCTGAGCAGTAGATCTTATTTTCTAACCTCTACCCACTAATGTAAGTAGTAACTTGGATGCCTTGAACTCTTTATCTGTGGCTGGCAGCCCACAATAGTCATGCCTTGTTCCCACAGGGACTTTCCAGTTCAATGCTTGGAAGAGCATCCATTAAGACCCTCAATTTCTGTGGAACCTTTGAATTTGCATGCTCCCAGACACTGCCTGAGGCTCCCTGGAAAAGCTTGTGTGTCAGTGGTGGCAGAAGCACTTGGCTGCTCCCATTTCCCAGGCCAAGGTGGTGCAGGAAGACAATGAACAATTGTTCTTTCCCCATCAAAGCCAAGACTTCATCAAGTAACAGTAAAAGATAGTCCTAGGCACTCACAGGAGCACTTGCCAGGTGCCCACTGTTGATTCAAGCTCTGGAAAGACCCATTTTCTCTAGTGGTTTCCTGGAACAGGAAGAGGGAGAGCAAGGTTCACCCTGCCAGAGGTTAAATTTGGGAGAAAGGAGGCAGAGAAGCCCTCGCTGTCAGCCCTGCCCTGCTGCCGGGGCTGTACTGTACATGCCTGCTTTCAGAGGCCAGATGCTGCCAGGCAAATGAAGATCTCCTTATGTTTGTTTTAAAGCTGGAAGAATCTCTTGAGATAAACATTCTAAATTAAAGATAAAAGTGCTGTGGGTTTGCTGGCAGCCTCTGTCCCCCTCCCCAGGGATAAGCTCTTGCTCACATGCATCTTTCAGCCACATGCCCTGACCAAGGGTTGCACCCAAGGTTCCCTCTCTTCAGGGGCCTGGGAGGTAAGAAAATCCCTCTGCCCCACTGCCTCGGCTCCCTCTGATGGCAGGTCCACCCAGAGCAGTGCAGTGTCCCAGTTTTCATTTTCAGGATCTCTTGGGAGGATGTTAAATCCCAGCTAGCCCTGGCTGTACTTAAAGTGATTGTAATTCACATGGATTGGGCTGTGGTTATAAGCTGAATTACATTCTGATTTAGCAGCAGGGATTAAGGCTCTGCATTTTAACTTATTAACCCAATCCAAGTTAGGAGATTCCTTCTTGCTGCCCCGCTAAGCTCCTGCACAAGGAAAGGCGAGGCTGCTGAGGAGATGGAGTGGGATGGGCAGGCTGTGCCCAGGCTGTGTCACAGCTCCTGGGGCAGGGGAAAAGTGTGGAAAAGAAAGCACAAAAAATAAAAAAAGGAAGCTAGAGCAGTTGTTCAGGACCCTCGATGCATGGGGAATTTGCTCTGTGTTAAACCTGGTGGAAAGGGGGTACCTGAGTGGTAAATTCCCCATCCCCAGCCAGCAGCCAGGGAAGTGTTTGCCGCTTGCCATTGCTGCTCCAGCTCTGCACCAGTTGTCTCCCTGCCCTGACTTCTTGCTGGAGACACCTGCAAGAGTTAACTCCTCTCTCTGGGTGTACCAGCACTGGGACAACTGGAGGAGATTTGCTGCTGTGGGTGAAATGAGCTCCTGGGGCAGCCTGTGACACACAAACACCTCCTGTCACCACAGCTCCTGAGCAGGAAACCCTGCACCTCCAGACACAGGGTTCACCCACTTGGCTTCCCTCTCATGCCATCAGACAGACAATTGAAAACAGCCCAGGCACACTCTAGAAAAACTTCACTCCATTTAATATTTAATGAAAACCCAGTGTAACTGTCATGTCCTTTTCTGTTTTCTCTCACTAACACTGCTGGCTGCACAGGTATCTGTATGTAAACAGAGCCTGTCTCCTTTCCACTCCATTGCACCTCTCCAGATCAGGGCACAGCTCGTGATACCTGTACTCACCTTCAGAGGAACTCCTGGGGCAGCCCTGTCATACACAGCACGACCTACTGCGTGCTGACCTCAGCAATTCGGGCATCTGAGGGCATCCCAGCTCAGCCCAAGGGATGGCAGGCTCTGGAAATCCCATCCACCATCAAGGAATTGCAAGGCTGCAGTGATGATGTGGCATCCCACTTACCTCTGTGCCATGAGCCTTTCATCTCCAGGCCCTGCAGTTATTGGCAAGGAGGGGGAGAAGGCATTGTGCTTTCATTCCCTGCCTGTGCTGAGCTGCTGGGCTGTAACACATCCTAGCTGCTCCCAAGAGTGAGCTGCAGCCAGAGCTGGGTAGATGATAGCAGGAGAAAAAGCAGAAAGTCGTTTTATGAAACTGTTTTTCATCCTGCAGCAAATAGCAGGGGGAGGTCAGACCCAGAGGGTTCTGGTCCATGGCTCCAGATGGACATCAGTGACCCTAAGGGGTCCATACTGGGACAGGCACTGTTTAATATCTTCATCAATGCCATAGACAAGGGGATGGAGTGCACCCCCAGCAAGTCTGCAGGTGACACCAGGCTGTGTGGGGTAGCTGGCACACCTGAAGATGTGCACCAAAGCTGCTGTCCACAGGGGCTTGGACAAGCTGGAGAAGTGGCCCCGTGGGAATCTCATGATCTTCAACAAGGCCAGGTGCTGGTGCTGCACCTGGGTTGTGCTGACTCCTGCTATCAACACGGGCTGGGGCATGAAGGGATCAGCAGCCCCACTGAGGATAACTTGGGGTACTGGTGGCTGAGGGGATGGATGTGAGCCAGCCAGGTGCAGCCCAGAGAGCCAAACACATCCTGGGCTGCATCCAGAGCAGTGTGGGCAGGGGGTTGAGGCAGGGGGTTCTGCCCCTTTGCTCTCCTGAGACCCCACCTGAAGTCCTGCATCCAGCTCCGGGGTCCCCAACAAAAGAACAGGGACCTGTGGGAGCAAGTCCAGAGCAGTCACAAAGATGATCAGAGGGTTGGAGCACCTCTCCTGTATAGGCAGGCAGAAGTGGGGTGGTTCAGCCTGGAGAAGAGAAGGCTCTGGAGACACCTTATTGCAGCTTTTCAGTACTTAAAGGGCACCTCCAAGAAAGATGAGGACACATTTTAGCAGGGCCTGTAGCGATAGAACGAGGGGTTTTACACTCGGAGTGTATCAGCTCAGATTAGATATAAGGAAGAAAGTTTTTTACAATGAGTGTGGTGAAACACAAGAACAGGTTGCCCAGAGAGTTAGATGCCTTATCCCTGGAAATATTCATGGTCAGGTTGGACAGGGCTCTGTGCAACCTGATCAAGTTGAAGCTGTTCCTGCTGACAGCAGGGGGATTGGAGTAGACGACCTTTAAAGGTCCTTTCCAACCCAAACTACTCTATGATTCTATTAATAAAAATATTTTACGTTTTTCACCATTTTAAATTCAGTTAAAAACAATTTTGCTTTCAAAAAAACCCACAAACACTCAAAATGCAGCACGTACAGAGAATGTTAAAAAGGCAGTTTCCTTCCATCCTTGCAGCTGCTGCACAGAGACATCTCTGAACGATTGCCCTGAGTCAAGGGGAGACCTTTGGAGCAGGGCTTACACTGTAATTTGGAAGCTGGCACCAGACTGAGGCCCAAGAGCACAATTTCTGTTCTTCACATGAATGCAAAGCTGACTTACTGGGCTCTGTGAAGAGCAGGGGGCTCTGTGGGGAGCTGAGGGCACTGCCCAGGAAGGCAGGAGAGGATCCTGAGAGTTTTCCATGGCACTAAGTTTTTCCCTGCCCAGCATATGGCAGGGAACTCAATCCAGGGCAGAGAATACACTTAATTGCTCACCAACAAAACCCCCTTTTCTCCCCTCACACAAGGGCAGGGCAGCAGAAACCCTAAGGCTTGGTCCAAAAATCCTAAATCCGTTTGTTTGCTCCTTGAACTCAGTGCCTCAGGGGTAACTCCTGGCATTAGGGAAGAAAGAGAAGACCTCATTTCACACCACCCTTCTCTTTTTCCCTGGGCCCAGAAGAAAGGGATGCGTGAATCCTGGTGTGGGATGCTCCTGCCAGCATCCCCCTCTGCAGGGCAGACAGGAGCTGTGGGAAGAAACCCTTGCCACACAGCGTATAACCCTCTCAGAAGAAGCAGACCTGAAAATCACTGCCAGGGAATAGCAGAAGTGAAAGCCACACCTGGGAAGTGCTTTAGAAGGACGAGGCTACACCTTGTGGCCCCCATCCTCCTGAGCTCAGTGGCATCAGAAAGCATTAAAGAATGCCAGAAAACCACGCTCAGCCCGAGCCCTGATGGGTAGGGGTGGCCACAGACCCACACAGGGACTCTTCCCCACGGAGGCAGCTGCCACTGACGGGGTGCCAAGACGTGCTGCTGGATCTGCCGGCTGGCAAGCACACACTGCTGAGGTCTAGCATGGCTCAACAACAGCAAATTTACTTAAAGAAGAAGAAAACGGCTTAACTAATCTTTGGTCACCCAGCTTTACTTCTGCTGCTGACACAGCAGGAGGTACTCGCAAGCCCGATGGCTTTATTTATTTAAGTGTATTGATTTTAGCCCAGATTGGAAGAAAACCGGCGGATAAAGGGCAGGAAATTCCTCAGCTGTGAGAACCACACAGAGTACTAGAAATCAGATTTAAACTAGCAGATGAAAATACATTTGCCAGAACAAGGTAATGAAACATTCTGCCAGGAGCACAGAGATCTGGCCCGAAGCCAAACCCTGCCCATTTAAAAGCAGCAATTTGGGGCATTAAGCGATGACTGCGTTCCTATCGCTGACCATCATTTAATATAGCAGCAGTGCTCAGTGGCTCCCAACCAGAACTCAAAGTCTGCTGCCCAAAACCAGAGCAAAACCCTCAGACCTTCCCCCAAGACCTTATTTAAAATCAATGGCCTCAGAGTCAATCAGATTCAATGAGGGAGGGCTAAGCCAGAAGAACGGAGGAGGACAAACCACACCAGAAGATGTGTACTCAGCTATCAGGGCTGCTGTGCAAAAGCAGTGCAGAAAAACACAAAATGCACCGAGACGTGCAGGAAAATGACAAGGGGAAGACTTTTGGAGGGCAATATTTTGTTTTCCTGTCAGCTCTGATTATCTCATTAACTTTTTTTTTGATAGCCCAGTATCTGGGGCTCCACAAGAGAGGTCACCAGCTCTGTTGCCACGGTTCTTGCTCCTGGTGCAGTGTGACACTGTCCTGGAGAGATAGGCAGGCAAAGCCAGGCACCTGAAGGGAATCCTAAAGTTAAATCCCAGGGTTGGTGTCTGAAACCAGTTCCTACCTTCTCTGCCAGCAGGAAGGCCTTGAGCAGTCCAAAATGAGAACCCAGGCTCCAGGTGCAAGTCCTCTCCTTCTACAGAAACCTCCCAAGGGGCTCTGAAGATACACTGATGTACCCACCCTGCCAACAGAAAGATGCTGTAAAGCTCACCCCACAGTGGAGAGCCTGTCCCCAAAACCTGAGGGCCTCAAGTGTCCTGTCTGCAAGGATGACAAGAGGCATTTTGCTGCAGAAAGGACAACATCACCAAAGCCAGAAGAGGGGCAGCATTCAGCAGAAAAAAGGAGCAGAAGGACCACCAAAACAGGCACCAGCTAGGGGGGTGTTTGAAAGCAGCTAGCTTGGGTAGAATTGCAGCAGAACAGAGCACGACTTTTTTTTCCAGCTGTATCAGGAAATTTCTCTGTTTTAAGGTAAAGTTTTGGATGGCTGTGGACTGTTCATGCCTATACTCACAGCAAGCAAGCCCACCAGCAATTCTGCTCCTTCAGAGGGCACAGAGGCAGGCAGGGAAAGCCTCCCCACCCACAGCATCTCCCCATGCCCTCTGCTGTGAAACTCCCTGAAGGCAGGTGACTCCCAGCTACAGAGGGAGACTCACTTCTGTCTGGCAAGGACAGAAGGGATTCTCCCCAGCAAGGTCGGGCAGGTTATTAGCCCAGCTAACCAATCTTCCCACAAACACTCATTACTCACTGCTCTGCAGGCACGGCAAGGGGCAAAGTCTGTCCCTTTGCTGAAAACAAAGATAGGTGCATCCGATCTGATTTTTGCAATCTGGAGCCCCAGTGAGCTCCAGACCCATCTAAGCCCGAGGCAAACACACAGCAGGAAGCAGCTTTGGGAAAACCTTATCATCTCTGTGGAGCCAGAATTCAAACTGAGATATGCAAAGCCAAGGCACCTTTCAGGCATCTATTCCTTACACATTTGATAATCGATGTGCTGAATTGTAAAGATAGTTTCTTAAGCAAATTGTTGATTTGCCTCCCTGGTGAACCACAGGTGAAAGACGCCCAGTCTGCACTTTCCAAGATCCTCCACTTACCCCAGAGCTGCAGGACTGGGTGTTTTCACAGGAGTTCCAGCTTCCCCTCGCACCTGAGCGTGGCTGGGGATGAAAGCTCCGTTCTCAGAGCCAGGGGGAGCTGCCTTATCACTTGGCAGGGGTTTGCACAAACCTTATTCTCAGTCAACGCAGGCTCTCAAGCTTTGTTTTGAATTCTGTATTCAGGACAGGTCCAAAACTTCAGAGCAGCTGCAATCCAAAGGGGCAGATTGATCTGCTCTTGCATCACAGTTGCACCCAAGCCGTAGTTTCGTACAAGGGAAGGCGCTCTGATGCAGTTCATCCAGCACGGTGGGAACTTGGCTAAAATGCCAATCTGCAGGCAGGGTTAAGACTGAACTCTATTTTAATCTGCCATTTTTCAGATCTCACCAGACGTGATACAAATGCCCAAAACTCTGGATCTAACCTGTCAAACCCACAGCTTGTCCACAGAGAAGGCAGCGGGAATAGTACATGCTCAGCACTTCTGGAGAAGGACAGAGCACGCAAGTCCCTGAGCAGGCAGTAGGTCAGCCCGTGTTGACATGGACAGCTATTTTCTTTGCACAGAGGGACCACCCCACTGCAAATGGTGCCCCTGAAACGTCTGCCTTGGTGGTGTGGGGAGGATTTTTATCCTGCCAGCACGGCTTGGATTGGGGCCCAGGCTGCGCCCCTTAACGAATCCGCAAAATTAACCATGGGCAAATTTCACTTTGTAACAAAACCTAATGCTGGCAGAGTTTAGCTTCGTTTTGAATGCTGCTGATTTCACTCTTCAAGGCCTTGACCAATTGGGAGAAATTGGCACAGGGCTCCGTTTAGCACTGCTCACAGAACTGTGCTCTGCGAGGATGTGACACAATGACCAGGAATGGGGAAAAGCGCTTTTTAATTATTTAAACATGTCCTCTTACCCAGTACCTCTGCCTAAGAGAACATAAGGGTCCAGGCTCTTATTTGCAGCAAAGGTACTGTGAAAAGGGCTACCAGAGATGAATACCATGCCCAGCACTCAAAGCCTGGAGGAGAAGGTCCTTTCAGGATGCTGTGAAACAGCGCGTTACTGAAGCGTTTCACTCACGAACCTGCTGCTCTGCGTCTCACAGCTGGGTTTTTTAGAGGTGCTGGATAACCAGAGCACTCCAAAAACCCTGAGTCACTGGCAGAGCACCCCAAGCTCCTCAGCCTCTGAGTGGTCTTCCCAGATTTCTGCAAACCTGGCCTCTTTGCCCAAATACTTTCTATATTTCTGGGCATTTCTGGTCTCTTGGGATGTTCTGAAGTTCTGCTGAGAGAAAGTTCCTTTAACAAGAGGCACAGCACACAGCTGAGAGCCTTCATGGCTTCCAGAGGGGTAGGAAAGGCACTTCCAAAGTGTCCAACACCAGCAATGTCTCAGAACCAAGCGACACCCGACAGACACCCAAGGAAAATCCCAAGTTCTTGCCAATTTACTTACCAGTGCTGCTGAGCTGCCCAGGAACAGCCTCTTCAGAGACCTTGCAAGGGCTGCTGAGGAGAATTGTCCTTGCTGCTGATGTACACAGCTGTTTTTTCCCACACCAGTTCTGCCATGGGGTCTCAGGTCAATGTGGGCTCTGCCATCCTGCCCCAGCGCTGCCCCAGAGTGCTCCTGCCAGCTGCAGGCAGTGGGGAGGTGAGCAGCCCCAGAGGTGGGAGGATTTGGAACAAGTACAGCAGCCTGCAGGAAAAAAACATGTGGGACTGAATCCAAAACTTGAGGAGGGTGGTCTGAACCCACCTTTGCTTTAAGCAGCCTGGAATTGAGCAAAGAATGGGGTTTTGCTAATGCTGAGGTGGCTGGCAGCAGAGAAACAAATTCTGGCAGGGGAGAATTTATCCTCTAAGCTTGTTATCCTGTCAAAAGAAGAAATGAGGTTAGTTGAGGCTCATTTGTTTGCAAGGAACTCCCGTCTCTCACTATTTATCACCGCATGTGATTACCAGCTGACTTAAACCAAGTGCATCAGAGTTACAGTGGCAGAGCATCACCTGTCCCCTGTCCCCCTCTGCACCTCCAGAGCCCCCAAAACACAGCCTCTCCAGCCTCCACCAAGGGCTGTGGAAGCACATGGCATCACTGGTCTTTTCACATGGGAAATGTTTGGTTGGGCCCATCAGTCTCAGGTTTAGCTCTGGGATGAGTGAACATCTCCTGCAGGACTGGGTCCTCTTCAGCATCCTCTCTGCTTCCCCAGAACCCAGGTTTCCAGCTTGTGCACACCAGAAGGAGCAGGGGGATTAGATGAATAATTACACCTTCAACTGCCTCTGGAAACAGAGGATATGGAGGACCCTGCACATCTCAGAGCTGAGCATCAGGTACATTCCCTGGCTGAGGAGAAGCCCACAGTTATGCTGTGTGGAAGAAAGATGCAACAAAACTCCTGCTCCAAAGGATGTGGGGGCACACAGTGAGGCAGCAATAAGCTTGGAGAGACTGGAACAAAATTCCCAAGAGTTTCTTGGTGGTAAGTGATGGGAGAGGATGGGAATATATTTAACAACTGGCTCAGCTAGATTTGTGGGCCTTCCCTGATGAGATGACACAATTATTTGACACATGTCACACCTACCACTTGACTCCAAGGCTGGCTCCAAGTCAGCTTTAGGGAGGACTATTGTAAGGCATTTGACATTCGGCTGTACAACACTCTGATTAAAAAATCAGCAGTACATAATATCAATAAACCACACGTTTACTACATTAAGAGCTGGCTGACAGATCTCAACAAGAAATAGTCAGTGGTGAATCATCTATGGATGGGAGTGTTCCAGGCAGGGTTCTTTGGGGAGCTGCTTGAGGCCTGACACTCTCCAGCATTTTCCTCGCTGGGAAGGAGATGCAAATCTCGGTGCTGTTACAGTGCATAAATGACAAAGAGATTCAAAGTGGTGAATAATGAGGAGCACAACCATGCAAAGCAGTCTCCCCAGTTCAGTGAGCAAAGCCCTCTTAAACGGCATTTTACTACAAGGAGTTGCTCCTGGAATATGAAATTCCAGGCGGAATCCAAGGGCGCTGTGACTTGGGAAAAGCAGAGGCTCTGGAAGGGGTTTTGGAGCTCATGGCAGCACATGAGCTAACTGCATAAAGATGTGGTGAGAGGTAATGGACATTCTTCCGGGAATAATGAGGAAGCAAGTCAAGTACACCTGTGATCCACGCTGGTAACATGAATCCCAGCCCACTGCCTCCAGTGTGGTAACAACACTCTGAGAGTATTGATGGAAGAAGAGGATATAGAAAGGAGCCAGATGATCTCAGGGGTCTGGGAGGAAAACCCCCCAAAGCTGTCCGGCAGGCACGTAAAGCACTCAAATTATTTTGTTTGTCAAAAAAGGAGATTGAGAGTTGATCTTAAAGGAAAGAAATAGCAGGTCAAGTTCTCAGTGAGGAGGAGGATCAGGAATAAAAGAAGAAAGGTACAAAGGTTGATAGGGAGGAGGACTTGGATATGGGCATTTCCAGTAAAAGATGGATGTGCTTTAACTGAGTGAAGGAGACAGTGAGACAAACTCCAAACTCAGAGGGAGATACCAGAATAAAACAAAGTGCTGGTAGCAGGGGTTTCTAAAGGATCTAGCAAGCAGGGCAGGAAGAGGAAATGTGGTACTAGAAGACTGGCATGTGATGGATACACAGACTAAGCCTTGCAGACCTCTTGAGGAGGGAAGGCCTAGATGGAAGGCAGAGATTAACAAAATTCAGAGGCAAGGTGGGTTTTACAACAAGGTGAGTCATGTTCTGCACAGATGGCACTGCTTTGGTGAAATAGATCCCTAGACAAAGGCATGGCAGCAGATCTCACCTGTTTGGACCCCACAGAAAATGCCTGATGGTGGAAAATTAGCAGCTAAGCCAGCAAAGCTGAGAATTAGTGTGAGCACTGGAAGATGAGTAGCAACCTGACAAGAAAGGGGCTGGTAGTGCGCAGTGTCGAAACGAGGATGGGATGAAACCCCCTTCAGTCTGCTGGCTTTCTTGTTCCTTGTTTTTTTAAACAAACTTAGCACAGAAAAAACCAGATGGATGCTAATGCAATATTTTGGTGACAAAGGGGAAATCACTGCCTATAGGGTGGAATAATGGAATACACAGGAAGAAATAGATCACTGTGAGGAGCCAGGCAACTAAAAACAAATAAGAGGCAACAGCCCAGAAGCTAAGGTCTGACAGCCAGGAACAAATAGCTTAAATTCCTCTCACTCACTAGAAGAATAACAGCTGGAACTGGAGATGGAAAAAAAGAGACTCAGGTTCTTTAGCAAGTTTTTCTCTGCTGGTTTCCTACCTGACTTAGTGCTGGGCTGGATGGGACTGCCTGACAAGCACAGGGTTTAGCCTTGCTCTTCAGAGCGAGGTTGTATCCCTTGCCATCTGTGGGCTGCCCAGCAGTCTCCCCAGTGACAGCTCTCCTCACAGGCTGTTCTCCTGAGGTCATGCTTACAGCACCAGGGTTCATATCCCAGGTTAAAATGAGTTGACTTTTCACTGAAGCCCTATAGAGCAGAAAGAGGGGTGAGACTAAGACACAGAGATACTCACTAGTCCTGGCAGTACAAAATGCAAAGGTAATGAGTTTTGTTGCCTTGATAAGCTCAGACAGCTCTGAACCCCTCCAAAGGAGACCCCAGGGTCCAGAGCACGAGGAACAGCACGTGCAGCAGAGGTGGCCAGCTGGGCATCTCTTGATGACTCCGTGTGGGAAGTAAGAGGAGTGGGGGTGCAGATGTCCACTGAGGCCAGAGGCAATGCATTTCTCCAGCATAGCAGGACTTTTTTATGAACATATTTGTCCTTAGTCTCACTCTGAGAAACAACAGATCCAATTATTGCTGAAGCTTCTGTTTAAAGGAAAAAAGATAAATCAGCCTGGGGCAGACACTTGGCATTGAAATGTTCAGCTGCAGTGCTTGGGGTCTGGCAGAACAATAAGCAGCTGAGACGAAGGCCTCAGTCAGCAGTGTCTGACTGGTGTTAATGGAGACCCAGACCTGCCCAGAGGAGCAGCTCAGTGCCACCAGGACTGTGTGGACACCACATGCCCAGAGGCTCACTGTCTCTTTCGTGCTCCTTTGTTGAAGCCAGAGCTTTCAGAGAGTCAGCACTGCCTTCTGCCAGAATAATGGCACTTCCAGCAACAGGGCTGGGAGGGGGCAGAGGTCTGGCATTGATTGGGAGGTAAGAGCTACTTATTGAATTAAGGCTGTATTTCCTAGAGTAGTTTGCTCCAGCAATCCCTGCCCATGAGCTAGCTCTCCATAATGGACCAGTCCTACAGCGAGGGCCTCCCACCAAGAACCTCTCAGCTCCACAGCCACCAGGATCTGAATTTCCAGAGTGTGACCTGTTCTGGGCAGGCTTCCCTGTTTTAGCTGGGACTTGAGAGCAGCACGGCAGAGCGTGCTGCCCCAGCACACCGAGGTCAAGGATGCCGCGCGCAGCTGTGGGAGAGCAGCGCTCTCATCCCCATCTCCTGGGCATGCAGGAGGTTTGGGAGAGCCAAGAGGTTGCTTGTGCATGCCCAGAGGCAGACATTTGCTCAGCAGGCTCTGCTGCTGGGGGCAGGAATGGCAGAGCCCTTTTGGGAAGATTTCCAAGGGAGGATGCTCTTTTGTTTCTTTAATAATCCAATGCGGTTGTGAGTCAGAGTCATGCCTGGTCTCCCTTGTGGGAGCTGGGCGGTCAAAGCTTGGAGATCAAGAGCTTCACTCAGCCAATGCTGTGTTTGGGGAGTTCTTCCTCTACTCAGCAGAAGTGGGAAAGGCAGGAGGGCAGTAGATGGCCAGAAACTCATCTGGATTGCTGCCTCCTGAGCCAAAGCCACCAGCCACATCCGCAACACAACGGGTGTCTCTACACGTGCTGCATCTGGATGAGGCAGGATGTCGAGGAGGTCAAGTGACACACAGGAGAAGCCAGCCCTGATGGTTGTTTTTGTTCCCCTTTTGGAAGCAAGTTCAAGACCTTTCCCTCCAAATCTAGCCTGCACAAGTGTGACAAACCTCCCTCTTTCACTCAAACTTGTGAAGAAAGAAGCGAAAACTCCGCCATACCAACAATAACACCTTGTTTTTGAAGAAATCAAAATAATTTGCCAGCTGAAGTTGCAATTTTCTGTGAATAAACACATTCTGCTTCCCTGCATCCTACCAAAGATCTGTTATGATCTACCCAGGATTTCTGATGTGAGGATTTGCAGACATGTTTCCCTGTTGAAAAGCAAACAAAAGTCATAGGTTCTGGCCACAGAGTTCCACGCTCTTATGAGCAGTGTATGCCTCAAGTCTCCAGGTTTTGAAAAAAATCAAGGTAAAACTTCAAAAACTCTATAAAAGCCAGGCTGTCAAGACTAGGTGGGTAGAAGAAGGAGGCTGAAGCCCTTAGGGAGAGAGGAAGAGAAGTAGAGCATTCCAGTTCCCCTCCCAGATGGAGAGAAGTGGAGCAAAGACCAGGAGGTGTGGGTAGGTGATGAGGATCTGACATCAGCCCAAGTCCTCTCCACTTCAGCTGTACAACAAATAATGCACCAGCAAATCAGGGCTGCCCAAAACATCAGCACAAGGCTTGCTGCCAGCAGTGGGACAGGCCAGCTGTGCCAGCTCCTTGCCTCTCTCCTTGGAAGGACATGGAAGAGGACAAGGACAGCCCTGGAGAAAGCACAGGCAGGAGCAGCTGTTCAAATGTGTGCTTTGATATTGTGTCACCAAGGAGCTGTCTGCCTCCAAGCCCTGGGTTTGCTGTCAGGAATGCCCTGGGGAGGAAGGTAGCCAGACCCTGTCCAGATGTCCTGAGGCACAGGGCAGGTGAGAATGTTGCCAAGTCATGACAGGGTGTTAATTAAAAACAGTAATAAAGGTAGCAGCATTAACACCCACTGCTGGGAGCGGATGGCATCACTGCTCTCATGGGACAGCTCCCACAGTCCACCCACAATGTTCCCATCTGAGCAGAGGGACAGGTAATGTCCATGCTAAAGGTGTGCATGAGAGATCCACAGAGGTGTCACAGCCAGCAGGGCTGCCAATTCTCCACGTTTCCTAAGACCTTTCATACAAGCCATAATTCACCTCTGTAACCTGACCCTGAAAACTGTTGTTCCTGCTCTTGCAGGTTTCTGTGCCAGACTTGCTTCCTGTTCCTTCTGGACCACACATGATGGAGTAAGAGTTCAGGGCTGAAAACCTGTGCTCAAACCAAGCATTTGTGCTGCAGCCCTGTTTCTCCATGCAGGGGTAATATTTATGTCCCTTTGTGAAACCCTCTAGAAGAAGTAGTGCTGCACAGGACTGAGACATTAAAATAAACGGGCAAGGAGAACAGTAAACTAGCCTGGAGAAATGATGACATTCCCAAGTGCTCATTCAGACAAAGGAACACCTCCTGCCAACAGCTAGCACCTTTTCCCAGCTGAGGGATGTGCCAACCAGCTGGGCGGCTGCACAGACCAAAACCGAGGCAGATGCTCCAGCTGTGGGCTCCAGGGACCGCCTGCATGTGCCCAGTGCAAGAGTGGCTGGCTATTTTGGGGAGATGCACAGCTTCCCTTGCAGGGTGACCATCACTGTGGGCCAGCCAGGCGCTGCAGCAGCAGGCTGTGTGCACAGACATGCAGAACCTGCTCTCTCCAGCTCTGGGTGATCATCCTGGGCTCCTCGGTACCTCCACAGGCCGGCTTCTCCCAGCATGGATGCTGTCACAGCATCATCTGTTTCCCCACTGAAGTGGACAGCAGCTGCATGGCTCTGATGTGACAGCTCCTGGACTTGCTTCCCCGCAGAGCTGAGCTGGGAATGAGGTGTAGGGAGCCCCACAACACCAGGGGCTGGTGAAATGCTTGGTGCTGTGGGAGCAGCTGCTTTATTAATAAGGGAGTGAGCTGCTCCAAGCCTGGCTGCATCACATGGACACCCCTCACACTCCCCCCTGCAGAAACAGCTGCCAGTGCATCCCCTCGCCATGTCATTGTCCTCCTCTTCTCTGGGCCCATGGCAGCCCACAAAGAATCTGTCAGACAGCTGGGGCAAGTCCCTGCTTCAACCCATTACTCATTTTCCCATCAAAACCAAGAGGACCAGCTTGGTAACTGGAGACCCCAAGTTTCCCAGTGCACATTGGTCTTCCATGCAATCTGCCCTGCTCTTTCTCACAGGGATGGAGGCCCCATGTCCAGCCCATTTGGATCAACTCATCTCTCACGAGGTGCTTGGTGGTGCAGCCAGCAGCCTCCAGGTGCCCCTCTGGCAGTGGGGCAGCTCCCCACGGCTTTCATCAGGCAGACCCTGCTGGAGATGCAGGGACCTGCTGTCCCCAGAGCCTTCCAGCATGGATGTGCCTCGCTGCTCAGCTCAGCTGTGCGCCCTCGAGATCAGGGAGCAGCAGGTTCCCACTGCTCTTATCCCCGCACGGCTCCAGCACCAGGACCCTCCACAACCCTCCCTGACAAAGAAACACAGCTCTTGGCAGGCCCTTGTTATTTCAGCTAAGGCTCATCAACCATCCTTCTGTCACTAAATGCCTTATTATGTGCAATTAATGGACTGACTGAGAGCAGCTACAAAGTCGTTCTCCCCGTGAACCCAGGGAGGCAGCTGGGTTACTTCTAGTGACTTTCCAGCGCTGCCAGCTTCATTACTAAATGCAGCTGTGCAAAGGCAGAGAGAGAGGGAAGATGAAGGGAATGAGAGAGCTCAAATCCAGCAGCCCTGCCTTTCAAACAGTGGCAAAGAGCTTCCTGCCATCCCCGGGGCCAGCACGTCCCTTTGAGGGGAACTCGAACGCTGGTCACCATCCGCAATTACTCCGAGGCAGCGGCTGCCTCCAGCCCTGCCCCACGCAGATAGGTCTTTACCGCGGTCTTTAACTTTTTTTCATTATTATTAATAATACAACAAGAGGAAAGGGAGATAAGAGCAAACTGACAGTGTAGGCTGAAACAGCTAATTTGACTGTAGCCAAACTGCACTCAGATGTGCAAAGCAAGAGAATAATTTCCACTCTCTGATCTCTCAAAGATCATCCTCTTAGATGTCACGATTACATTTGAAAACAGTCTGATGGTACTTGAAGTCGGTTTCCCTTGACAATTAACCTATATGTGCACACCCTTCATGACTTCTTGCTGCAGTAACAGATATGTGTTTTGAACCACTACTACAGCCCCCACACCCATGGCAGCAAAAACAAAAAAACAGCAAAAACCAGGTAGCAGAGGGCTCCTAAGCCAGTCCCAGACAAAAGGACACTGGTCTCATCGGAGCGTGGCACTGAATTAATCTGCCTTTAGTAATGCCTTGTTACCAAAAATAAGAGAGTTACAGCTGGCATTTATGCAATCAATTCTTCCACTGTGCTAAGGCAGTTCCCAAGGACTGAGTGATAAGGAATTTGATGTAGCTTATTTAAAACAAAAACAAAACAAAACAAAAAAAAAATGAGGCAAAAATCAGCATTTAATGAATTTCACATCACTCTGCCTTATTTGCTTTGTGCAGAAGCTATGGTGCCCTTTTACCAAAGGGTATTTGATTTTTTTAGGGTTTTTTGAGGATTGGAAGAGCAAAAGAAGTAGATACTTAAATTCTGGGGCCAAACTCATCACTGAGTGAAATGGGCCTAAGCCCTCTGAGGCAAAGGGCGAGGCAATTGCTTAGATTAATCCTAATGACCCAAGCCAAAGCTCATGGACAAACCCTTGCAGGTTTTTCAGCTCCAAGAAAACGTAGCCTAAGCAGCTGTTACACTTTGGAAAGCAAAATGAAACCCCAAGGATTTGCCTTAAAACAAATTGCATCCACCCTAAGAGCAAAACACCCTACTTTGAATGCTAAGAGAGGACTGACCAGCCTGTCATGGTTACAGCTCTGAGGAACACAATCAGGTCTTCTCTGCTCTGCTGAGCTTAGAGGAAAGACTGCAAAGTAGGGAAAGCCCCTTCTAAAAACCCTTATTGAAGCCTGACGGGAGTTAGGATGGCAAAAATGGGTTGTTACAGTAAAAGTTTCTAACAAAATCAAATAATGGAAACTTTTCTTAGAGAGGAAAGAGATTTCATGAGACGAGGAGCCCTGCAGCCGCACTTCTACTCCAGCATCAGGTGATGAGAAGCGCCAGCTGCACTGGTGGGAAGCTGCAGCCTTCTTGCTCCTTCCCTCTCCCTGTACACCCGGGAAATCCTCTCCTGTTTATGGAAATGAGGAGAGGAACCACCAATGAACCACAGGCAACCACTGAAGGAAAATGACGGGACAAACAGGAGGTGTTAATGGTAATTACGCCGTCAAGGCGCTCTCGTGCCCGAGTGCACAGGGCTCTCCAGCACTGTGCTCCCAGGTGTGCTCACAGTAATTCTGGAATGATCCAGGGCAGGAGCTGTATGCCTGCAAGGCAGTTTTATAGCCATAGCCCTCTTCTCCCTCCTCCACCTAGAGTTTACCTTTCCTCATCAGAGAGGACTTTTCACAGCACCAGCTAAAAGAGCGGCAGAGGGGCTTTCTGCACATGTAACCCAAAGGAAAGACATGAGATGCTGTTTTCCACTTCAGCCACGATGTCTTTTTAATCCCATGCAAGCTGGGAGCATCTTCAAGGCTTTGTTGTTTCTTTAGCAGAGAGGGAAGAGCTAAAGTTTGAATATGAACACTGAAAACATTTCTTTGAACCGGCGAGATTTACCGATGTGCACATGGCTCCCAATACAGACGCACGCTTGGGAAAAAAAAATAGAAAGAAAGAAAACACATCTATTCCCCCACTGGTTTCTGTCACCATCTGATTCCACTGCACTGCAGTTTTACCAGGAAAATTATTGGGGGAAAGGGAGTTAGACAACATTTCCCTGACAGCAGCTTGTCAACTGGCTCTTTGAGTGTCAGGGAAAAGAGCTGCATCTCACTTCTTTAAAGTGCCATTCTGTCACACCAGAAAGGGAATACACACTTCAGGCTTCCCCAGGGCCACGTGCTCATCCCCCCTTCTCCCTCACCAGAGCCAGCACAAGAGGCACACCCATGGTTTGTGTCCCCCCAGCCCCACTGCTGCCCAGCCCCAACCCACAGCTCACCACCATCTGTGGCCAGGCTGCTGCATCTCTTCAAGGGATGGAGGAACAGGCAGAGGTGCTTGGGACTATTATTGCTTGCAAGGCAGGATGTGGTTTTGCCTTCCCGAGTGGATTGGCCCTGCCTGGCACAGAGGGAAAATCAGAGTAGATTCCCTGACATCCCACCTCCACCTGACAGCACTTAGCATAATATATATGGGGAGAACAGGAAGGTTCCTGTTGGGAACAGCAGCTTGAGGTTCCCTCACTGCAAGAGGCACTCGATCCCTGACAGTCTTTGGGATGACTCAGCACAGCCCTTTTTGTGCCAGGTCATAGGCAGGAGGCTCCATCTATCTTAGCTGGAGCTCCAGCACTGACTCCAGCCTGTGATTCTCTGAGCTGATAGCTCCAGGGAGACTGAGTTTTTCAAATCCCAGGCTGACACTGTACAAAACCCACCCCCCCCAGTTTATTCTACCCCACATTATCTGAACAGGGTTGTGGCTGTTCCAGCAGACACCGATATTATTGGAGCACAACAAACCCTCCGCTGCTGAGCCATTGCCTTTGAGCCCAAAGAGCAAGTCCCTCCAGACAGCTCCATTTCAGAAGGAGATACCTTCTGGACTGAAAATAACCTTATTTTTCAAGCCTCTGCCTTCTAAAGATGAAATACCCCAGGTCAAGAGCAGGCATTTCTGGAAGTGTAGGTTTCACACCAGGAGAGGGAAGGATGCAGTTCACAGCTGCGATCAGGTTATCTCCCATGATGTTTCCTTGGCAACCACAAAGCTCAATGTCTGGGTGACATTTGCAAAGTGTAATAGTTTTTGAAAGCCAAAATATACATATTTTGTCAGTTAGTGTTGTGTTTCCCTTGAGACAGGCCAAAGGATCAAACAGAAATTCCATGGAGAGCTGATTAGTCGCCGTGTAAATAGGGCAGACAAGCAGCTCAACAACATGCCCCAGCACCTGGGGGCTGGCAGGCACTGTGTTTCCATGCTGCTCACACACTCAGCCACCATTTACTGAGGACCTCCAGGTATCATTTAAAAAGTGCAATTAAGGGGAACAAAATACATCCAGGATGTGCTTGGGAACTGCTGTACAAACACCAGGCTAGAAAGGCAGGAAGGGTGCGAGATGGAGAGGGGGAGAGAAGAGGGGAGAGAGAACATTTGCCTGCAGTGATGGAGTGAGTGAGCAGCAGTTTCTTGGTTAGGACTTGGTAGGTTTCTTCATCTTCTCCCACCCTGCAGTCAGCCCAACTAGTTAATATCATGGTTTTCACCAAAACAGTCTAATCCTCACCCTGGGTGCTCTTGTAGGACCACACAGCCTTTATCTTGGGCTGTTCTATCATACCTTGGGTTACAGCTGTCACGGGAGGTGGCAGAACAAGAGCACAAGTCCAGTTATGTTCCCACCCCTTCCATTGCTGCAAGGGATTCAGTGAGTTATAGCAAAGACATTTCTTTTCCTTTTTCTTCCTTCTCCTAGTCGTTCTGCTGGGATCATGTGGAAGTCAGCAGCTCCACGTGGTTTCTAACTTGTTTATAAAGGCACTAGGAGCAACCATTCTTTGGGTCTTCTGCATCCAGGCTAGGTCAGCTTTTCTTCACATGATCATTTCTCTGTGTTTTTATGCCCCATATTCCACTGGAGCTGCTGCCCTTCAAAAATTATTTTGCAGTACAAAGTTTCCCATCTACTTCTGAAGAGCGGCAGGTGTGTGAAGAATCGCCCTCCAGGTGATGCTGCCCACAGCCTAATAACAGGGTTACTCATTTCTTCTCAGAGGAGGTTCTGAGGTGTGAGTTGTAGCTTTCAGGACAAGAAGGTTTTGTGAAAACAAACTTCTGGTGGTGGCTACATCAAGGGCAAGAAACTCAAAGCTCTCCAAAGCCAGTGTGGGCAGAAGTTGGCTGCAGCAACCTAAACATCTGAGCATGTGTTTCTTTCCCCTCCCTTCCCTGCCCCTCTTGCTTGGCATGTTTTTGCTTTGGAAGATCTGTGAACAGGAGCTCCCAAATGCCCAACAACCTGATCAGGTGTTGTTCTGCCCCACAAACATTTGCCTCTGGGAGGATAAACAAGCCCACGTCTGGCTCCACACTTCAAGCCGCTGTCTCGTTGTTCTGGGTGAGACTGGGAGATGCTGAGGATGTGCAGATAAGGGATGCTGTGCTCACCTGGCTGCTTGGCTTTGAGGAACTTTGCTCAACAGCAAAGTGCAGACCACCCTCCTCCCCATGGATACACGGGGGTTGCATTGCAGAGTGGCGGGCGTGACGCCAGGGCTGCGCAGCTCCCGGTGCCTGCCACAGGAAAAAGCAAAGCAGATGGTGCTGGCTTCCTCCTGGGCTCGTGCCTCAGGTGCCAGCCAGGCAGTCTGGGGAGGACAGCGGTGCCTCTGGAGAAGGGCAGTGCCCAGGTGCACGGGAGAGGCTGTGCTGCCCCTTTAAGGCAGTTTTGCTGCTGTGGAAATATTTATAGGGAGGCTCATCACCATGGTATCTGAGCACTACTGACTAATGGGGCGGATGGAATGTGCCTGCTTGTATTTGTTATTAATTTCTTTAAGGGTGGCTTTTCTGACATTCTGGTTTTGTTCTCTGCTTCAATGTGGATGTAGTGCTTGTGTGTATAGAACCTTTCACAGGGGTGTCCCTTGAAGGCACCATGGAAGAGATGAGTGTTGGGAGCGAGGATAATTAAAGGAATCCTGTCAGCCAGTTCCATCCCCTAGGTTTCGAGGTGGTTTAAAAAGGGAAGGAGAAAGGGAGGCAGGGATGTCATTACAGCCATCAAGAATTAAATTGTTCTTAGCATTTAAAAATAGGAATTCAATGAAATGAGGTAAGTCATCATTTTTCTCCACTTCTGGGATGAAAGAAAGTGGCATTGCAAAGGCATTGACCATTTGGATCAAAAGGAGCATAGATGGGAATCAGCAGTTCTATCAGCCAGGATGGGGGTTGCTTTCAAAGTGTATGGCTTCAACATGGTAGGAGTTTTTGGGGTTTTTTTGGGGATTTTTTTTGTTTGTTTTTTTTTTTTTAGCTAAAAAAAAAAAATTATATTGGCAGTGGTCCTGGAGTAATAAACCCCGATGAAAAAACAGAGTCAAAACTATGACTTTTCTTTGAATAGACAATTTTGCTGGCACTAACTGTGTAGAGCTGAATACTTTTGTTAGCCCCTTGGCCAGATCTGGCCAGCTGGCAGCTCCCTTTTGCCAAGGAAGCCTTTTGTGAAGACAAAAAAAAGCACATTGCAAAAGGGAAGTGATGTAGAGCAAATCCTTGCTGCAAGATTGCAGTCACAGAGAAGTATTTTATGGTTTTGGCCTTTCCATAAAGGGACTGCTAGAAAAGGCTCTCGATAGGCATCTGTGTTCTGGGCTATTTTGTGTGATGGTCCCCGAGGGCTGTTCCACTAAGGGCCTGGATCAAAGCATCCCAGCTATGTCCACAGTTCTGGTCTTTCCAGCTTTTCCCAAACACATCCACACTGCCCCTCTCAGTCCTGCCATGACCCTGACTCATCCACACCACACACATTTCTGGATGCCATGTGACTGTCACTGGACTGACAGTGCTCCCATCAAGAAGCAATGGAGTAGGAAATCCACGGGATTGCCCCAGAATTTTGACATATTCTATCTGCAGTAGGGCACAGTAGGCAACAGAGAGGCAAATGCCTGCTGCCCTAAGCTTGCTTGAAAGCTTCAGGGTTGGAGCACAAACCCCATGCTGTTCCTGGTGAATGATGGAGGGGTGAGGCAGCTTCTTTCCAGAGTGCCTGCCCTCTTCCTTGCCCCGAGTCAGCAGATCTCACAAGTCTCCAGTGCTGACAGGAGCCCACATTCTGCAAGCCTCACTCCCTTTGGGCTTGTCTCTCCTGGTGAGAAAACAAGGGGGCCAAGCACCCAGCAGTTCAGGGATGGAATAGCCTGTGTGAGTATGTGCCCTGCAGCAGAGGGCAGCTCGTTCCACTCCATCCCTGAACTGCCTAAACCCCCAGCTCTGCTCGTTTCTTCCTCTGCCTGTGAGCACAGGCCTGACTCTGGCTTTCCTTTACTTTGCAGGTGCTATCAAAGTCACAAACTTATCAGATCCCTGGGAAATGCCAAGCAATTCCACCTTACTGCAACTGTGGGAGACCTGCAGATTTGCCTCTGCTCAGAGCCATCTTCCAAGCTCTCCATAATGGAGTCTTTAATGTTGTGTCTGAAAGGTGCAGGAAAGTCAGTCCAGATTGTGAGAAAAGCCTGACAAGTCTCTTGCTGAGCCATGTGAACGTCCACGCACTCCCTTAGCTTTTAACAGCAGAAATCAGATCCTGAAATAGACTGGATGAACGTAATCCATCATTTTCACAGGTCTACCTAAGCCACAGGACTCCTCACACAAATCTTTGGAGAGGTCAGGCTGCTGCCAGAGACAAAAACTGCCTTGCAGAAGGGTACAGATCAGGAAATTTGGATACAATGGCACACCTGCGGCGCCGGCACTTTTGGAAGAATCCAGCATGGTCTCCTTGCCCTGGAACAGCCGTGTCCAGGGCTCCTGCTTACAGCACAGAGCTGAAGCATGCCCTCAGCTCCTCACTGCCCACCTGCTGCCAGCAGGACCCCTCGGGAAGAGCTCCAGGACAGCTCGCTGACTGGGATGTGGCAGACGGCTTGCAGAAGCAGTGACAGCTGAGAGCATTTGAGGTGGGAAACCAGTAGGTGAACCCGGATTACCCCATCCTTCCCTGGCTCCTCAGCACGCCTGACGTGCAGTGAAGCAGCTGAAATGAGAGGAGACAGCTCTGACCTGGAGCAGCCGAGGAACACGTGGGCACAGGGGAGGCTGCCAGATCACAGCTGCTGGCACTGCGGGCAGTGCCCAAGCCAGAGTGACCACAGAGTGACCACAGAGTGACCACAGAGTGACCTGCTGCCCAGTGCCAGGGGCTGAACCCTGCATGGGCGGGCACCAAGGGGTTTCTTCCATCTCCAGTGTCATCACAAAGGCTGACACTCATAGCTTCAGGACACAGGAGGCTGATGAAGGTCTCTGTCCCAGCAGAGGTGTTGGGGTGATTTCCATGCTCCTTGGACCAGGGATTATATCCCACATTTTTGCCCTGTGAGAAGTCATCATTAGTGCTCAGTGGTCTGATCCTCCACCAGCTCCTTCTTGTGTGTTACCCTTGCTCTTATCTTTATAATCCTCAGCTGCTGGGCTTCACCAGTTATAGCTTGATTGTGAGCCCTGCAAGGCTCAAAATCGTTTTAACTATTTCTTCCCGACAGAAAGCTCATTTTAAGGTGCCTGTGTGACAGTGCTAAAGGTATTCAATCTCTCCTACAAGGCACACAGCCTCTCCTGTCCTCTTAGCTTGGCTCCCCCAGTACTTCCAGACTCCTTTTCCACTCTCTGTCCTCTTAATTTGGTTTAATCTTCAGGCCTACAGTCCTCCTTTCCCTCACTTTCCCACCCTGCCAGTTGCCTACACCCCAGATCTGCACCAGGAGCAGCTCCTGCCCCTCCCAGCAGCCACAGCCTCAGAGAGAGAGCAGGGCTGAGACTGAGGGTCCTGCCAGCCCTGGGGGATGACAGCAGGCAGACCCACCAGCCCCAGAGAGAAAGCCTGCCACCTTTTCTCCCAGCTCCCTGCTGAGCCCCTGCCTCCCTGTCCCCTCTTGCTCGGGGGCCAGGGGGGTAGGCAGTGGTGCTGCCACAGGGGGCTGAGGTCTCTGTCTCCATCTAATCAAATCCATGTTTTCTTTTCTATCACACAATCCTCTCAGGAGCTCATAACCTGGGAAGGGCTGCATTCCTTAGGCAGATGGGTTATTCCACTCGGAGAGGGTGGGGGAGGCAATAAAATTCCATTTTGCAGCAGCTATTCTAATGCAGCAGGTTATTGGTAAAATATTTTTGGATTTGTTTAGTTGTTTCCCCAAACATCTTGAAGTGGTGGTTCAAGATGATGTTCTGAAAGAGAGAGTCATCCAAAGAATGCAAACAAAACGTTATTTTAAAACCCAGATGTCTGTTTTTCTTCATTCCAAATTTTTCATTTTGTCACCAAGCAGAAAAAAAATAACCCACAGATTTTCACACAGCCTTATTCTGTGAAAGGTAAGGTATCAACAGGAACAAGAAAATTCTGTGCAACTCACATTCTCACCGTAGTGCAGTTGTTTCTAAAAGCACCCGGGACAGATTAAACATATGAATGCTCACAGCACCTCAAACTAGGAATGCAATTAGTAATTGATTTATGTCTTCTGCTAGCAGGGCAAAAGCAACTTAAGCAGCAAAATAAAGCAGATTCTGTTTTCTAGCTTTGCTGTCTGCTCTTCTTCAAACACACTAGCAAAATCTAATAGCAGGGAATTAAAACATTCTCATGTTCATTAAAATAATAATTTTCTTACCATTTGTTACATGTAATTTCACAATGCTTTTGGTCCAGCCACACAGAGAGGGGACACTGATGATCCCACTACTGCTTTTATTGGGAATGACATCTTGGTTGGCTCTGCTTCCCATCCTCTTACCTTGTTTGGTGAGAGAAAAGTCCCTCCACAGCAACATGTGCCCCAAATCACTTTGAATACCTGGGTATGGACTTCTCCTATTCCTCCCAAGGTCTGAGGCAATACCTAGAGTTTAGTGCCCATGAGGAAGAAAAGAGGAGGTGCCACGCTAACCAATACACACTAACCTGACAACATTTTGTATTGTTAAAAGCATGAAAATGTTTCCACCACCCTTTTTCAAACCTCTTCCTAAAGCACCCACTACTATGCACAGATTTTGCCTGCACAAGCATACCCTCCTGAATAGGAGAGACTTACTTACAGAAGGACAATTGCTGTGTGGATGTGATTTGAATTCCTCTGCTGCCAATCATCACAGGCAAAACAACAGGAATAGCATTTGCGTATTGACATCGGGGATTTTGCAGCATAATGCATAATTCAGCCGGCGAGGTGGGTGATATTTCCCTCCTGACACTGCTAATTCTCACCAGCAAGACTCACCTTCCCACCCTGTGATTTGCTTTTAGCTGCTGCTTCCATCAGACTGTCCAGGAGGACACAAAGAATGTATTAAAGAGCTTACAGTTAAATCAGATCCCGCAGAAACAGGCGCGCCGTGAACTCCCCCCCGCCCCAAACGTGAGTTTCATAGGAGGGAATGGTATTTATTAGGATTTTTCACATTTACTGCTCCCCATTAGGAACCCCTTTAGGTTTTTTTGAAGCTGCTCAGCATTTTTAGGGGGGGTTTAAATCCCAGCAGACCAGCAGGAGCTCTGGCAATTCAGTGGTCCCCCCCTTTAAAGCATTTGCCTGATAACAGGGAAGGATGTTTGCTCAGAAGACCTGGGAGCCCACCCTGGTGTGAGCTCTCCTAAAAGGAGAGTTCATCTGTCTCCTCTGCTTTGTTTGCCCAGCTCCAGAGATCAGTTATCAAAAGTGGTTTCTTTGCCATGGGAGGAGGGAGAGGAGGAAAGGAGGAGGAGGGAAATCAATATGGATATCATTTGTCAAAACATTTGGCCAGCTGATGCTGTCTGAAGCACCTGAGAATGCGGGCAGGCTATTGAAAGGTGTAGTTTTGCAGGACTTGATGATTTCAGCCTGAATAAGACACAACTGTGAAATGTGGCAAACCACAAGCTTGTGCCTAGGCGAGCACAACCCTTCCCAGATGGGCGACGTTCTTCCTCAGCAACCTCGCTGGCACCCAGAGCACACAAGAAATCCAAGAGAAATTTGCCTGACAAGCCTCAGGCTCCACCAAAACACGAAGGTAAGAGGCATGGGGTGCCCTTTTGTAATGGAATGCCACCAGTAATACCTGTCTTGCCCTCTGCTTCCCACCAGCCAAGGCTCAGAGGCATTGGGGTGCATCACCCTTGTATCTGCAGCTATCTCTGCTTGCAGGGGATGTGGGGAGGGCAGGTGCCCACTCCATCCCTCAGTTATCACTTGCTCCTGATGCTTTGTCTTCACTCTGGCTGCCAGAAGCTTCATGCAAGGCCAAGTGCCACCAGCTGTGTGGGGTTTGTCCCCAAGGCCTGTGAGGAACAAGGTCTCCTCCTCTCCCCCCTCACCTTCACCGTGCCTGCCCTGTGCAGCTCGGCTCTGCCCCTCTGGTTTAGGGGAGCCAGCCCATGCTCTGCCTGCCTCAGTCACCAGGTAGCATCTTGTGGCTGACATGAGCAATAAGAGCCCAGCCTGAAAGCTGGTGCATTATAAATGATTTATTGGCCTAATAAAGAGCCTCAAATTATCCGCCGCCTCCTTCCTTTCTCCCCTCGCCCCAAGGACCGATACAGCTACCGTGCAAACATTTCCTACCTCGCATTATGTAATGTCACAGAGAAGAAAAACAAGTATACAGCCCCCCAGAGAGCCCCATGGCTGGCAGCCCCCCCGTCCCCAGCACAGCCTCTGCACAGGCATCGCTGCCAGGCAGATGGGGCAGGAACCAAGCGCTCCACGCTCCGTCACAGGATCCCTTTTGCTGCTCTTCCCTTCTCATCCATGGTGCCCCTTGCCTCCAGCATCCCAGAGAAAATAGGAGTGACCTGCCCTCTTCCCACAGCCTCGCCGTTCCCTCCTGGCTGCCAAGAGCCAGGGGGATTCTCTCCTGCCTGATCCCTGCCTCTCTACCCCACACAGAGATGGGGCTCTTGGGGTCGAGGGTTTGTAGCCAACACAAACTGGGCTGCACTGGAGGGGTGGCCAGGCTGGCAGGTGGAAGGCCTCATTCATTTTAGGATTTTACCCCACTGGTAGCTCACCCAGCCTCCCCCTCACCATCCTCATCTCCAATCCATATACTACTGCTCCATCGCCATCCTTTTTCCAGCAGTCGATACAAATCTGCAGTTGATAAAGTCTGGGAGCTTGTTATCCGCTGTTACACATGTAGATTTTTTGTTCAGCTCCTCAGGGACCTTCCCTCCTCCCCGGCTAGCCTCACCTCCCACATGCCCTCATGCCAATTGCTCCAGGAAGGGCCTTTCCTTGGGACATGGAGCTGTGTGAGCCACGCTATGTGCTGAGAGCACTCAGGGTCTTTCCTGCCCCGTAGTTCAAGCCCACAAGTCCTTCCAGCTGACTTGAACAGGTTGCAGCTTCTCACGATACACAGAGCAGGAATAATAAATTAACCCACTTTAGATGGCTTGCAGGCCTTAACAAGTAAATGTTGCTGAAAGGCTGGCGGAGTCTCGGAAAGCGGCACTGTGAAACAGCGGAGAATTATCATCATCATCATCATCTGCTATTACCCTGAAGATCATGAGGTCAGGTGAGGTGAACTGAAGACAACAAAACAGTCTTAAATATTCAACATCAAATTATTTGGAGTGTGGCAAAGGAGAGGGAAAAAACCCCAAAAGGATAAAGAAAAGGTAGGGCTAAGTTGTCCTTCCAGGCACTTTAGCTTCAGCGTGTGACAGGAGCCCCACGACTGCGAGGCTGCCTGCTCCTCTCTGCATTTCGCAGCGAGCACAGGAGCTCTCCTGGGCATCCCACAGCCTCCATAACTCCCAGCAGGACCCTCACTAGGCTTGACAGATTTCCAGGCACAAAGATGTACCTGAGCCCACAAGGTCTCCACAAGTTGTGCTTCTCTGGTGGGATCAAAAATTGCTGCTCACCAAACAGAAAAAACAGAACTGGGGGGCGATGCAAAGATGTGGGAACGGAGTGGCACCTATGTAGGGCCTGAACTGTTTGGCCAAGGTAAATAAGAGAACAAAAATTCTGGGAATGATGTTATAAAAGGTGTATTTTGAGTACTTGCATTCCCTGCATGGCTGACCTATTTAACAGAGGGACTTTAGCCCCTAGGAAGAATTAAATAATAAAGTCAGGAAAATTAGGAAAGGCCCATAGGGACTGAAGAGCCCCAAGGTCTTTGCTGCTCTGTGAGCTCTGTGGGTGCTCAGGCAGCCCTGGGCTACCACACTGAACCATCCAAGCAGCTGACAGTCTTCTCTTACCTTGTCCCAAAGGCACAGCTACACCTCAGCCTGTGCTGGAGCCAAGCACAGTAAGCAGAGTTGCCCTTAGGGAGGAGACATCGTCAAAGAGGAGACTTCAAAGCCTTTTCCCCAGTGCCTCTAGCCCTCCCAGCCCTCCACATCTTGATTACGCTTGGCTGGTGCAGGGGCACCTTGTTTCCAGAGTCTTGGTAACAGCAGGTCTCTGAGGAGAGTTTGCTTGTGTGTTTTCCCCATTTAAATGGGCAGATGGTTGAGATATATTTTACCACCACGCTACTTCATGGCTCCTGATGGCACTGATAGGTCCCAGGACTGAAATCCCCAGCTTGGGGGCAAGAGAAAGCCTCAAGTGAAGCCGTGACTGGGCATCTGGGGCTGCTCTCCCTGCCTTCCCAGACATCCAGCCTGAACCTGCCACCACACCACCCCAGTGCCTTGGCCCTGCCGTGTGGTTGCTCCAAATGAGATGTCTCCTTTGTGATTTATCTAAGTGAGCTTCACACTCAAACTGATTTCAGACTTGGTGGGTTCCATTTAACTGTATACAGTGAAATACAGAGGAAACCTACTTGCCTTTGCTGGGAGGCCTTGATGTGTGGGTTTGGGTGCCGGTGGAAGGAAATACAATTTGATTTTCTAGCTCCCCCCTATCCACTCCCCAAGTTCCTTTTCAGGGGGGATAAACGCATCCACACAATTTCCAAAAAACTCTCCCCTGGGTATCTGAGACAAGAGGGACTCCAGGGAAGTGCCAACTCCTACAGCTCACGTGTGGTATTTTCAGACACGCTCGCTGGTGCTTTGTGCCTTGTTGTCCCTCACACTGGAGAAAACTTCCCATAAACATCTGAAAAACTGCCTCGCCCTCCTCCTCTAAACCCCTACTAGAGCCCAGCTGAGGGCTGCAGAACACTTCACAAGCCCCAGGCTGCTGCTGTGCCCAGGCTCCCACACACCCTGGTGAGCACTGCAGTCCCCTTGCCCTCTTGTGCTGCTCCTCCTCTGCCTGGAGCCCTCTCCTACCTCCCCAACACACTGCGAGGGCACCGTGTGGCAGAAACACCTCAGACTTGGAGTACCTTACAGAAAAAACCCAGTTTCACGTTCTGAAACACAAATGGGCTCAAAGGCAAAGAAGCTGGGCCTGGATGTAGCTATTCCAGCAGGGAGTCTGGGCTCCTCCATTTGCTTGGGAAGCATTTGAGCAGGCTATAGCCCGGAGACTGAAGGTTTGCCTGAGGACACTTTAACCCTCTCAACACCTTCCTTCCCTAAGCAATTCCTATCACTCTCTGACACTACACCACAGCCACTGCAGGATAATGGTTCAGTGGGCTCCTGGCTGCCCATTTGCATCCTCTCTTAAGTGGATGCAAAACAAAAAAGCAGGAAGGAGAAGTCTGGTTATTAATAATTGCCTGTGCCTGCTTGCTCCCTTCTGCTGCTCTCCACTGGGTAGGTGGAAGAAGGCTGGCCAAAGCTGTAGCAGTAGATTTCAGTGGCCAAAGGGCAAAATTTTAGAGTGCTAATTTCTCTTAATCTAACCATTTATCTCAAGGAGAGAAACTCCTATGGGAAGCACCCAGACACCAGAGCATGATTTCTTATTACTTTATATTTGACAGCCAAGACAGAGTAACGGCTAAATGCAACAGAAATAAGTAGAATATAACAATGCTACCAAATAAAAACACCTCTGTTCACTCATGAGCTCAGTGTGAAGGGCTGGGTGTGAAGAGCACGGGATCAGGGTGACTCCAGGGAAGAAAAGGCATCACAGAGGGATGCTTCCAGTGACAGCCATGAACTCCTGCGAATACGTGGGAGGTGGCTCTTGCAGCACCTCTAGCCTCAGTCAGCTGCTGCACTGAACTTCCTCCTGCAGGAGCAACCAGCCCAACAAAGAGCCCAAGGTATGGCAGCAGCGCTTGTGCAAAGCCCAGGGACAGCCTGGGTGTGCAGCATGGGTCACAGCACTGCAGCTCCTGTGCCAGTCTGCCCACTGACTCCAGCCTTCACATTGCTCATGAAGAGCTGGCTGTCCAAAAAATACCCCCCACACTGTCCCCAGAATCCCCTCCCCGCGGTGGTGGGGGCATCCCCTTGAGCAGGATCCCAAGTTAGGGCTGAGCTATCACCCCAAACCTGCAGAGCAGAGCTGGGAACCTGTGCCTGAGCACATCCCGGTCTCAGTGGCCTCCCACATGCCACTGGCAGATTTGCTGCCTCCTGCACCGGCTAATTGGTCACCTCCCTGACAGCTCCAGCCACATTGCTCACGCTCCTTTACATAACCTGGGTGATATGAAGCTTGCTATGGCTGGTTTGGGATTGCTAGGGAGCTGCTGCAAGCAGTGGTGGAGTTTTATTATTGCTGTTATTTATCATTATTTGCATTACAATAGTGCCCTGGGGCCTCTGTTAGGATTGGGATGCAGTTGTCCTGGGTGTGGGGAATATTTAACTGGAGACTCTCAGCTGGGAACAAGGTGTGTGCTTACACCCCCTTGGAGAAGCATTGTTGTGCATACAAAAGAGTCTCTAGCCCAGTGGGTTTTAGTCTTTCCTAGTGCCTTAACGCTGCCAGTTCTGAACACTGCTCCTTCTGAGATCCACCAGCCTTTGGAAAGGCTTAGGGGCCTAGCAGGACTGCTTTTATTTCTGGTTAATGGACGATCCTGGCTGTTTCACCACCACCCACAAGATCAGAAGGAAGTCTAGACACCAAGGACACACATCATAAAGTCTGCCAGGACCCCCTAGCCCAAAGAAGAGCCCCACCTGTGTTTGGTTTGGAGCCTGAAGGAAAGTGAGGAACAGCTCTCACAGCTGGTGAGGAACAGCTCTCCTCTCGCAGGTCAGCCCCTGAGCTCCTGCCCAAACTGCTCAGCTCTCAGCAAGGCTGTGGGGAAGGAGAAGAGCGTGGCTGGAACACGATCAGTGCTGGCTGCTGCCGTCTCCTGAGCCTCCGCGGGAGCTGCACGGACAGACCCGAAGCCAGGAGAGCTTGGCAGTTGTTCTCATTTCTGCAAAGCAAACACCCCAAAGACCCAGGAGCTCCTAAGCCATAATTTAGCAAACACCTAATGGCACACAGCAGCACCAGGCAACAGCTTAGGAAACGCAGTAATGAGCACCCTGTTACATTATGGCCACTTTTTGCTATTTATTTAGCACCATTAGCATTTGTCAGAGCAAATGGAAACCGGCTACTGTCCCAAGGAATTCAGCCTCTTTCAATTGTCAAAGCCATAAAAATTCAAGGCGTGGGATGCAGGGATAAGAGCTGAAATCTCAGCTGTGGGGGTGAGGAGATTCAGTGTAACATGAATGCCACTACACACATTCAATCTGAGCAGGGCATCAGGCTGGTTACCGCTGTGCTTTGGACATTGACCAGACCAGCTCAGATGACCAATTTATTTCTCTACACCATTACACCCTTCATTTGGTCACCAGCACTGCCACTCCTCACAGGGGACAGGACCTCTGCTGGGCACAGAGCAGGAAAAAGAAGCCTGTAGGCCTTGTGGAATAACTACAGCATCAAGGAACTTGGGGTCTGCCTCCCACCCAAATGATGGGCCCGGCCAACCCCTGTGGGCTATTAGAAAACCTTCTGAAATTGTGCCTGCAGGAGGTCAGAGGCCAAACCAGGCAAAGACTTTCCAGACTGGTCCCAAGTCACAGTCAGATCAACACTTGCATTGTGAGCATCCTGCAGCTGCCCAGGAGCAGAATGAAGTGGTCAGGGATCTAGATAGAGGGGTTGGACACCTGACTCCCCTTTGCACCCGAGCACTCCTTCCCCTGGCTCTGAAAGCAATCTTCCATGATATCTGACATGGGCAATGCTTCCGCATTCTGCTTTTTCCTCTTGCACCTGTGGGTTCCCTCCCTGCCTTTGGGACCAGCAAGGGAACACTCTCCACACAAGAGAAGCTGCACCCAGATACCCCACCCTGCACTCCCAGACACATGGCACCAAGCCTCATGTTCTTGTATGCCTCTGGATAAAAAAATCATTTAACGTGCTCAGTGCTGATGGGCAGTCAAGTAAAAAGCTTGCCCACTAGGCTCACTCTGCAGTAAATTTGTTAGCAGTGGGACTTCCTAAATAACATAGGTGGAAGAGGGCAACTTGGTAGTGTACTGGGAGAGGCAGATTTCCACTGCTCCATCAGCTGGCAAACCTCAGTGGGACCGTGCCTCCAGCATTCAACAAGCCTGGCTCAGCATGGAGTAAGTGAATCTTGCTGTATTTAAAGAGACAGTCTCAAGGGTTCCCTTTTAATCTCATCTCTGTTTGCAATTCCCCCTTCTGAGCCTGTGAGCAGCATTTCTTTCCCCTTCAAGTGCTACTCTGCTCTGTTCAATTTTCTCTTCATCCCTCCCTGCCCTCCACCATCCCCATGTTTCTTTAATGGAGCTTGAAATTATAATACGGTGATTCAGCTTCCTTTCATGTCTGCCAAGAGTCAGTGGCACAACACTGAAAATAGGGTTTGCTGGTCCTCCCCAGCCTGGGCTGCAGCTACCTCTGCACCTTGGGGCTGGGGATCTTGTTCCTGTCACAGCTGGCAGGGAGAGGAACTTCCCCAGGAGCTCCTGGGGTTGACCATGGACCACTGTGCAGCCACAGGATACCATGCACCACGTCCAGAGTGTGTTGCTCTTTGCCAGGCATACACATATGGATTCTCAGGGGGTGTTTGAAATGGCCTGGGAATGTGCCAGCTGGAGTCACAGTGCTCCCTTCTCTTCCTTTGCCTTAACCTTCCCATCCCTGCCCTGCCCCTTGCACATTGCCTGTTTCAGGGATGGGACTATCCCAAAGTCAATGCCCAGGCCTGTTCCCTGAATAGTTCTTCCCTCCTGAAAACAGAGTAGGTTACATACAGGTCACAGCCTCCATTTCCTTCTCAACAGTAGAACTGCTGAGCTCAAACTCATCAAGAAATATTCTTCTTGTCCCCTTGAAGCTCACAGCTGTTCTCTGACATCTTTCACCCTCTGCCCTGCCCTGGTCCTCTTTCTTTTGGCTTTTACACTTCTGCTCCCTGCTGCAGAGACCTCACACTCTTATTTCCAGCTTAACCAGATCCAGTGAACCATGTCCCCCTTCGCAGCAACTCTGCATGGTCTTTGGAAGAAACATCTGCAAACATCCTCTCTGCCACCAGCCCAGTCTTGCTGTACACATCCTTCCTTCCTTCCTGCCTTCCTGCCTTCCTTCCTTCCCCCATGTTCCTCCTCCTGAACAGACAAATTCTTGTGCCACCAAAGGAGTTCTTGTGCCACCAACTCTCTGTTCCTTTCATTCACCAGCTTCCAGGTATCCCAGCTTTGGACTCACAGCGTTGACAGTGTTCTGGATAAAGCATGTACAGGCAGTCCAGTTCCTGTCAGTAATCCCTGCCTGTCTTCATGCTTTCCAGATGAGAATTTTGTCTTGGCTTCATTTTGGCCCCTTCTATCCCACCTGCTTCTCTGCTCAGCCCTTCCTCTTGCCTTTCCACCCAATGCCTGCACTTTCCTACTGTGCATTTGCCCATGCCTGTGCTCCAATCCTTCTTGATACTTCACAACACTCACCAGTCCATTTTCTCTCTTACATCTTCATTTGCAGCCTGTTGGCATTTCTCAGCCCCTCCCACCGCAGCTCTCTCTCCCCCTCTGAGGAGGTGCAGGGGCCTCTGGGGACAAATGTCCTGCTCCACTTCTTCCCCAAGCCTGGAGGTGTTGTGTTGGACTCCGCCTGTGCTCAGTGCTGGAGGCTCTCCCGGCTTGTGAGGGCAGCACTGCAGCCAGCTGTGCTCCCCTGCAGTCCAACACCCCAGTCTCACTCCAGGATCCATGCCAATAATTAGCACTAATGAATTCTTCCAAATTCCCCTTCACTTCCCGTGCCAGTGATGTCTGTCAGCAGGCCAGCAGCCTTTCCCTGCGTGCAGCGAGCAGGAACAAAGAGGCTTTATAGGGATAGGTGTGCACACGAGGTGGCCATTACCTTGAGCACCTCTGGAGTCAAACAACACCAAATTTTTGTGGCTGGAGCCTGGGGGCTGGGCTGCCTGCTAGAGAACAGGCACAGGTCCCCAGTGGGTCAGCGGCTGCCGAGCCGTCAGTTATGAGCGCACGTGCAGCAGCAGGGACGCATGGAACGGGATGTGTAGGTAGGAAATGTACATTTCTGAGTGGGAAATGTCATTCAGCAGACTGCCAGCGTGGCTGGCACCACATGGGGAGCACTGAGTGTGTCTGTGGGTACACTGTGGTGTGTGAACGTGAGCGTGGGGAGAGCAGCCTGATGTGTCTTCTGGCCTTTTGGGCTAATTGATTTAGGAAGTAGTTAGGCTTTTCCTCCATTAGTGAGGCAGCTGTGCCTCCCTAGAGCTTGCCCAGGAACACTTTCCAGTAACTGTTCAGATACCAATAAATGATGCATGAGCTAAAGATGCTATGTCAATAAAGAGAGGTTGTGTAATAAACAGGAATTACATGAAAGGAAGGGAAAATAAAACCCCTGCTTCAAGTCACAAAAGGGAAATCCTCAGTATGGAAGGTAGAAAACTGGACTCTTTTGAAGAACCAGCCATTTTAAAAAATCATCAGTAATCCATCTCTTCTATAATTTTTTAAAAACCCTGTGTAATGGTAGCTCAGCCAAGGCAAGACTGCTGTTGGTCCCCTGTGTGTGCCCTCAAGGGATGAGTTCTCTAGGTGCACTCAGGATTTCCAGGCCTAAAACAGCTGGATCAGGTTTGGGGTGTAGCTGAAACCAACCCCAAACCAACACACAATTACAGGCCGTGTCCCCAGGACACACCAGAGCCATGGCATGGAAAGCACAGCAGAAATGTCTATATGCCTCCCTGCCTCCCCTTTGCTGCACAGCACAGGGGGCAAGGACTGTGGCAGTACACAGAAATCCAGAGATGGGGATTAATGATTATGATACACTAGGAACAGAAAGGTTAAACTATCTGAAAGTGCCTTTCTTCTCCTCCTTCAGTTCCATGAAGAACCCTTCTTTATAGGGGACACAAAAGGCAGCAAGAAGGGGAAACAATATGCATTTATGAGTCTCTCTGGAGCTGTAATCTTAGTGCCCAGCAGATCAAAACCCTCACTTCAGATGGTTTTAATTGGAGGTAGAGTTCCTTCAGCAGGGAGTGTCAAATGACTGCTGGACATGAAGGTTATGTTGACATGAGATAGGTGCTCTGATCTGGTTTAGTTTCCTTGTTGCAATGCACAAGTTGCTTTATATTAACATGTCAGCTTCAGCAGCGTGTGTGCAATCCAGGGCTGGAGTGACAGGGTGAGGAGATGGAGTCCCTGTCCCTCTGATAGCTTGCAGGCCCAGAGACAGAAGAATCCATCCAGCCTCAGAGGTGATCCTTTCTCATGCAAGCCTAGCTAGACTGCAAAACAAAAAGGAAACACTTATTTCTTACTCCACTTCTTTGCAGCTGCTAAGAAGACAGCCCTGCTCCTGCAGACCCGTGGACATCTGCCAGAGCAATGTCAAAAAGGAATTAATTATGATGACAACCATTCTTACCACCATATGGCTGTCAGACTCACTCAGGGAGGGAGAACACCTCTGTTTTCTCACCTTCCTTTCGCCCCGGGAGAAGTTTCATTTCTGGATAGCTCATGACAAGGTACTGCCTGTCCTTTCACACAGCCCTTACTCTTCACTCTTTAACATCAGGCTGCTGCTTTCCAGCCCTCTAGGTGCTAAAATTTCCCAACACCTCTCTTCAGGAGAAAGCTGAGATCATGGGTTGGCCAGAGGCTCATTCCTGCTTGCAATCCCTGCCTAGCAGAATTTTCCCTTACCACTGAACTGGTTGCTTTCCTCTTCCTCTCTCCTCGCCTGTTATATCAACATTCTCTCCTGCTGTCCTCTCCCAGAAGCAAGTGGGGGAGTCTGGATGGATTGAACCTCATCTCCTCCTCAGCAAACCTGCAAGAAACTTTGGTTGTGGCCAGAAATGCTCCCCCAGGTCTGTGGTGATGGACCAGCCCCTGGTAACCTGGCTGGTCTTTGCCTGAGCAGCCCATCTCAGGGAGTGGGAGAGAAATTTCTGGCTGCTTTAGTTATGCAGTGCCCTAAGTGTCTCCTTAAAATCAGCCTAAAATTTGAGCAGGGAGGTCATTCCACTATATCACCTTTTGCCACAGAGTAAAAGGCCCTCACTGTTTTTTCTAACCTGTTGTTTTTTTGTTTTTTTTTTTTGAGCTCTAGCTAGCCCAAGAAGCCCCTTTAATGTATTCCTCCCTGGTTTCTCATAACCTGCAGCTCACAAAGCCCTGAGGTGAAATACCTTTCAGAGCAAGAAGGTATGTTCTTGTTTTTAATAGCCCTAGGAGGTTTTTATCCATTAATTTGTCCAAATGCTTTTTGAGCCATGTAAACACCACAGCATACCATGGCAAGGAGTCCCCAGATGAACAGTGCCTTGTACTGGGAATTTCTCCCTGTTGTTTTGAACAATCCTGGCACCCCTTTATTCTTCTAGGACATCAGCTAGGTAGTGGTGTTCCTTGCTTGCCCTCTTGCTGTTTCTGATTTTACAGACCCCTAGAAGAAACCACTCAGCAAATTCTCAGCTGAAGAATTCAGCCCTTGTCAGGCAGACTACACTGATTTACAACAGCCGAGGTCCTGGCCCTCTATCCTCTCTGAAAATGCAGGATGACCCCTGAAGTTTATGTTTGTAAAGCCTTAAAAAAAAAAACACTTTATGTAGTGAAGGTCAGTGTGCATCTCAGGCATTTTCTGTTCCTGCAATGCATACACAGCTACAGTTTTTATCACAAAGATTTCCTTTCAAGACAAGAACAGCAAGACAAAGCAGGCATGAATCCACTGACCAGCGGCTTCTAACAGAGAAAATTGCTCCATGGCATTCAAGGGATGTTTTGAATGAGATGATCAGAGTAGCTCAAACTTAATACAGCTTGACATCATTAACTGTTAGTGTTGAACCAGAACAGTAGAGTAAGCTGTACTTATTGCTAGCCAGATAGTCTCCAATGGCCAAGGAGAAAATAATCACTAAAGGCAAGAGGAGATTAAAGTGAGGTGACAATGTCAGAGTGCTCTTTTTCTACAAATTATAGATTTTCTTGGCAGTGCTCACAGCCTGTTTGTTCACTAGCACACACAAGAGAAGTATAATCCTTTTTTTCCTTCACCAACCTGTTTATACCAAGCCATTTCCCTTCCTTAACCTCAGCTGGAGTGGCTGTTGGACACATATCAGGGACAATCATTCTGCTTCACAGGTGGCATCAGAGGTCCAGGACACATTCATTTCCCTCGAGGGCCAAGCTTCCCAGTCTTCTGCAACCCAAAGGAAAGAGAGGCTGAGTGACAGCAAAAACATAAGAAAAGCAAGGAGGCAGCGTGGCAGGGTTTTGTGCTAATGATGACAGCCACATACCTGAGCAATGGCCACCCCATTTTCTTGCAACTAGTCTTATTTATAAAATAAAAAGGAAAGCCGAAGAGCTGGAAGCCTGGTGATGGTGGCTGTGCTCCTCACCCACAGCCGTGTCTGACCTCCACGGTGACTGGCTGTAGTGTGCCTAACTATGTGTGGTCAGGCAGCACTTTTTTTGCCAGAGGAACAATTCAGAAGGGGAATCAGCCCTTCTGCTGCATTTGCAAGCACAGCTTAGCCAGCAAACTACACAAACCTGGGGCTGAGAAATAGCAGTGGCTCCCTGCAGAATGGCTAACAGCAGGCAATACAGCCAGAGCATCCAGGATGCAGCTGGGGTTTTATCCCTCCAAGCTGCTGAACTCAGGGCTGCTCTGCCACCAAAGAAGCTACTTGCAGCAGAGAGCAGAAACAAAAAACCCTACTTGCAAGAGTGGTTAGGGAGGGAGATGAGACGTGGACTGCCTCCACTTGGCTCTGTTCACAATGGGGGATCTATGCTCCCAAGTCCTCTGTACAGGGCTGAGATCTGTGCTTAAAAACTACAGGCTGTTCACAGCATTTCGTGATGCTGCCCAGAGTTTCCAAAGACAGTCTCTGGGTCAGGGCAATTCATCTGCAAAAGATGCAGATGAGTTTCCTGACAGCCACAAAGCAGCTCTCTCTCCAGTCTGAGAAACTAAAACAACTTAGATCTTTGGAATGGCCCTAGAAAGACAGAGCTCACTTTTGGAAATTTGGGCTGTATTGCCAAAAAAGACTGAGGCTCTTCACAGGGATGCAAGGACACACACTCTCTCCTAGGCAGGTGGATATTTGGGCTTAATTGGCACCATCCAATTGGCACCAGAAATAGAAACTCTTGCTTAGTGCCTGCAGTCAAAACATCTGCTTCACACCTCTTGGCCCTGGGACCTTGAGCCAAAATTCAAGTGCAGCTCACAAGGGCAACATAGACCCAAGTACATCTGTAAGCAGTAGACCAAATCAGGATTTCTGCATGCCCAGTGCCTTCACTGTGATGATTACTATTTCCAAAGCACAAACCTTTCAAAGTATCTTAGAGGTGAGATATCCAGCAGCAGGACATTTGTATGTCCATGCTTCTGTGACAGTAGCTTGCCCTCCAGCTTTACCCATTAGGTGATCCTTGCATGTAACACACCACTGGGCTATGAAGTTCACACATAAGGGGTCTCCTCTATTTAACAAAGAGTTTTATTGAGGCCCCTTCACCCCTTCACCAGTGGAAGTGCACTGCTTTTTTGTCTTTCAGCTTGTGTCCCTTACTAAGAACTCGAAGAGACAGTAATTCTGGTATTGGAGTGCCTTTTTTGTTGTTGTTGTTATTTTGCTTATGCAACTTGTGAAAGGATTTTTTTGCTAAACTGAAGAAACCAAGCCCTCAGTGACTGGCTCCTCAGGATGGAAGAGCTCAGGGCAGGAGGTGGGTTACCTCCTCTAACCCACCTTCCCCTCTCTGTTTCCCTGTGCCTCCTTGGCACAGTCCTCTGATCTGGTCCTTGCTGCTGTGACAGTGTCTGCTGCTGCTCTGGCCACTGTTTCACCAAGTGTCCTATAACTTCAACCACACCAAAGCATATTTCTCATGTGAATCCATTCTTCCTTTTCCCTTCCTCACCCAGGAACCTCCCAGAGACTCAGGGGAAGTGAGAGATGCCACACGGGCTGGGATACTGGGGAGCCCACAGTGCCCTCGAAGGGTTGGAAAACCAGGAATTCCTGGGCTCTAACCCCCTACTCACCTTTGGGTTTTGTACCTTTGGGCTGAACACTTGGGTTCCTCCATCAGATGGCAACACAGCGGTCCCAATCTGCTTGGCATGGTTGCTGCTGTTGTTTCACATCGCCCTCGTGCAGAACAAACGCCTCGGTGCCTGCCCAAGACACCTCCCCTCCCTGCAGCCCCCTGCCAGCGCTGGCTTTCGGGGTGCCAGCTGTCACCCGCTCCTCTGCACCCTCCCTGCCGGCATGCAGGCGCAGGCACACGGGCACAGAGACGGGGAAAGGCATTTGGAGAGCTGGAGCGGCACCAAGGGAGCGAGGAATAGCAAGCGAGGAGAGCTCTTCAAAGAGGAACATCAAAGCGTCAGAGACGGGGAGAGAGCTGGGAATGACAGATCTGGTTTAAAGAGCCATCTATCTCCCAGCTCTTGCTATGTAAATTGCTCCTGCTCGCTGGCTGCCGCTGCCACAGAGGTAATTGCTGATGTTTTTTGGAAGCACCTCCTCCTTGCCAAGACTCCAGGCCTTGTGCCCAGCTCTTGCAGAGGTGTTGGTGGCAGGGATGTTCCCCACTGCGTGCCAGGGCAGTGAGCTCCTCCTGGGGATGGGGCTGGTAAGGGTGGAAGGCTGGCAACCTGCCCCTTGGTTGGTCCATATCTGCCCTCCCTGGCTTCCGAGTTCCTCCGCAGCCCTTGTGACCCTCAGACCTCCCACCCCATCTGTCCACGTTACTGCATTCTCTCCTTCCCATCCTACTCCTCCTTCTGCTTCCTGCTCCTCACTGTCCTCCTCTGGGGCACTCTCCCACCCTGGCCCCTTTCTGCCTGCCCAGCTGGGCACAGGGCTGACAGAAAGGCATCTTCCTGCACAGCCTGACCAGCACAGTGTGGGGAAGCCAGAACCATTCCAATGGAGAGGCTGAGGGAACTCCTTGCTGGCCCTTGTCAGGTTTACAGCAGCTCAATCTCCCAGCTGAAACGGGGTTAGAGCACAGCACCCAGCCCAGGACCAAGGAGGTGAATATTGTTTTTTGGAGTCTCTCAGGAAGCCTGTTTATCAAAGTCAGAGCTTCTTTCTTTGGAGAATCAGAACTAAGCACTTTGCCAGTGTCACTGATTTGAAGTGAGCCAAGGCAAAGCTGTTCAACAAAGACCTCCCCTTTCCCTCTCAAGAAGACCTGACTCAAAGGCCAACCACACAGCCCTCAGTGAGTCCTTCCTTTCTCTCCACACACCCATTTTTCCTCTTTCAGCTCCAGTGCCTTTAATGAAAACTGGGTAACTTCCACCTCCCTCACAAGGACATGTTCCCGTGGTCACTTTGCCCCCTTCCACACCTCAAGTGCCCTCAGGATCAGCAAGAACTATGGGGTTAGAGGGGAAAAGCAGAAAAATCTCTGGGGAGGGTGGGAGGCAGGGGCTTACTGCAGGAGGAGGTGGAAGGACACAAGTTAGAGTCGCTGGGAGTCTTCCTCACCCTTGATGAAAAATCAGAGACAATGGCTCACCCCAACCCCTACAGAGAGCAGTGAGTTTGGATGCACAGTTCTCCTCAGGGTTAAGATGTAACACGTTTCCTTCCCTAACTTCATCTATCTCAGTGGAGGGAATGAGGTCCTGAAATTCACCTTATGGGCTGAAAACGAGCATGAGAAATTGCAGCCCAAAGGGTCAATTTTCCAGAAATATCTAAGTACCCAGGAACAGGGGCTCAAAATGAAAGTGTCTCTTGAGCCATCTCTTTCCTTCACTGCTGTGGTGTGATAATAAGGTGCTTTTTATGTAAGTGACCTATTTTCCTGGGAAGCCAGTTCTCCAAGTGGGGAATTGGAAAATGACTAGTGCAGCAGTTTTGTACTTTAATATGTTTTCATTCTCTGTGAGCAACAAGCAGCCACTGTACCCAGAGGACAGAGGAACTGTCTGCTCTCATCAGAGATGCTCCCTGGTGCCCAGCCCAGACAGGAGGTGAGAGGCAGGCCCATGCCATGTGCTCTGCAAGCCCCTGGCAGTCAGAACTTTCCCCTCATACCTGCTGACAGAAAAGCCATACCTCCCTTCTTTTCACAGAAAAGCAGCTGTTTTTTCTGTGAAAGCTGCTAACATGAGGCTGGGGGAAGAAACTGAAGGAGATAAAGTTGCATGGAAGGGGAAGGAGTTGCTGGCTGTGGGTTTTGGAATGAGTTGGGAAGGAAGGGGTCATGGCTGGTGGTGAGCCCTGGCTGCTCACCCACAGTAGGGTCACATCTCAGGGAAGGTGGCCAGGAATGCTGAATAAACAGGGGGCTGTAAAAAGGAGGGAGGTGTGGACATCTCTGTAGGAGGCTGAGCACCAAACAGCTTGCTGGGAGACAGGTCAGTGTGCTTCCCATTTGGTATGAGCCCAGAGCATGGCTTTAGGGCACAAAAAGGGTTATTTTCCCACATTCCCCAGAAATCAGGCCCAACTCACTGCCCTCATCTCCCAGCATTCCTGCATGAGGTGAGGGCCACAGAGCACCAGAAATCAGCAGTTTCTTGTCCCATCTCCTAATTAAAATTTTCTACAGTCAGAACACTGCCCACGAACCAGCCAGGTGGCACAAGCAGATGACGCTCACAGGGACGATGAAGCCAAATTTCCAAGGCATGAGAAGCCCTGTTAAGGCTTGGGGCCATCCCATAACTGCTGGCAAGAAGGGGAGCGAAAAGGGGAGGGATTGGCACAAAAGCTCTGTGCTGAACACCTGTAGTTCATTCCCACAGCAATTCTGGCTGAGGCACGGCTGTGTTCTCACACTTCCCCATGTGGTGCCTCTGCCTCCAATGCTTTGGCAAACACAGCAGACCCCTCTGCTTAGGAGAGGCCTCACATGAAGGAAGAGGTATTGGCGGTCCCCCAGCATCACCCACCACCCCAGCATCGTTTCCTGTGGATTTTTGGAGAGGTGTGAAACCCCCTGAGGGGAGCCTCGACCTTCCTTGCCTGGTGCAACCCCTGCTCCTGCCCACTGGCAGGTTGGCACGGGAGCTGCAGGATTCATGGCATTGTCCTCTTCCCCTCCACACCAGCCAGGCAGGAAACTGCAATGAGATTTTGCCCAGCAGTGAAATAGTGCCAGAATTATAACTCAGTGCACCCCCAGGAGAAGGGGGAGAAGCATGAATCTCTCTCCCAGAGGAGCTCCCTTCCTACCCAGGCACGCGGCACTTATGCACCGCTCACATGCTAAGGGTTCTCCCTTCGCTAAAAACTTACATTTTTAAAAATTAAAAGCCGTGATTCTGGCATGAGAGATGCATTCACCAGGGACAAGTTTCAGCTCACCAAGCTGCTGTGAATCAGTAGACCCCTTCGCCCCTAGGCATCAAGAGAGATTAAAAACCATTAGTACACTAGAAAGACAACTGTGGTTTAATCAAAACATCTTGGGAGCAGCTTATGAATACTGTTAGCAGGCAATATTTTCTAGTGTATTTGTCTCTCATTAAGAAGAGCCAAACTTAAGCAGCTTCCTTTTGAGTTTCTGCTTTCTTAGACTTGAATTTAATTGCTAGCACACAGGCCTGGCTGACCACTCGCTGCCTTCTGTTCCTCCTGTATGCATCACTGCAGTCCAGCATTCCAGAATTTTAGCCACGATGCCGATTGCGGCCTCTTTTGTTTACTGGTTTCCTTCCCCTGGTATTTGCAATTCTAAATAAATTGAATATTTATTACCAGCTCGTCACTTTACGCCGAGGACTGAGCTCCCCTCGACACGCACACCCAGACAGGATTCCTGGGGTGAGGGGCACCTTCCTCTGCTCTGCTGTGGCCCCGTGGGCTGACACAGCTCTCCCAGGGCACAGTGTCACTGCTGGGCTTGGCAGAGCTGGCTGCTGTGGCAGGGTGTCCAAAAAGAAAGGGGCTTGCTGCTGTTACACAGGAGAGGAGAGTCAGGAACCGGCTGTGGGCTGAAGGAGGCTATAGCTGGAGAGGAAAACCTTCATTTCCAGCACTAGAGAAAGGGCTGCTTTTGCTCTCTGGCCAAATGTTTCCTGCTGGCCGAGCTGACACCAGCTGGCAGCACCATGCACAGGCTGGGAAAAGCCATGCTGGGACTATCTGAGAAGCAGGGACAGGTAGGAAGGGTAAGGATGTGCTCAGGGATGGCTTCACAAGGGAACAAGGCTGGGAAATCACTGCGTTGCTGCTCCCCTTGTCCGCTGTGCTGCAGCTTCCCTTTACATCCGCGCACAGGGAGAACTGGGCAGCCCAAAAGGAACTGCCACAGAGCAGCATCCAGCAAGGTGGCACTGCCCTTGTGCCATGCACCAGCTGATGGGTGTCCAGTCTGTGCCAGTCTCCCCCTCCCATTCCTGCATCTGACAGCTGCAGAGAGGCATCCTTCAGTACAACCAGAGGGACCAAACCTCTGCTGGGGAAGGCTGTCCCAGTGGGGTGCAAATTACCTTCCTCCAGTCCCTCTCGACTCCACAAGAAAGCGCACAAGCTAAATACTTCAGAATTTAAATATCTCTCTTTTTTCCTCTAAGACCGACAACTAAAGAAACCTCCTCTTCCCAAAGAGAAAATAATGAAACAACCTGCTTCCTAGCTCTCCACAGAAAAGTAAACAGCATTCAGAATAATGCTGCTGAAAATGGAACAGCATGCCCTTCTGTCATACTTTTTCTGACAGAATTGCCATGATTTTCACACCACTAGGATAATATACACCTTCTAATATTTGTCCAATCTATTTTTTTTTAAGTAACCCAATCGTGGAGAAGCTTCCACGAGTTCCTCCAGAAGCTATTTTACAGCCCTGATCTCACCACTATGAAATTCTCCCATTCTTCAGTCTACATGTTGTTATGCTTTATTTCATTGCTCTAGTTAGTCCCCTGCCAGACATCCAAAACACCATCAGAGGACTGCTCGCTTGCAGCACCTTGACATGCCACTGCGTGACTTCTGTGAAATATAGGACTGAAATTTAATCTATATGCCTGTAGCCCCAAGCCATTAAGGGCAGGTTGTAGATTTATAACAACACACTTTTTCTCCTTGTCGTTGGCCCAAGGACTCTGTGGCTGCACCTGCACCGCTGTGACCCCGTGGCTGTTGCTGCCTGTGCCGCCCTCCTGCCTGCTAAGTGCAGGCCAGGATGGCTTTGGGTTCATTGGCTGGCATGCAGGAGGAGCAGAAGGGGGATAAGAACTCTTGTAGGTGCCACCTATACCCCAGCAGGCCTGTCCTGTCTTCCCACTCAGTGCCATCAGCCTGGAGTCTCTCCCAGGCAGGCAGCAGGCACAGAGGAATTTGGGCTCAGGCTGACCCAAATGGGAACAGCACAGGAGTCACATCCTGGATCACACCAACTCTGGCAGTCTAGTGGTGCAGATGTTTGTGTGCTCTGGGTGATTCAGAGCATGGAAGGTTTACACTGACCCTCCTTCCCTGCTGAGAGACTCAACACATCTCCAGATCAAAGAGGCTCTGGGTATTCAAGGCTCTCAGAGGATAAGCTGGTTCTCCCATCACCTGAACCACAGAAGCCTTTTTTCTGCACCTCCCAGCCTGGCATGCTGTGGGAGAGGTTGATCATGGCACAGAAGACCCAAGCTACTGTATTTATCAAGTTATAATCCATGTTCTGCCTCCTTCAGTAGATCCCATCTCAGAAAGTCCTCAAAACCCAGATCAGGGTAAGTCCCTGGGTAGTAGTAATGCTCCTGAGGTCTTTGTACTTTCTGCCAGCAGAGAAAAACCTCTTCTCTTAAGGAAACTGCCTTTGTGCCAGTTTGCATTTCACAATCTGCCAAAGAGCCGTGTGCTAGGCAGGAATTCAATCATTCAGAAACCGAGCATCTTGGACATCAGTCAGGGCACATGGAAGCTACTGAAGAAAAGCGAGGATGCTGCAAGTGCCCAAAAGGCTTTTAATTCATGCCAGTATGGAAGATCAGGACGCAGGAGTGGTGGATCCCAGATTACACCACGGCATGCCTTGGCACTCACAAAACCTGCTTGGCCTTGTAGGGCACAGCATGCCACTGATGCACACCCCAGGCCCACTGCACAAGGTAGCGCTGGCTGTGCAGATGAGCCTGAAATGCTTGGAAACATCTGGTGGCCTTAGAGGCTGGGATTAGCCACTCCTGCCTCACAACACAAAGTGTTTTTTCTAGGAATTAGGGGTGGCATGGGGAATTTCCAAACACATGAAAGAGCCCAGCTCCTTGGAGGCACCATCTAATCTGCTGCTTGGCTGCAGCTCTGGCACTGGTGGGGCAACTCCACCCTGCAGACCTCCTCTAATGAGAAAGCCTTCTGCACATTTCACAGATCTGCCACATATAAACAAGTAGGTCATTCCTGTAATCTCTTCATCTGGGTATTAAAAAGCTTGTCCAAGTTTAAGCTTGGGGTGTGTCAGTTTTATTATTCCCAAGGGCTTCTGTTGAGTTTGGCAGGGGAAGCACCAAGGCTGCCAAGGTTAATGAGAGCACTCCCAATGGCAGGTGAGTGCTCTGCTTTCCCAGACTTTCCACCCAAAATGTGCTTGCAGTCCCAAACTGGGGAGCAGGGATTTGGGGACTGGACAAAAGCAAGCTGCTTTTTTCCAAGCACAGAGTGCTCTGAGTCTACAGCAAGGGACTCACAGGCTCCTTCCAGGAAGACGGGGATTTTTCTGAAAGAAATACTACCTGGAATTTAGCTGCACAGACCCTGATTTTATCACAGAATATAGATGTGTGTGAATGTGTGGTGAGTGATGGTGTGTGAAAGCAAGAGGGCAGTTTGTTAGCAACCCAGCCTCTGGAAACCAGAGCCTGTAAGGGAGCTGACTCCAGCTTAATATTGCACAGCAAATTGAGGGTGCTTGTTGCACACAAAGCAATAATTGTATCTGGTCCAAATGAACTCAGCCATCACTCCAGGATATAGTTATTATTACTGTTAACGGGAAGCTAACACCAGTTACTGCTCTGAAATGAACTCTTTCCTTGTCTCCTGATTGGATACCATCACTCTCTTGTTCCTAACAGTGATTGCTTTCCACAGCCTCCATCCCTTTTCTTTGCACAAATACAGCTGCCTTGGTTTTTTGACTCGTTCCTCATTGCACTGATCAAGCTCACATTTCTCTCCCTCCATCCCACAGGCATCCATGGCCTCCAAAATGTGAAGCCTAGGCCTCAAATCAAAGCAGTGAATATTTGCCAGGCAAATGTACATCCAGATGCTGTCACTCAAACACAAAGAACATCAAGCCACTGTCAAAAACCCATTTACAAGCCAGCAAGTGCTTATATGCGAAGAACAGCCGCAAAACAATGTCCCCTACATAAATCCTGTGCTCTAGCATTTGGATTTTTATTGCCATAACACTGCCTATTGTGGGCTGCTAGATTAAATCCAGAGATTTTCCTGCTCTACCATTCTTCCCCAGCACGTAGGTCAGTATTAACGTCACCCCTTACCAAAGAGGAAAGCAGAGCCCCAGAGTTCAGAGGTCCCCGAGCTCAGCAGCTTTCTGGGGGATGCAGAACGAGCTGGTGTCACAAACCCTTTGCTGGTTTTTCCCAAATGCAAAGCCTCACCTTCTACTTTCAAACATTCACTTTCAAACACAGTATTCTCTCTCAAGGAGAAGACACTAAAAGATTTCAGAAATCCACACGGAATCCTTTTCATGCTCTGGCTGAGATTCTCCTCCGAGGTACACACTGACCCTGGCTTCACCTTAAATAATATATACATTTCCATAAATGTTGCTGCTCCTCTCAGCGGCGCAGACAGCTGCTTAAAGAGCAGTTGGCTGGTTTGCTCCATCAGGGAGCAGCACCAGCGTGGCTGATGCGAGCCTAGAGGGTGGATGGGCTCTTTGGCTGGTGACAGTCCCTGCCTCGGCCCTTGAAGGTGCAGGTGGAGCTGGCACAGGGCTCACCTCCACAGAGAGGAAGCTGGTTTGGGCATTCCCTGCCATGGCTCACGACCAGAGGGCAGTTTAGGACACGGACATCGCCCGGCTCTGAGGCTGGGGGAGAGAAAGGCAAAGGAGAGCCCTGCCCTATCAACCTACACAAAACACGGTCTGTTGTCCCCAAACCTGCCCTCTCCTTGAGAGGGTAAGAAAGCCACGAGGGAGCACGGTGTCCTGTCCCCTCCACCAGCAGCCTGCTCCACACACGCCCGCAGGGAGCGCCCACAAATGTTGGGATGCACGGAGAACAGAGCATGTGCTGCTCCATCGCTCCGGGCACCGCAGGCGGGCTGGAGCAGACCATCACCATCACCGAGCAGCGCTCCGTGGCTGCAGCAAGCCTTTCCCCCTGGCTACAGGCACACACGAGAGGCAGAGCCGGGAGCCCCGAGTGTCGGAGGAGCCCCTGGGGCTGTCGCCGCCTGGCCAGTGACGGAGCCTCTGCGCCATCTCTTGGCAGCCGCGCTCGCATCTCCTCCTCGGCTGCAGCCGACAGCTCCTGCAGTGCGAGGCTGCCGGGGATGCTGGAAAGCCGAGCAACAGGGATGGGACCGGCCAGCCCGAGCGTGGAAAGGTGCGGGACCCTCGCTGCCCGCTGCTGGGGAAGTGTCGGCAGCAAAGAGGAGAGGATGCGGAGCTGCATCTTCCCCTGCTGCGAGCGTGGAACAGGACACTTGTATTTGTACAGGAGGCAGGACGTCAGACCCCTGCCAGGCAGGATTAGACCTTCACAGCTGGCTCTGAGGGGAACATCCAGAAAGGGGAAGCCTTCTCTTTCTGAACCCAGAGGTTTCCTAAGCGACTTCCCCTGTAAAGCAGAGCTAAGGCACTGTGGCTGATGGGTACCCCCGGAACAATCTGCAGGCTACAATTAAAACCCCAGGCTGCCCAAGCAAAGCCCTGGCCTGGGACACGGCAGCCCCTGGCTCAAGGGCTGCACTGCAGCTCGCCGGTGGCTGGGCTCCATGTGTGATTTTCCCTGGGCAGCCCCTCTGCCTCCCCCGGGCTCGCAAGGGACACCACAAGCAGAGGTACCTTGTGTCACCGGCTCCCTCTGTCAGCTGGCAAGACAGCCCTGCACGCCAGCCAAGTGACTTAATCAAGCAGTGCTTAGGGGACCATAAATAGTTTGCACCAGTGCGATTTGTCAGACTGCACGGGGTAGATATGCCATCAGCCAGTTTGCCCACGGAGCCAGAAAGGAACCAGGCAGCCACGGCTGGAAAACCCCAAGTGCAAAGTGAGGCTGAGAGAGGGGGAAAAAATATTAAAAAATCAGAGAAAAGACTGCAACGCTGACAGATGAGGATTCTGGCAGCAATCGCTGCGTGCTTTGTGTATCTCACAGCATCGTTGCAAGGCTTAATTAAACAATAAAGGGAAGGTCAGGTGCCGTGGGAGAACAAGGTGATGGAGCTGATCCTGTGACCACCTGAAATGTGAGCTGCTCTGGGGAGAAAGGGAGGGGGAAAAGATCCATCTTATTTGGATCAGAGCAATGCCAGTGGGCTTGACTGACATAGGAAGAGGAATTGCACCTCTGCTTCAAGAATATTCTTTATCTGCCCGTTTGGGGTACAAATAAGAGTAGAGAGATCATTTTGACAGCAGCGATGAGATTGCTTAGAAAATGAACCTGTGAAAATTGATTTCTGAGCTCTCTGTTAGGAGTGGAAAAGAAGAATAATTTCAGGTTGTCCAGAAATGCAGATTTTCCAGTTTGCTTGCTGACACCTACCATGGAAAAAATAAACACAGTGGGTTGGCTAAATCCTTGCTTTTGACACAGAAATTCAGTGCCATTTACTTCATTTTGAGGGCTTATGTTTTGTTTTATGCTCTTTTTTAAAAAAAATCATGTTTCATAACATTATTTCAAAATGAAAAAGGGAAATGTTTTGCTTAGGAACTGTGGGAATAAAACACTTAGATTGGGGAAAAAAGCCACCCTCCATTATTTAAGCCCAAACTATTTGTCGCACTTGACACGCGTTTGCAAATGGATTCAGCTGCCCTGAAAATTGAGGGTTTTTTTCCTTGCTGATAGCTGCTTCAGGGGGGTGGAGGGAAAATAGCCTATTTCTTCCTTGGAGTTCATTTGTTCCTGAAGCTCTTTAACTCAGCTGGAGTCAGACATGTTCATCTTCACTGTGGGAATGACCAGGCTGTGCAAACAGCCTGCAGGCGAGGGGTGGCAAAGGTGCCCTGCTCTGTGCTCTGGCATCAGGAAGGCTGCAGCCCCTGCTTTTGCTCTGGTATCCTCACACCCAAGGACATGACAAAATTTGGGATTGCACACCTGTTGGAAAAGCCTCCGGCAGCCTGGAAATGCTGTTTGGCCAAAAAGGGCTGCAAAAAGAGTATTTTTTTTCCTAAATGCAGCAGCTCATCAGAGCTCCCCTTGGCGCAGACCCCTGCACCACACCATTGCTGGGTGGCTGTGCCAGGAGAAGCAGCAGCCAGGTGTGAGGCCCCAGCTGCAGGACACAGCGAGGCAATCGCTTGACCCAACAGCCCTTCCTACCAGGAGGGCAGCATTTCTCTGTGTGGAAATGGTCTTCAGCACTTATCCAACATTTCTGCTGCTTATTCTACTTTTGCACTTCTAATTAAGCTCCTTATTAAAGCAATTAATTCTCCAAACACAAAACTGCAGTGAGTGAAAATTATTACCGACCGAAGGCTGTGTGGTGGAGTGTGGTAAATGAGTCGTGGAGCACTGTAGCTTAATCCTGGTCCCCACGGATAAGGATTGTTGGAAGAAAGCCTTCCCCTGCTGCTGAAAGGGTTTTTTGCTGGGGCTCAGCAGGTGACAGGAGAAAAGAGAAGCACAGACACACCCCTCCCCTGAGAGCAGCACTACAGGAGCCTCCCAAACTCATCCCTGACAACGCAGCCTGGGCATCCTCTTATTTTGTGGAGTGATGTGTACATTAGGGTTTAATAACAAGCTCAAGATTTAGGACTCCAGGGCCTGAGGGCTGCTCTTCTACATTAGCATAGCAGCCATGAAAAGACAGACAGGGGGCCATTCCTCCCTCCAGGAGCCTTCTCCTCCTCCTCTCCACACCTTTCTCTCCCCAGGCTGCCAGCTCTTCTAGACCTCACCCTGCCAGGAAGAACTAAAGCAGCTTCTTTTTCTATTTAGGTGTGATTACCTTTTAGAGCATAAGGAGTCTTCACCCTACAAATCTACCATTCCCAAGGGCAGGCTGTGATAAACCCTACCCTTAATTCTAGTCTACTTCAAAAGAAAAGGGGTGGGGAAGAAACAGCAATACAAGAAGGATAAGAAGTAGCTGAGGCTGACAAGCAGCTCACCTGGCACAAAGAGGGCAGGCACAACACTGACTGCCTGGCTTAGAGCATCCCATGACCTGCCTTAGCCACAGGGCAGTAAGAAATACTTATAATACCTGGGAGACAAATGTAAGAAAAATCCTTTTCCCCTTCTCACCCTGTTGACACTCATTATGTGGCATTCAAAGAGTACCTGCTCTTTTTTTAGGGCAGACCCACTTGACCATCTAAAGTTTTCTTTCTCTCCCTTAAGCACCTTCCTCCTCTCTCCAGACCTGTTGGAGCACCTTTCCAGACACCCACAACAAGCACTGAGCAACCACAGGGCCTATCAACAAAAAGGGGTAAGGATGAGCTCCAGCACTGCTGAGCCAAAAGCAGTGCCGGCAGTTATCCTTTAACTTCATCCATCCCTTCCCCAAAGCTTTTGTTCTCTGTCTCTACTACAGTATAACTTCCAGCTGGCAAAAATCCCTGTCCCACCACACAGCTCCATTTTCCAGGGGGACATTCCCTGCTGTGGTTTGGCAGAGAAGGCAGTCCCTGGACTGGAAGCTGACTCAAGGCTGATTTGTTGCTAGTCCAGGACAGTGTTTCCTATTCCTGTCTCTAATCTTCATCCCCAGCTTTACTTTCTCCAGTACCTGAATGCTGAACAGCCTACAAAGGCCCCATCACCCACATGATTTACCTTGTCACAGCCCTGCTTCTGCACCAGCTCAGGTGTTGCTCCACAGAGAGGGGTGGATGGCCAGCAAGCAAATCCTTGCACCAGCCCAGGGGTGCTACTTGGATTATCAGGCACAGAAAACCACTGCAGAAAGGAGGAGGGAGCCACTCTCTGTGCATGAGCACATTAGAATAGGGTATTTCAATTGTAAGAAACATAAAAGGATCACCTAGTCCACTGCCTGACCTCTTCAGGGCTCACCAAAGGTTAAAGCATGTTATCAAGGGCATTTTCTAAATGCCTCTTAAACACAGACAGGGATGGGGCATCCACCACTCTGAGGAGCCTATTCCGGTTCTTGACTGCTCCCTCTCTAAAGAAATGCTTCCCAAGGCCCAGTTTAAATTTCCTCTGGCGTAGCTTTGCACCCCTACTTGGATATACTTTACTCCCAACCAGGCTACAAGCCTGCATGCCCTTTATGTTGATAAAAGGCTTTACATTGATTAGTGCCCTGACCTGTCAGTACCCACATGTGAGGCAGAGGTTCATTTCTCCTACACTATCAGTATTTCATGGCTGGTGTTTTCTCCCTCCTGCTTTTATGCCAGCTACAAACACAAAGCACAGCCCAGCCACACTGACACTGTCCCAGCAGGGCTTAGCAAGAGGGGACACATCTCTAGAGATTAACAGGCTCTCAGGCCAGTCAGGAGCAGCTACAGCTCCTAAACCCTGTGCAAAAAGCTCCAGAAAGACCCTGTCAGCAGGTGAAATTCTCCCCTGGATTTCTGCTGTCTGAGCATTGTCATTCAGAGGAAAACCAGGCTGGCACACGGCTGGCCCATCACGGGCAGACAGCCAGGTGTCACACACTGTGCCACGTGTTCCCTGGAAAGGGCCCTGCCTCTTGCTCCAAGCAGAGGAACAACACATCCTATCTGATTTTATGGCCATTTCTGGGTGCCAGCCATGGAGCAGTGGTGCAAGGGAAAGGCTGCAGAGGAGCAGGCTGCAGCAGGGCCAAACTGGTGTCCAACTTCTACAATTCCTGACTGGAGGCTGACCTCATGCATCAGCTGCAGGGTTGTGAGGGGGAGATAAGCTGCAGAGAGCCTGCCTGCTGCTATTAGTGTTGCTGCTTTCCACTTGCATTTGAGACCAGAAAGCCTGGGCTGCCCTGCTGCTTGTTTGACTCCTGTGCTTTGGGTTCCTCAGGCAAACACAAGATGGGCAATTCTGTGGAACTGCAGAAGGGAAACCTATCAGGCAGCTGTGGCTAGAGCACGGGGAAGGGGAGGCTTTACAAGGCATTAAAAACATGTGTTAAAGCCTGTCCAGTCTGTGGCCATTTGGGTCAGCTTGTGGCATGCTGGCATTGTCCCCCCAGCCGCTGCAAGCAAAAGCAGGAAGGAGGTGCCAAGCCCTGGTGCGCTGCAGTCCCCTGTGCCAGGAGGCTGAGGTGACAAAAGGCAGCTCAGGGCAGAGTCATTAATCCCATTTCCTACTGGCATTCCCTGCCATGCACCACGGATGGCTCACAGCTGCAGTTCAGCTCCTCCTTGGCTTGCAGGGCCCCCCTTTCCCAGGGGTACAGCTCACAGGGGCAGTGATGAGGAGCACAGCCTCTACCAGTGCTGTGTGTGTAAGAAAAGGGCTCTGCCCTCCTTCTGTGCCTGCAGGTACCACAGTTGTTAAACTTGTGGACACAATAAGATAAAACCCACCCTGAATGCTCCCAAGCCACATGTTCTCTCCTGTCTCTTAGATTCAACAGTAGCAGCTGTAGCTCCAGATTTCCATACATGGCTCTAGCCAAAGCCAGACCTCCAGACTCTTTCCTTGAATGGTTAACAAGTAGAGAGACTTCTCAGAACTGCATTGCAAGTGTTAAGTTCCTCCACAGTTGACTCTGGCATGTTGGGGACCTCTTTCCCATCAAGGTTTGAGTGATCCTTTTTTTCTAACCCCAGGCAGAGGCTGGGCACAGCAGCAGGGGACTTGCCTCTCCCAGAAGTTCTGGGCTCCACATGCCTCTGGCTGCCAGGGACTCTCCTCACGTGTCCTTGAGCAAAAGATGGCAACTTCCAGTCTTGACATCAGTCCAGGGCTCTCTCCAGTTTTGGTGGAATTCAGGAGGTTGATGCCAGCCGAGGGAGTGACGTGTTGGATGTGCCAGTGCTAGGGAAGGTGGTGCCTTTCTTTCACTGCCAAATGGATGACCCTGTCCTAAGGCTGCCACCAGAGAGGCTGGTGCTAGAAAAAACCTCCTTCAGCCAAATGATTCCACTCATCTGTCTGTCAGGAGAGGAAAGAAAGCAGCAAAACACTTTAGGATGTCAGCCAGGCAACTGCCATAGAGCAAACAGCTGCCTGGCTCTCCCCCAGTGGCAAAAACACAGCAGCCTTGGCATGGAGAGTAGGAGGATGCAGTGTGAGCCAAGAAACAAGCATTGCTTGGTCTTTGGTAACTGGGGGAAGCACTGTGCTCTTCCAGGTGCTGCTGTAGCCCCAGGTGAATGTCCAAGAGCAGAGTCACATCAGTGCTGAGGCAAATCCCTCCCTCCCTCGTGCCCTGCCATGCAGGGAGGAAGGCAGCCCTTGTGAGAGCAGCCAGGAGAGACACAGGCAGCAATCCCAGGGGTCACATCACCTGAGGAGAGACTGAGCCTGGGCATCAGCTCCTCTACTGAAAAACAGGAGTGGAAATAGCAGAGCAGCACCAGTGCTTCCTGCACCACTGCCTCCTCCAAGGGCCCCTCACAGCACCTGCAGATGCTGAGAAACAGGGAGGCAAGGGGCAAGCACCCCTGGGGCAAGCAAGTCCCAGGAGCTGACAGGATCACGGCCTCTAGGACACACTACTGCACAGGGAATGGGGTGGAGGAAAGGTGGCCAACCCAAACCAGCTGCCATCCTTCTGTCTTCCTTTACTGGTTGACTCCTTGCCCTGGGGAAGAGGCAGGATCAGCCAAGAGCTCTTCACGTGACTTCCAAGTGAGTGCTTTCCTATAAGTCAGAAAACAAAGAATCACTACTTCAGGAGGCAAGGCCATAGCAGGGCTCTCATCTTTCATCAGCCTCTGCTAGCCCACAGCTCTAATTGACCTCAGCAGAAAACACAGATGCACTGCACTTTAAAGAAAAAAAATGACTCCTCTGTGTTATCTTAGCTACTCCCAGGGGAGGTTATAGCCAGGGAAATTTGGTTGTTCACACGTATCCACAGAAGGTTTGCGCCCCCAAAGACATTTCTGTTGGGTTTCTGGCTGATATCAAATGCATCTTCTTTGATGTGCACTTTTGGGTCAATGCACACCAACATCCTCCAGGTCCCCTTTCATCCTGCAGGAGCCAGGGAATCACTTCTGATGGGAGAACTCATTTAAAAGTTACACCAGAAAGCTGATGTCTGTCTGCACTCCGTACCCCCTGGGAAAATGGGACCCAGCAGACATCCCAGGAGGTCTGCTGCTGCTCCTGGCTCTTACTCCTTGCTTGGCATTTCTTCCCATTGCCTAAAACCTCGGTGTTGCAGAGGAGGTTTGAAGCCCTTCAGCTTTGAGCAATGCCAGCTGAATATTGAGGCTGATTTTCTTTATATAGATGCTGTTTTTCTCTTTCTATTAATGGTCTCTGGAAGCTCCCAGGCCAATTGTTTGAGAGCAGATTTTATAGCTGCATGTGACAGTAAGGAGAGAAAATATGCTAATACATTCCCAGCACGGGAAGAGAAATGCCAGGTCAGGCTGTGGGAAAGGCAGCAGCTTCCCTAAGGCAGCAGCCCCACGAGGAGAAGCAGCTTTGCACAGGCAAGGAGAGCGGGTCACCGTCATGCCCATGGCACACCTGGCTAGGAGGGGGCCAGACTTGCTGAGCTTTCAAGAAAAGTGTGGCTTTCCCTCGTGCAAAGAGAGGATTTATCATGGAATGAGTGTGGAGGCATGAGGGAGCAGCAGACCCTCCCGGTGAGCTTGCTTGGTGTCCGTCCCTCTTGGCTGTAGGCACTGGAGTGAGACACAGCTGGAGACAGGATAGTGTGACTGCCTCAGGTGCACAGCTGGGGATGGCACCTGGCATCATTTCAGACTCAAAGGAGAGAAATGCTTATTCCCTGCCCCTCAGAAAGGCAGCACTGAGGTGGAGATTAGCTGCTGGAGGAGGGTGAAATCAGACAAGGGGTTTCTGGACAGCTCTGGGGGTCAGATGGCTGTTGGGAGAAGGAAAATTGTAGGCTGAACTTTCCCCACGCCTTCTGGCTGCACGTAATTCAGAGAAACCGGAATCTTCACAGACTTCCCAATCAGATAATCCACGGGTTACATGCATGGAGGCACACCATCTTCTTCTCTGCTTTCAAGGGATTCAAATGGTGAAATTGATTCTGCACATGTCAGGGAGTACCGAGCGCAGGATGCGGTGTTCTCAATCACTGCTTACGTCTTGTTTACCATTCCAGCCCTGGGAAGCACACAGCCTCCTCATTGAAAAGCTCTTCTTCCCCCACATCTTCATTCATCAACTAAGCTGTCAACAGAATCCTGTAAGCACAAAGCTCAACCACAGCAATGGGCTTGGGAGACTGCTTTATTTTTAGAAAAAAAAAAAACCAAAACACCAAAACCAACCACTTAAAACATCCATATTCCTCTGGAGAACTGACTCTAGAACCATTACTAGTAAAAGCTGCCTTGAAATAAAACCGTTCCTAATGATGGCATTTAGCAGCAGTTTCAAGAGCCCAGCAGTCTCACAATTTTATTAGAGGGGAATGCATTTTTGGGGAAGGCATTCGGGGCTAGTGAGGGACTGCAGGGTAGGCAGCATAACTGGCCCTAGCTTGCCTGTCACTACTCACAGCAATCTGTGATGCCTTTGCTCACAGGACCCAGCATTTCCCCTCTGGCTCCGCATAATGCACCGAGATCTCCGATTCCTAAGTAGTTTGCAGTGTACAGTTCTTTTTTCTCAGTAACTCTCTCATTATAGGCCAATTTCAACTTATAAATTCATTTATAAGCCAGTCCATTTGTGGAGACTGTCTTGCTGGAGGCAGACTTCTGCCTTTCTCCATCTCCCAGGCTCCCTGCTTCACTGGAGCCTCTAATAAGGACAAGTGTGTGTGTGAATCCGGGACATCTCTTGTCTGCTGCTTGTGTGGGGCAGAGGCTGGGGCCAGGCACAGCCTCACCCAGCAGATGTGGACAGATTCGGGAAGGGGCAGTGTAGCTGTAACTGGGAGGTGTTGCTGCTGCCCAGCTACCTCAGGGTACAGGCAGTAGAGAGGATGGTGCAAACACAGCCGTGCCCAGCCCCTGCTGCCAGATCAGCAGTCAGTGTGAGCTCCTCAGTGTGTGCTCACCTTGCTGCTTCCCAGACCTCCCTGAGGGAGCAATGCCAGCCCCAGGACACCTCCCCAGCAGGGGCCCATCTGGCAGAGGAAGAACTTGCTTCAGTTCACTCCATCATTCCCAGGACCCTCCCTATCCCAGTAGCCCTGGAATGCCTGTGTGTTAACACATCTTTGGAGCATAGCTCAAGAATGCTCAGGCAGCAGACCAGGCACTGGGACAGAGTAGCCATCACCTCTGGACAAGGAGAGACAAGAGAAAGGGAAAGGATACAAAGGAAACCCAGCAGCAAGATATTTGACCTTGCCAGGCCCAAGAAAAGGCAGGCACCTTCTCCAGATGTGAATGGCCCCAGCCCCTTGGCTAAACCCAGTGAACCAGTGAGGGGTCAGCAGGCTGATCCCTGCTGGAAGCTGACTCCAGGTCCATAGAAATGGGCCATCCTTCTCCTTTCCCACTGTCCTACCAAGGACACACTCACTGCGAGGCAGTGACCAGGAGGACGAGAGGGTGATGTAATAAGCGATAGGACAAGAGGAAATGGCCTCAAGCTGCGTGGGGGACAGCTTAATGAAGGAGTCAAGAAGACTAAAAGGACTTACCTGGGTGGTGAGGAGGAGCCTGGTGAAGAGGGGGGAGTTCATGCTGTGGACAAAGCCAGGCACAAAGCATGGCAAGCACCAGGGAAGGCACCCGTGCCAGGCCAATCTCTCATGGCATAACACAACCATCACTATCACACACACACAGAATCACAGAATCACCAGCTCAGAAGAGACCTTCAAGATCATCAAGTCCAACCCAGCCCTAACACCTCAACAAGACCATGGCACGAATGCCACATCCAGTCTTTTTTTTAAACACATCCAGGGATGGTGACTCTGCCACCTCCCTGGGCAGACCGTCCCAATACTTTATCACCCTTTCTGTAAAAAACTTTTTCCTGATATCCAACCTATATTTCACTGCAGCTCAAGACTTCGTCCTCTCGTTCTGTCAGCTGTTTGTTGTTGGACAGCAATTGTTGTAGACAACAACTGTAGTTGTCTAATCTGCTCATCAAGCCCCAGTTGTGTGATGCTCATGAGTCGATCGCAGGATGATCACAAGCCATCCGGGTACCCGGAGAACGCTCTGGAAGGGTGGGCAGGCATTGGGACGGGCTGTCCCGGGAATCACGGAATCGCCATTCCCCAAGGGCGTGGGGATGTGGCACTCGGTTCGGCGGTGGGCACGGCGGATCCTATGGGTCCTTTCCAGCCTGGAGGACTCGGTGGCTTTGGGATGTCCGGCTCCCCGGCAGAGCCGGCTCGGTGTCCCGGGAAGCCCCAGCAGATGGTGCCAGACTGTCAGGAACCCTCCGGGAGCCGGCCCGGCTGTGCCGGGAGCTGCCTGCCGCCGGTGCCAGCCGCAGGGAGCGGGGCCAGGTTTTGGGAGGCCCTGCACCAAGCGGCAGAAATTCCTCGGAGGCTGTGAGAAGACCGGCATCCACCTCCTTCCCTTCAGCCAGCACTCCTTGGCCAGCATCTCGTTGTTTCCAAGGTTTTTATTTTTCCACTGCGATGTTGGCTCCTCGGAATGACCAGAGCGATGCCGTTCCCCCCCTCTCTTCTCTTGGCTGACTTTGCTTTGGGCAATTTATCTCGATCCTCAGTGTAAAATTTTCCTTTGCACCATTTCATCCTATTATTCCAGAATAAATCACGAGCATTTCCATGTCAAATGCCAGATGTCAGAGGAGGGAGAGGGAGAGAGAGTTTCCTTGCTAAGGAGACTTTTCCCCTGTGCTCAGGCTGGGGGACAGCAGGCCCTTCCTGCTGACCACAGGGCTCCCTGAGCTTTTTAGAGGTACCTCGGGCTCCCACAGCAGTGATGCTTTCTCAAACCTCTCTGTGAGCAGCACTGTGCCAGAGGCTGGTGAAGATGCAGGAAGCTGTGCCATCCCAAGGACCAGCTGCTTGGGAAGCCACACAGGGGTGTTTCAGGGGCAGCCAGAGGGGGTACCTCAATAGCCAGCACTGGCCTGGCAGGACTTCCAGCAGACAGCAAGTTCAGGGGCCTCAGACCCCAAAAATCAGGACACATGTCCCCAGGGAGCTGCACACCAGGGATGGAAAGCTGCTGACCTCCAAGCATCCACACAGGCTCTGGTGCTCCCAGCTGGTGGTGATGCAGTCACAGCTGAACAAAAGTCAGCGTTTAAATCACAGAGCAGGGAGCCCACCCACCCCTCATCTATGCCCAGCAGCTAAGCTCACCCAAGTGCTATGAAAACCACACCACTGCTCACCCTGTGACCAGGAGCCTGGGAGAGCTGAGTGAGCAGAGCCCCCTTGGAAAGCAGGGAAAGCCCCCTTGGAAAGCCAAAGCTCCAGGAGGGGACTTAGTGCTGGAGCCTGAATGTGGCAGCTGTCTGGCAGAGAGCTGCCTGCCCAGTTTTGCTTTCCCTGGCAAGCGCCCTCACCTTCCCCTCCACTCCAGGTCCTCATGCAGGGAATTGTATCACCAAAGCCTGCTCTCTGCTCTGAGGCCTTGTCCCAAACCTGCCAGCTGGAGCTGGCTTTGCATGCTGAGCACCTTTCCCAGTCCGACAACCACACTGCTGCTGCCAGAATGGCCAAGGAGCACAACAGCCCCAGCCCTCTCACACACAGGAGCTTCTCTTCCCTCTGTACCCACTGCCAAGCAGCATCCCAGGCCTCTCCTCCAGCGGGCAGCTCCTCTCTGTGTCCCCAGCCCCTCCAGCCCTGACCTCAGGATGCAGCTCCCTTCCCTCTCCCCTGCCTTGCACTCTACAGGCACGAGCATCCACAATGCTCTCCAGCTTTTGGGGGGAATGCAGGTGCTTCAGCCTTGCTTTATAAACATCCCTGTCTCTTCATGAGGTTGGGCCAGTGGTGCCTCTGGCTGCCAGGGTCTCTGCCCCATGGCTGGGGTTTCTCCCTCCCCTCCAGCCTCTCCTGGCTGACACATCTGAGCAAACGCTTGGCAGCTGCAGCCTGTGCAGGTTTGTGTGTCAGTGCAGGCACCAGCCTGGCTGGCAGCAGGCAGGCAGTGCCCCTCCAGCAGTGCTGGGAGGTGTTTGCAGCCACCAAAAGCAGTCCTGGATGAACCCTCGCTCCAGACAGGGTTTATTTCCAGGCTGGTTTCATCAGTAAGGAGGCCTGAGAAAGCGTTTTGCCCCTCTCCATGGATGTGTTCTCACTGCCCTTTCCTCAAGTTGCAATGAAATTTGATAGAAAGGGTTGCAGTCTCAGCTATATTAAGGCCCCCCTGACTTACATCCTATATTTCCACAAATGTGGGTAAGCAGATAGAGGATTGAGACCCCCACCATCACACTGGCCTTTGCTCAGCTGCCACCAGGCAACTACAGCTCCCCAGGGCACAGTTATGTCCTCCCTCCCCACAGGGGCATTTTTAATCAGAGGCTTCAGCTTGTTCATTTCTCTCTGGGTCAATGCCACCAGTGGGGCCCTCAACCACAAACCACAACCTCTGTGTTGCAGTGAGGAAAGGTGAGACATCAGCCAGCAGGAAAACACTCAAGCTTGAACGTCGCCAGAGCAGAGGAATTGGGAGCAGAAAAATTGAGGACACCAGTGTGATTTCACATACTTAACCTCCTGATAATTCCCTCTGTCTGTATTACCTCTCAGCTTCCAAATCCTCAGTTTTGCTCAGAGAGAGGGAGATTTCTCTCAAGGCTTTAAGTCTTGGGATTAGATTCCCAGGAGATGCCTGTCCAGGTCACACTGATAGGCTGTCTAGCCTCATCTCCCACCGTAGCTAAGGGAAAGAGCACACAGGGACGACCACTCCTGGGTTCTGTCCCCACCATCCTCCCACAGATCCCATCCTCTCAAAGGCTGGGAGAGGGCACTTCCCATCCTTTGGAGTACCCCAGTACTGAGCCTGCTGTCCTCAAATTCCTCTCACCATGCCCAAACCTGCTGGGGCTGCCTGCCCCCAGGGGACAGAGAGCCAGGTGTCCAGGACCTGCTGCATGAAGATGTGCTTCCTCTTGTAGCTTCTTCCAAAGAAGTGTAGGAGTTTTGGTGACACAGTGCCTGTGCTGCAGGGTTGGGTGAACAACAATTCCCTGCTTGCTGCCTGTGTGGCTTAGCAAACCTCGTTTGTATTCCTTGACAGCCTCCTCCTCTTCAAAAACTGAAGTATTTTCACATCCCTCAGCTTTCAAAGGACACAGTTAGGTTTATGTGAGCCTAATCTGCATCCCTGAAAGTGCCAGTATAACCATGTCTGATTCCATACCCTTGCCTTGGTATTCAGGTAGTGGCCCCATGCTGAAGGCAAAGAACATATCCAAGGTGACCAAAGAGACACATCTGTGGAGACGTGAGAGGACTCAGCCTGAAAATCACAGTATAAACTGGTGTAGGTCTGGCATGCCCCCATCAGCGTTAACCAGGAGACAGCTCTAGGTCCAGCACATGAGTCTTTGACTGTGAGGACACAGAAGGTTTCAGAAGAAGTGAGATAAAGCCACTCTGAGCACTGCTGCAAGACTGGGAGTGTGGCATGATCAGCTTGTGCTGGTGCAGCGTGGTTCCAGTTGCTTGTAGTTTGTGTCAAGGTTTCACATCACACCACAGGGCTCTCTCTCATCGTGTGTAGCCTGACATTTCTAGAGCAGGCAAAGGCAGCAGTGAACTTTAGTGCATAAATAACATGCTGGAGATATTGTCTGGATCTCCAGATGGGTTACTTGAGGCAATTATGAAACTCTGAGCTGGCTAGACTTCTGTGACAACGACAAGCAAGGGAAAAAAATCAGCAGCTTGTTGGCTTTTCCCTGCACCTCAGACCTTTGAAGGGACAGAGGTCACCGGTCCTTTCCTGGACAATCCTCAGAGGTTTTTGTCCCTCCTTGATGGGTTCAGCCCTGCTGCGATGATATCCTTGATAAGGAGACAGTTTCATCACCAGGAAACCTCTTTTTCCAGGCTGATATTTAAACAAAGGTGTTTCATGTGTGTGCAGGGTGTGGAAGAGAAGCAGAGGGGACAAGGAGAGGTGTTTGTGCAGGGCTGGTCTGAGAGATTTACCCTGGCAGTGAAAAGTAAATGTGCATGACACAGCTGAAGGCAAGCTTGTGTGTTAACAGACAAACAGGAACACAAAATAAGATGAAAAGTGAGCTAAGGAATATAAACACCAGGGAGCTCACAGCACTCAAAGATGTGGTGTGATCCTGTAGCAACCAGAATCCCCCTACACCTGCTGGCACCATCCTGGTGGATTCAGACCTCCCTGGGAATTCGTGGTCCTGAGGACCTGAGTGGCTCCAACAGTGAAAGGTTTTTAAAACACTTGCAGCCAGAACTGTGGCCAGAATGCTGCACTTGAGAAGGCTTTGGAAAAAAACCATCCCAGAGTCACATCAAAATTACATTAAGAACCCCCAAACCTTTGTAACATGTCAAGCTCCAAATTAGCCACCTCTCCAGCTCAAAGCATGTGAAATATTCTCCTGTCCTTGGAAGGGGAGCACCCCAGGGAAAAGCAGATCAAGTAACCCTTAGAAGCACTAAGGAAGCCTCAGCAGGCTGCCAGCAGCAGGGATCTACCTTCAAGGGCACAAAAGTTGATTGCCTGGGGTAAAGCAGCAGGTCTCTCAGCCTGGGGGCAGTGGTCAGAATGGGTGATGTTCTCTGAAGCCCAGAAGAGGGATGTAAGCTGTCAGTGTGTGCTATACCTGCCGTGACCATCAGCCTGCCCAGGATGAGCCCAGGCTCCTCTCAGGCTCCATATGAGGGGCACCACCGAGTTTATGAGCTGCTGAGCACCCCATCACTGCTGCCCCAGCTGCCAGTGTCCTCAGTGGAGGGAGGTTTTCTGTACAGACACACAGCTTTGCCAGTTCACAGCTGCAGACATTCATCCCTTTCCTTGAAATAGATTTGCACGTTGAAGCTGAGGAGGTTTGCAAAGCAAAACAAGCAGGGCACCTCTGGCCTTGGTGAAGCAGGAGGCTGATGGCCAGCAGTCCATCAGGCTGGCAGAGAAGAGGAAGCTGTCATTCCCTGATATTCGAACAGCTCATGATTTAACTTGCTTGTGCTTGCCTGGATTTGGTCTGCTGCAAATCAAAAAACTCACAACCTCAGCCAAAACTGAGGGTACTGAAGGAACTTGGGAAACTCAGGAGCAGCAGAAAACCTGGGGCAAGACAGAAACATTACATGTGCGAAGTCAGCCATGCCCCAAGTGTCCCTGCAGAAGCCCAGGGGTCCCGATGAGCAGCTCGAGGTGGGGAGAACCCCACATTCACATGCCGGTGTAAAACCAAAAGAGAAGGCACCACCACAGCAGGGATGGCAGGAATAAGGTGGAAAAAACATTTTTCATGGCCTTGACAGTGACCCAGAGTTGCACCACAAGAGGAATTGCTTTGGAAAGCACTCTCGCTGGGGATTTATGGGCAAACATGGCTGTATATTTTACAGTACATTCTTATGGCCTCATCGGTCAATAATCTGCATTTAACTCAGTCCCTTCAGAGTGTGATGGGCCATAACGCTTGTGAAGCAGCTGCTACATGCTGAAATAATAATCAAGGAAGCAGAGGGCAGAGCTGATAATTGACTCTGCTAATGTGCAAGTCGGGACTTTGAGTTATTGATCAGATGTGCTTCAGTGGTTCAGCAAGAGCCCGGTCCTCTGTGCCTGGAGGTTATCGACTCAGATGTTACCAAGAAGGGGGTACTCTCTTCTCCCTACAAACTGCTTTTTTGGGTTCTCTCCTATTCTGGATTTTTCCAGCATTTCCCCTGGGACTGGTCCAACAGAGACCCCTGAAATTGCCTGGCAAAGCAGTTTTGTCCCTGCATCCAGCCTGCTGGTGTCCTGCACAGCCAGATCTTCAGCACCAGGGACATGAACACACAGTGCTGAGGAGACAACAACTTTCACCCCTCAGTAGCTCTTTATAGCACCATCCTGGGCATAGGTACCCCTTTGAATCCACTGCTTCCTCCTCCAGGTCTTCCACTGACCTCTCCTCTTTCTTGAGTGACCTTCCTGAGCTTCCCTGCAGCTTTGGCAAGTTTCTCCCTGTCCCCAGAGGTTGCCATGGCTGATCAAGGCATGTCACCACTCATCCCACGCCAGCTCTGACCACCTGCTCCCTGGCCAGTGTCAGAGCCACACTTCCTCTGATGTTGGCCAGATGTCTGCAGCCACATCTTGAACGTGTACTTGCAAAAAGCCTGCCAAAAAAGGTAACTAAGTTATGTCAGGCGGTTCTTCTTCTCAGCTGGTTCACTGGTTTGTTCAAAGACTCGCACGAATGCAGGAAATGTGGTTTCCTTTTGCAGAATCTCTGCAGGTTGCACCTCCGAGCAGTCTTACCCAAGTAAGCTTCATGGCCAATTCTCCTAATTTGCTAGGCATTGCACTCATTTGCATGCATGTCAAGCAGGCCTGTAATTCTCCAGATCAGCCCAACAACTGCTAAAAATGTGAGTAAAACATTCTTCATCTTTTTTTTTTTTTCTTTGTCTTTTTTTTTTTCAAGTGCGTGTGGGGCTCTTTTTTTCTTCAATGAGAGAAATATTTCTTTTTGAGATATGGCTCTTTCATCCTCATCTGCCCCAAGACCTCTTGGCTGTACACCAGCATGACCGGGAAGCTTAATGATACTTACTGGTTGTTCCAGCTCCTCCTCTCTTAGTCTCTGATGCTATTTTCTCTTGGTGCAGAAAAGGGCAAGATCTGAGTAAGCACCTCCAGAGCCATTTTCATAGTGGATACTGATGTGAAGGAATTATTCAGCCCTTCAAGAACATATTTAGTTTCCTTAATTGCTCTCTTTTAAGTCCAGGTGACTCAGTCCTCAAATATTTAAGCAGACTTCCCGGTATGGGTTACATGGGAAATCAATGTTTTTACACCTCTAGGTTTCTGCATACTTAAACTCAGTTTGATCTTCTAAGACTGCTAAAAAATGTTGCCCAGTGAAGAGAATGAAAAGCTTAGTCTGACTTGTCCAAAACCAGTTGTGAGATGCTCTGAGCAAGTGCTTTCAGAACAGTCTAAGAATTCGGTGGAGAAAAGCAAAAGAAGATTCAGTGACTGAAAGTTAGAGTCAGAAAAGCCATGTGCTCTTAGCTGGGGAAGGTAATTATCCATTGTAGCTCTCCCCAAGAGGAGGCCTGGAGACTCTCCACTTCTCCATCACTGCAGCATTACAGACAACAACATGAGATATCCAGGTGAGAAGCCAAAACCTTCTGGGGCACTTGCAGGGCTAACCGAGACCCAAAAGCTGTGAGCTCCCAGTAAAAGCTTTTAAAAGGTGGCTGAGAGAGCTGTGACATGTGGCCTGGTAACGGGGTGGGGAAACACCCACAGTGCTGAGCTGTCTGCCAGGTGGCTTCATGTCCCACCACGAGTGACAGCTGGTGGTGGTGACAGTCGGTGGCGCTGGGTGCAAGTTTTGGCTGCTCTGCAGCTCCTGGCACACGCAGCTGCCAAGGCTGGGCCGGGTGACAAGCCCCTGAGCAGCACTGTGGTGCCCAGACATGGCCAGGGGGAAGAGGTGCTGGACACTAGCCCAGGGGACACAGGACTGCTGCCTGGCAGGGCAGTAACCATGTGTGAGCCAGGGGCTGCACTGCGGGACAGAGATGGTGCCTCACACTGTCCCCTCCTGACCTGGTGGCACTTTCTCTGAGCCCTGGGTTGAGCAGATTCTCTTCCAGGCCAAGACAGAGCCCTGCCCGAGGCCAACAAAATACTTCAGTCTTGTGATTGCTCAAGAGGCTGGAGGTAATACTGATTTTCAGATATGAACCCCTTTAGCCTCTCAGGTTCCTGCTGATAATTTTGTTGGTGTTGACCACAGACCAAAATTTCATTGATTCTTTCAGATGGCAATTTCTTCTAGTTCTGCCATGGTTTGGTGATTCTCAACATCTTGAAGCAACAAACCAAGGTTTTAATTTGAGTTTCTTGTAGATCTCCCTTCAGCCTTCCTTTCTGTTTCTTACCCAGACACCACAAAAAAGGCCCCATTTCCTTGGATCACTCCTTACTGCTCTGTGGGTCATGGCTCTGGGGCCACTCTCACAGGTCTCCAAGCCACCCTTCTTCACTTCCTCCCGAACAACATTCAAAACCAGAGGCTCATCCTCTTTCATTTCAAAGGAAAAGGTGGGATTCAAGAGCCAACTGGGCTGGTAACAGCTATTCACAGACTTGAGGTGGAAGCCTTGCACTCGTCCCTGCCCACCATCCTACCTCTTTGAGGGGAGGATGGCACAGGTTGCGTTCCCCAGAATTTCACTGCAGAGTGCAAACATTGCTTCCATCAGGTGATAGGTGTCCAATGGACTCTGCTTCCCCCCTGTCTGCAGAAGAGGAGTGGGACAGCTCCCAGTTCAACCACAGCCTGCTGGATGCTGTGGGATCTGCCCTTGTTCCCAGCTTCCAGCCAAGTTTATCTGTTGCCAGGTGTTGCTTACCTAGCTGAGTCTGCAGCTCATGCAGGTGCCAGATTTTCATCTGGATCTGTAGCAAAAAGTTGACAAGCCTCTTGCAGGTTTGCTGCCACTGGCAGGGTGCTGAGTTGCAGCGAGGGAAACAGGAAAGCTCTTGTTCTGCTCGCTCCCATGATGCATGAAAATCTAAGAAGAAGCCAGGCAGGAAGGAAAGTGATGGTTCCATATGGAGATTTGGGATGCCAGGGGTCAGCCCTGCCACTCAGAGGCATGGAAGATGGGGATTTTGAAAAGAAAAATGGCATTTTACAAGCATCAGGAAAATGTTTTCCAAATGCCCATGGCAGGACAGAGCCTTGCTGAAAGATGTGTAAATCCAGGGCCTGCAGCAGCAGGCAGCAGGCTTGCAAGGCAGAAGCCACAGTGTGGGTGTTGCTGGCCTCCCCCAGCCCCACCACTTCCCATGAGAAAGGAGAAGCTGCTTCTCTGCAGGGCTGGGAGGTGACACATCACGGCGCCTTGGGGTTCCTGTTGCATCAAAATCTTCCTGACCGATGTTGCAATTGCTTTGTCCACCTTCAGCATGCAAACACGCCCCACCACCCATGGCCACTGGCCAGCTCCCCTCTCAGCAGGGGCATGTGGAGGTGTGGCAGTGCCCCTGCAGTGACACAGACCCTGCACACAAAGCAGCTGCTCCCTGGGGTTCTCCTGGCTTTGGCTGCACAGGGGGACTCAGAGGGCCAGGGGCTCCCAGTGGACAGGCTGGACATGGGTTGGGAGTGCACCACTGCTGTGGTAAAGGCAAATCAGGGCTGCATTCCACAGGGACACTCCCAGCACAAATACAGGTGTGATGGTCCCACTCTCCTCAGTGCTTTTTCAGATCACGCCTGTCATCCTGTATCCTCTTCTGGCCCCCACAACACAAAAAAATGATGTTGACAGAGTGGAAAGGAGCCGAAGGAGGGCCACAAAGATGATCAGAGGGCTGGAGATCCTTCAGTATGAGGAAAAAAATAATTAATTAAATCATAAGAACAGAATTAATTAGGTATTTTCTTCCTGGAGAAGCTCAGGGGGAGCCTCATCACAGTTTTCCAGGACATAAAGGGTGGCTACAATTTAGACAGAGGTTCTCTCTTCAAAGGAGCCACATGGAGAGGGCACAAGTTGGGTACAAGCTGCAGGAGGAGACATTTCATCTTGATATAACAAATATACTTTTTACAGCAGAAACTATCAATCACTGGAACAACCTCCCCAGGGATGTGGTGGAGAAGTTTTTTGCCAGAAGTTTTCAAGGTGTGACTGGACAGGGTTCCAGAGAATCTCATCTACACTCTCTCTTTCCCATGAAAGGTTGAACCAGATGATCTTTCAAGGCCTCTTCCAGCCTGGGCTGCTCTGTGCTTCTGAGACTGCTCCTGTCTCCAGAGCCCAGCCTCCCTCCATCTCCTTGCACCTTCTGACTCCTGTGCAGGCTCCTTCCCAGGCATTT